>NW_004567105.1:38701550-38704832 GCF_000260355.1 Condylura cristata
TTTAATCCACTTCGAGTTGATTTTTGTGTATGGTGTGAGGTAGTGACCTAGTTTCATTTTTTTGCATGTAGCTTCCCAGTTTTCCCAGCACCATTTGCTGAACAAACTTTCTTTATTCCATTGTATCTTCTTTGCTCCTTTGTTAAAGATTAGCTGTCCATAAATCTGTGGGTTTATATCTGGGTTTTCTGTGCGAATCCACTGGTCTATATATCTATTATTGTTCCAGTACCATGCAGTTTTGATTATTATGGCTTTGTAGTATAGCTTGAAATTTGGGATTGTAATGCCTCCAATCTCTTTTCCTAGTCATGAGAGTTTTGGCTATTCGAGGTCTTTTGTTGATCCATATGAATCTCATCAATATTTTTTCTATTTCTTTGAAGAATGTCATTGAGACTTTTATTGGGATGGCATTAAATCTCTATGTTGCTTTTGGTAGGATGGCCACTTTGATGATGTTAATTCTCCTGATTCATGAGCAGGGGATGTCTTTCCACTTCATGGTGTCTTCTTGTATTGCTTTTAACAGCGTTTTGTAATTTTCTTTGTAAAAGTCTCTTACCTCTTTTGTTAGGTTGACTCCCAGGTATTTGAATCTTTTTATTTTAATTGAAAAGGGGATGTTATTTTTTTTTATTTCTGCTTCTTCTGATTGGTTGTGTATAGGAAGGCCTCTGATTTTTGTGTGTTGATTTTATATCCTGCTACCTTGCTAAACGGGTTGATGGTTTTGATTTAGTTTCTTTGTGGAGTTTTTAGGGTTTTCATTGTAGATTGACAAACCATCTGCAAATAAGTACAGTTTTACTTCTTTCCCTACTTATATTCCTTGTATGTCTTTTTCCTGTCTTATTGCTCTGGCTAGAACTTCCAGTGTTATGTTGAAGAGCAGTGGTGATAGTGGCCACCCTTGTCTTGTTCCTGATCTCTAGGGAAAGGCTTTGAACTTATTCTCCGTTGAGGACAATATTGGCTGTGCGTTTGTCATATATGGCTTTTATCATGTTGAGGTATGTTCCTTCTATTCCAAGGATTTTGAGGGTCTTAAACATAAATGGGTGTTGAACTTTGTCAAATGCCTTCTCTGCATTTATTGATATGATTATGTGGTTTTTATTCTTCTGTCGGTTGATGTGATGGATTACATTAATCGATTTTCTGATGTTGAACCATCCTGGGATAAGGCCCACTTGGTCGTGGTATATTATTCTTTTAATGCATTGCTGGATTCTGTTGGCTAAGATTTTGTTGAGGATTTTTGCATCAGTGTTCATTAGGTAGATTGGTCTGAAGTTTTCTTTTTGTTTGTTTCCTTTGTTAGGTTTTAGTATTAGTGTGATGTTGGCTTTATAGAAAGTATGTGGTAGTTTTCCTTCTTTTTGGATGAGTCTGTGTAGAATAGGCACTAGTTTTTTTCTGAACGTTCAGTAAAATTCATTTGTAAATCCATTTGGTCCTGGGCTTTTGTTTTTGGGGAGAGTTTTGATTACTTCTTCAATTTCCTTGCATGTAATTGGCCTGTTTAGTTGTTCTGTTCTTTTTTATCTAGCTTTGGCTGGTTGTAGAGTTGTAGGAATTTGTCCATTTCTGTTAAATTGTCCAATTTGTTTGCATATAGTTGCTCTGATTATTCTTTTGATTCCTGCTGGGTCTGTTGTGATTTCTCCTCTTTCGTTTATGATTCTGTTAATTTATGCTTTCTCTTGTTTTTTCTTTGTGAGTCTGGCTAGTGCCCTGTCTATCTTGTTTATTTTTTCAAAGAAGCAACTTTTGGTTTCATTGATTTTTTTTTTTGACTGTTTTTCTAACATCCATTTCATTTATTTCTGATTTGAATTTTATTATTTCCTGTCTTCTATTGGCTTTTGGGTTATTTTGTTGTTCTTTTTCCAGTTCTTTAAGGTGGGACATTAGGTTGTTTCTTGAGTTATTTCCTGTTTCTTTATGTGCCTATAATGCTATATATTTTCCTCTTATAACTGCTTTTAATGTGTCCTATATGTTTTGGAGACTTGTGTTGTCATTGTCATTCTTCTCCATTTATTTTTTAATTTCTTCTTTGATCTCCTCAATGACCCTCCAGTAGTGTGAGTTTCAGTCTCCACATGGTAGGTGGGTTTCTTGTCTTTCTCATGTGGTTTATTTCTAGTTCAATTCCTTCATGGTCAGAGAAAATAGTTGGCATGATTTCAATCTTAGTGTATCTATTGGTATTTATTTTGTGACCCGGTATGTGGTCAGTCCTATAGAGTGATCCATTTGGGTTTGAGAAAAATGTGTACTCAGATTTTTGGGGGTGCAATATTCTATAGATCTCCGTTAGACCCATGTTGTCCAGGTCCTTGTTCAGAGCTTTAGTGTATTTGCTTATCTTTTGTCTTGTTGGTTTGTCCATTGTGGAGAGTTGTGTGTTGAAGTCTCCTACTATGTATATATTTTCTCTGAGACACATTTTCATAGATGAGAGTAGTTTCCTGATATATTTTGGTGCTCCTTGTTTTGGTGCATATATGTTGATGATATGTCTTCTTGTTGTATTGTCCCCTTAATCATAATGTAGTGGCCTTCTGTGTCTCTTTTAACCTTTTTTAGCTTGAAGTCTGTTTTATTTGATGTAAGTATAACTGTTCCTGCCTTCTTTTTTGGTCCATTTGCTTGAAGAACTGTTTTCCATCCTTTTATTTTCAATCTGTTTTTGTCTTTTGCAGTTAGATGTGTTTCCTGCAGACAGCAGAACGTTGGGTTCTGCTTTTTAATCCATCTTGCAACTCTGTGTCTTTTTATTGATGAGTTTAAGCCATTTGCATTTAGATAATATTGATATACTGGCACCTACATTTGCCATTTTCGTCCTTTTGTATTTTTATTCCTTGTTTTGAACAGTTCTTTTTCATTCTTTTGTTGGATTTGGTTTGAGGGCTAATTGTAGTATTTTTTGGAGTGGGGGTTTAGTCATGACAAAATTACAGAGTTTTTGTTTGTCTGAAAAATATCCTTATTCTTTCTTCATATAGGAAGGAGAGCTTCACAGGATAGAGTATTTTTGGCTGGCATTTAATGCTTTGGAGCTTGTTGAGTATGTCCCTCCACTCTCTTGCCTGTAGTGTTTCTTCAGAGAAGTCTGATGTCATCTGGATCGGTTTCCCTTTATAGATTATTTGTTTCTTCCCTCTTGTCATTGTCATTATCTTTTCTTTGTCTTGTATTCTTGGTAGGTTTACTATGATGTGTCTTGCTGTACTTGCTGTATTTCTTCTGTCATCATGGTAGTTGGTGTTC
>NW_004567105.1:38705592-38711144 GCF_000260355.1 Condylura cristata
AGATCGACGAAGTACACTGCTGAGGGGAGCAGCGGGCGGGTCAGGAGAGGTCTGCCACGCCATGTGGTCACCCCCTGGGCAGGCGGGAATTGAACTCATGCGGAAGCGGCTTTAGACTCTCAGTGCCGTGCCTCAACCCGCTGCGCCACCAGGGAGGGCCACTCTATTTCTTTTTTTAATGTCTCATTTTCTTTCTTCAGTTCGTTGATTGCTTGTCTCATATCATTTTTTTCTTTTTCATTTCTTTCATTAATTTCTTTGTTTGCATCTTCAACTCCTTGATGTCTTGCCTCATTTCATTTTTTTTCCTTCTCATCTTATTTTCGTTTGTTTATCATCATGATTCTGAATTTTCTGTCTGGTAGGCTGAGCAGTTCTTCTATTTCTTTGGTGGTTTCTGCTAATTGCTCTTTTTGTGGTGAATTTCCCCCTGTGGATTTGCTTGAATATTTGTTTGTCCTCTTTTCCCTGTCATGTATTTTCCAATACTTTCTATTCATTGAGACACTGTGTTGCTATTATTGACCGGCATTCTTTCTGGATGTTCTTTCTGGGATGGCAGAGGGACTTCCAGACACTTCAGTTGTGGAGGTCATTCTGAGCCTTGTTTTGTTTCAGTATCTCCTGTTTTCCCAGCCCCTACTGTGTGGAATTATGTCTGTTGTCTTGACAGTGACAATAGAGATCTCTTGTGGTGTTCAGCTTTTGCTAGTAACTCATTGAGTCCTTGTCTCTGGAAGGTGCGCGTTGATCTTTATAGTCTTCTGATGTCCCGGGTTCCCTCTATGCTTGGATGCAGCTATGGGGGTTGGGGTGCATTAGGAGTGTTGCAGCTGAGCCTGTGGTTGAGCCAGTCACTGGTCTTGTTTATTTTCTGATCACTGTGAGCCTTGCAAGACAGTGCCATACTGGTTCACAAGTTCTGGCCACTGCTGTTCAGCAACACCTTGAGTCCTAATTCTGCATGCCCCCCAGTTATGCAGGCTGCCAGTCCTTCCTCAAGGCCTCTAGGGCTTTTTGTACCTACTCAGCACAGTCTCTCCCTGAGCAGTCTTTCCCTACCACTTGGGGGAGCATTAATGCACCTGTTTTTGATTTAGTCTACCTGTTTTTCCTCCCCTTTTATCTCAGGGGCTTTGTGAACTTGCTGGCCCTGCTTTTGTGACTAATGCCCGGAACAGGCCTCCAGGCCCATGCTGTGGGGTGGGTGAAAGGGTTGCAAGCCTTGCAGCTGCCCCAGTCATGGGATTACCAGATTTTCCTCCCCACCTCCTGAGCTCTCTGTGCCCACTTGCGCAGTCTTTTCCCATAGGTTGGGTTCCACTCACAGATCTGAATGAGCAGGAAACCTCCGTCTGAGGCCGTCTGAGGCACTAGAGCCTGGGCACTCCCCTGATCCAAGTTGCAGAGTTCCACTTATTCTGTCTGTGGCGCTTGCGAATAGGAGTTCTCTTATCGGAACTCCCCAGTTGCAGATTCTCCCTCAGTTATCTTCCTTCTAGCGAGTCCAGGGTGTCATTTTGGTTGAAACTTGTAGCATGTCAGTCTATATTCTGTTTTCATGTATTCCCGTGCTAGCTTGATGAGCTTTTGTTGTCTTTACTCTGCCGCCATCTTGCCTGTTCCCGAGCTGAGCGGCTGGTCAGCTCATCGGCAAAGCTCAGCAGCTTTGCCTAATGCCTAGATACTCTGGATTAGATCTGCAGTCTTTCCTCAGGCTGGGCTCCACTCAACAAGCTGAGTCGGTCCCCTTTACCTCCAGGTCTTTCACGTAGGGCATCAGCAGCCCGCCATGCTTCCAGGCAACTGAGCATTTCCGGGTAGGAGTTCTCCTATCGGAACTCCCCAACCACCAATTTTCCCTCAATTATCTTCCTTCTAATGAATCCCGGTTGTTCTCATTTGGGTTGAAACCATAGTATGTAAGTCTATAGTCTGCTTTTAGTTCTAAATTCCTGCGCAAGCCTGGATGCAGTGATCTTGGTGTCTTTCCTCTGACGCCATCTTGCAGTCTCTATTCTCACATTTTACCCAGTAAAAATCCTTTAAAAAGTTTTTCCTTTTTATTGAACTACACAGTGTACAGACTATGTGATTTGGGGGTGGAAGCTCATTACTTTTCAGTTATAAGTTATTCTACTCCACCACCATAACACTCATAGTCTTTCATTATAGCACACTGCATTCCTTTCCTTCTTTGCCCCCCTCTATTTTTCCCCCTTTGATAGCTTTAATTTCACAGTCCTATTTTTTGGAATTGTATTGGTTTTGATTCTATGTTCTTTTGTTCAGTTTCTCTGTATTGCACATATGAATGAAATAATCTCATTTGTTTTTCTCCTTTTGACTTATTTCACTTAGCATAACTTCATCTCGTTCTATCCATGTTGTTATAAGTGGCAAGATTTCATTGTTTTTTAGTAGATGTGTAGTAGGTATTCCATTGTGTATAGGGACCACATCTTAATCCACTCATCTGTTGTTACACACTTAGGTGTTTTCCATAGCCATGTGGGTCACCTCTCTTGTTGGGGATCGAACTTGTGTTGAAGCTGCTGTGGCTAGTTTTGTAGTGCTGTGCTTTAACCGGTTCACCACCAGGGAGAGCCCCACATCAGTCATTTTAATGTCTTTTTTTTTTTTTTTTGAAGATTTATTTATTTGTGCATACAGAACTGGGGTACAGGCCAGACGCTCAGGGGCGGTGAGAGGCTTCGCCAGAGACAGAATGGGGAGTAGAACAGGCAGATCAACGAAGTACACTGATGAGGGGAGCAGCGGGCGGGTCAGGAGAGGTCTGCCACGCCATGTGGTCACCTCCGGGGCCAGCGGGAATCGAACTCATGCGGAAGTGGTTTTAGCTTCTCGGTGCTGCGCTTTAACCCACTGCACCACCAGGGAGGGCCCATTTTAATGTCTTAAAATTGTTATTATTTTGTCTTGAAATAATGTACTGTAAATGCATGGATATATTGAAGTTTAGTCAGAGCAATGGATAGTACCTATAATAACACTAACATTGTGTGTATTTTTTTAACAGATTTCTAATTTTCTTACCTCATTTTCATACAATGTTGATTTCACCTTTCAAGTGTAGTCCCATAAATCTTCCACCACCACAATGCCCTCGAACCATCACCACTGTCCTTTGTGCTCTTCTGTCCTGTCTTGATCCTTCTCCCTCCCTGTTCTCCACTGTATGTATGTGCTCTATACTTTACCTGCTAGTTTTGCCCTTTTTCCCTCTAACCCTTTGGCTTCCTTATATTCCTCCTATAAATGAAACTATCTGATATTTTTCTTTTTCCTTCTGACTTATTTTACTAAGCATCATACCTTCCAGCTCCATTCATGTTGCTGCAAATTGCATGAGCTTATCATTTTTGATTGTTGAATACTATTCCATTGCAACACTGTATATTTTTAAACTGTATTTAGTAGACAACAACCTTTCTTAGTGACTGAAATAATGGTAACAGCCTAAGTCAATCTTCCTATGTCTAATATGAGACATTTTTTATGACTGAATTTACACATAATAATTCTAATCGTCTGGCTTGGCAAAGTAAATTTAGATTTCTTCACAATGCAGTGGGCAGGTGAAGAGAATTCCTACTGATTTCTTTGCTACTGGGTTCAAAGTACATTCTCTTTACTTTTACTGTTAAAGCACTCCAACCTGAATCTGTTTCTCAGTAAACACTCAGAATGGTTACTGCAACATAATTGTATTTATACTATATTGTAGAAGGAAACCAGCCAGACTCTCTCTCCATAGACATGTGTCCTTCCTCCCCTTATCTGTGCCATGTAGGGATAATCACAAATTGCCTGTGTCCCTATAGAGATTGTTACTGCATCTACATGTGAAATCATCCCTCCACCCTGGCAGCCCCATGACTAGAAATGAATATTTTGGTGTAATTACTTCTGAACAACTTTTTTACTTGTTAATAACTGTTAAATTTACTTGTTAATAAGTTTTAAAATGCCACTAGGAGAAAAACAGAATTGTACAAAAATGACCAACAATGTGTGTGTGTGTGTGTTGGTTTCATAGTGAAATTTTTAGACTCTGACAATAAAAACAGAGTATTGAAACAATCTTTTTGCAACTCAGTCTCCAATTAAAAGGACCAATCCACAGGGCATGTTATTCGGTTTTTCTGTAGGGCTTAGTTGTAGAACTTAAAGGCTCCTTTTCTCAGCTTCTTTTTCTCTGAAGAAGCAATTAAAATGATCTTCGTCAGTCCTCTTTGGAAAGAAATTCAGTCTACATTGATTTTTGTCCATAAAAGAATGATTGTTCATACATAGTTCTCTAGAAAGGAACAGGAGTAGGTAGGATTTTATCTTCAGAATAATTTCACTGTCAGAAGCCTTTATGCCAGTTCTTAAATGTGGAAACTTATGCTTTGTGTCTGGGCTTGGATAACCAGAAGGAAAGTAAATTCAGAAGATCACCACAAGGGTGTCATGTCTTCTGATGGTTTTGCTGAGCTCCACAGTCTTATTGCTTCTAAGCATGTAATAATGAGCATTAGCCTGATTCCAACATAGTTGTCTATTTTGTTGGGTTTGGAAAGGCATGCCTCTGGGTTCAGAGTTTGTTCTCATAACTTTCACACTTGAGTCTTTTACATTGGTCCTAAGAGGAGGCTTTGTTGAAAAATTGCTGATGAGATACTTAAATTTTTAATTCTGAAAACTGAAATGATAACAAAATGAAAATAGAGTTCATTGTCACATGGTAGTTTCTTTGACTTCATTTTTTGTTATAAAACCAGAATCAAGTCTTATAAGGATAATGGAGAGAACTCATAAGTGTCTCTGAACATCATATAATCCTTGAGATAAAAATAGAAGTTAGGAATGCCTATTTTATAAATTGGGAGCCAAGTGCATATGGGAAAGGGACCTTTTTGTACATCACTGCCTAACTAGTCACTTAAGGAGCTAAACATATTATTTTACATAATTGCTTTTTTTCTGGGTTATTTTCTGTGTTGGTGCTCTTATATTTGCATTCCTGTTGGTTAGTGCCTGCTCAGTGTGGATAGGGTATGCCATGTGCAGGGGGCACTGCCTGGATGGGAATAATACTGTCTGGAAATTGGCACCCCCGTTTCACCTCTAGTTTTCTGGGTGCCTTTGGATGAACCATGGGGCCATTCCTTCTCATGTTTTACCCACTGAAAAAGGAATAGTTGCCCCTGGCAAGTCTCTAGCACTTCAGAAACCTAAAACAGAATGTGGGCTCAAAGGGGAGAAATTGCTACTATAGGTTTTTGAATGATAATGTGCACCATTATATGTGTGTATCATATGTATATATCTATCTGATTACCTTCTATCATCTGTCTATCTGCCTCTCCATCCATCCATCCATCCATCCATCCATCCATCCATCCATCCATCCATCCATCCATCCTCTTTCTGTCTGTATATCTATCTAGCCATCCTCTATATCTATCTATCTATCTATCTATCTATCTATCTATCTATCTATCTATCTATCTATCTATCTATCTATCTATCTATCTATCTATCTA
>NW_004567105.1:38711244-38727634 GCF_000260355.1 Condylura cristata
CTATCTATCTATCTATCTATCTATCTATCTATCTATCTATCTATCTATCTATCTATCTATCTATCTATCTATCTATCTATCTATCTATCTAATCTTCTGACTATCCTCTGCCTGTTCTGTATCTGCCTGGCTATCATCAGTCGCTCATCTGTCAGTCTCTCATCTATCTGTCTATCATCTCTTTCTCTCCTCTGTCTGTGTCTGTCTGTCTGTCTGTCTATCTATCTATCTATCTATCTATCTATCTATCTATCTATCATCTATCCATCCATCCATGCACTCACACACATGTGGGATAGGGTGACAGGTGAGGAGACTATCTGAAACCAAGATAAATCAGGCCAGATTTTCTCCTTCCCTCAAACTTTCACATTGTCTCTCACTACAACACAGGTGGGAAGTTTATGAAAACCCTAGTTTTTAAACCTCTGTGCAGTGAACATCATTGTACTTCATAATGAGGATGACAGAAAGAGTGTTAGGTTTCCTGTCACTACAGCATGGGTTGGATGGCGCATCTGCTGATGGTATTTGTACTAAAGGGGCCCTGGTTCTGCAGGCCACCCTACACTGATAGAGGGAGCAAAATTAGGGACATGCTGGGATGCAAGATGGAGCAGGGCCAGAGGACCTGTGTTAGGTGTAACCATGTGTGTCTGAATAAGCCTTCTGAGGTCAGGGGCAATGGGGAGTGTCACTCAGGGCCTGAAGGAGAATGCATGGGTGCTTTATTTGGTGTCTCGATGTAGATGTCCAGGCTGGGGTTCCTTGGCCTTTCTCTTGTCAACATGACTGACAAGCAATGAGGGACCAGTCACCGAAGTAATCACCATTACTAATTAAGGCAAAATAGTAACTTAACTTGGTAAAAGTCATTTCAGAAGCTCAGCATGTGATGTTTGAAATACATAAAATCTAATGTAAAAGCAAATGGTCATATCTAACTGCCAAAGCTTCTTAAGTGTTCTCACTATATCTAAGTTTTTCTGTCTTCAAATTCTCTTTCATGTGGCTACTAGAAAAAGTTTCCACAGTTCACACTGATCACTTTTTAAAAAATGTTTTTTCTGGGCCCTTCCTGGTGACGCAATGGGTTAGGACGCAACACTGCAAGCAAGCTGCTGCCCCTTCAGTGCCGATTCGATCCCCATCCCCTGAGGTGACCCACATGGTACAGCAGAGCTCTCCTGACCCACCTGCTGCTCCCCTCAGCAGTGTACTTCATCAATCTGCCTGTTCTGTTCCTCACTCTGTCTTTGGTGAATCGTCTCACCCCCTTGAACCTCTGGCCTATACCCCCGTTCTGTATTAATAAATAAATAAATTTTAAAAAAAATTGGTTTTCCTTCACTTATATTTTTCTTTCACCATGCTTTCAACATGGTAATTTACATTTTTACTACTAATATACAAACATAATGCATTTTTAGTTCCTTCTTCCTTTCACCTTTTGGGCAATTTGCACAAAACAAGAAAACCACGAAAATAATATAGTCTCTTAGTTGTTTCCATCCATTGACCTCAAAAGCAAAGAATAGGGCGACTCTGGTGGCCTTAGTTTTAAATCTCAGTGCCATCACCATTATATAGCCTGAGTTTGTTCTTGGGCCAGGCATCTGATCTACATGGCTCAGCAGGCTTCTCCTGTCTCCCTGTTGCTCCCCTCAGCAGTGTAGTCCATTCTGCCTACTCTGCTTCCTACTCTGTCTCTGGTGAATTCTCTCACCCTGCATCTCTGGCCTCCACCTCAATGCTTGTATGAAAAAAAAAAATCAGTGGTGAATAATATTTTAGTAAAGGTTTTCTATGCATGTATCAGAAGACAAAATTTCTTAACTATCCCGGGTAAAGTTGTACTTTGTCATGCAGCTGCCATTATGTTTCCAAATTCCTTTTCTTTCATTGTAGAAGCTCAGTATCTGTGTCACCCCTTTGGATCTCTCTGTGGGTCTGATTGTCTTTTCTGTATTCAGTGTGGTCCTCTGTTTTTTCATTTGCATCTCCATCCTACCTGCCTGAAAAGGAGGGGAGCATAATAAATATTTATCATTTAATTTTAATTTGCTTTTATCTATCACATTAAAGAAAAGTAATAAAGTTTGTGAATGATTAAGTTGCGTATAAATTAGAGTGGATAAAATGTTAACATAAGATAAATTATTCTCACAGAATAACAGTTGGTAGGCTTCCACGAGGAAGTAGAAGTTCTGGAATTGGGAAATGGGATGGAGTCTCTTCCACAGTCTGTTTTATCCTGCCAAGAACTTGGAAAGAAACTAGGACCTTGACCATGTCAGAAATCAAGTTGTGGATGTTGAGCAGAAATAAGAAAGCTTCTTTTTTCCAAAAAACTGGAGCCCATTTTTAGGGTGAGTGCTCTTGATTAGGGGGCGAGTCTCCAGGTCTGCATTCCAAGAGATGGCACAAGACAGTGATGACACCTTTGTGTGGACAGAAGAAATTAACTTTGATTTCAGTGATTCTCACTTCCTCAAAGTTGTGATTCTCAGCTAAGCTTCTGCTGCACGACCCTCTAAACAAAAGCTTGAGATGTGTGGGGTTCATTGGGCTATCACAGTACCTGGGTTGGCCGTCCCTGGCAGTTGGTGGGCTACAACCCAGGAGTAGAGTGGGGGAGACCATCTTGGATAAAGAAGAATTGTTCTCGGTTCTAGTGGGGAAAGTAGTTTCTTCCTTGACAACTGCTTATCTGTCTACATTGAGGGACAGAAGAAAGGAGAGCGATCTGATGACTGTATAAACTGTGCTTCTGGCCCCTGTTGTTCTTTGCACTCTACGAATTGAGTACTTTTTCCTTAGTTAGCAGATAGCTTGACTGATAGCTTTTTTTCTGACTTCTAAGTCCATTTCTGTTCTCATCTGTTTCCCCCACATCCTTTGGTTCCTGGATTGGAAAGGATGACTGACACAATTTGAAGTATGAGGACTTTTTCCTCAGTTAGCCGATAGCTTGACTGATAGCTTTTTTCTGACCTCTAAATCCTTTTCTGTTCTCATTTGTTTCCTCCATATCCTTTGGTTCCTGGATTGGAAAGGATGACTGACACAATTTGAAGTACAGAGCAAAAGCTTCTGTTACCCTCTTCCCCTCAGATAGCCTTTCTTGGCTAGGCTTTCTCTAAACCTGGGCAGAGGATGTGAGAATTATGTTCTATGTATATCTTGCAACAAATATGGTAAGAAAATTTGATCTTAATGCTTCATCCACTGCACAGAAGGCTGAGAGTGACTAATTTCAATGATCTTAGGAAGCTCTATTTATGGTAAGCCTCCTGGCTAGACATCCATGTGGAAGGTTGGCACATGGATTCAGATCCAGTTTTCTGTCAGAGGTGTCAGAGAAGTAAGTGCTTTTGGCATGATCCTGGTGTAGAAAGTACATCTTTGTGTCCATTGTTGTGGCTGTTAACATCCAGGCTATAGGAAGTGTATCCAGAGAAAACTTGGGACTGTGCTTCATCAAATAGGGTTCTTGGATTCTTTGCCTCAAAGGTGACATTTCTGAAAAAAAAAAAAAAAAAAAAAAAAACATTTCCCAAACACATGTTCAGTAATTTATGCAGATTTATTGCCCTGGTTTACCTGTAACATAAAATCCTGTTGCAAGAATTTACCTGCAAAGTCTCAGACTTGGCATTTATCAGTTACTACTTCATCAGGGGTTTGGAAAGATGTGATACGAAGGGTACTTTATAAAACCAAATCCAGTCTATTTTCAGTGCATGTTTCTTTCTTTTAGATACTCCTAGAAGTGTAAAAGCATCTACTGCTACAGCTGAACAGTTTCTTCAGAAGCTGAGAAATAAGCATGAATTCACTATTTTGGTGACCCTAAAGCAGACCCACTTAAATTCTGGAGTTATTCTTTCCATCCACCATCTGGATCACAGGTAAGTATGGCCCCAGAATTCCTGGGCTTTCTTGATACCTGTTTAGTGGTCATATTCAAGAGAAGTGTGAAAAAAAAAAAGCCAACTATGGTTTAAAATGGTCAAATTAAATTAATTTTGTTACATTAGGCAGTATTACAAGCTCTCATAATAGAAATCTGCCTCGAAGTAGGAGCTGCTGTTTTGGATATTGCTAAGAACACACAGAAGTCACCATGCTTAAAACAGATTTCGTAATTACTAAATTTCCCTTGAAATATCTTTCTCATTGTTAAAAGTCAGTTTTATTTCTCAATTAGTGAGTTTTTAGTCACCAGAATATATTCTTGGATGAAGTGCTTGGATTTAGAGTTAATAGTCTACAATTTTAATCACTAACAGGAAAGTTCATTTTCAATGTCCTTCTTAAAGTGTAGCAGTTATAACTGTGTTCTTGGATTTGTGTGTTGAATCAAAATACTGTCTTCCTATTTTTCACACATGTAGAAGTATGATTAGGAGAGTTGGGTGGGGAGGAAGGATAATGGGAGGAAGAGGAAGGAAGAGGAACTGTTCTCATGGTACTTGGCATAGCCATAAATTACAACTAAATAATATCAAACAGCAGAAAATGGTTACTTCCAGAAGCAGCTAACTAGTAGAGTGCTGGCAATGATTATTATTCCTGTTCCTGTTTTAATTACCTACTCTGTTACTGTCTGTGGAACTTGGACAAGGAGAATAACCTCTCTGTGCCTCAATTTCCTCATCTGTAAGACAGGTAAAGTCGTACCTATCTATAGGGACTATTGGTGTTAAGGCAACTGCTAAGATTAGAAAGTTTATATACCTAAACTTCTTACCATATAGACACTCTCTGATCTTCTCAGATGTTAATAGAAACCTTTTTTCTTGGCCTTTAATCAGAGATGAGACAGCATGCCATTTTTCTTTCCTGAACACTAAAAGCTGAGCAGAAGCAAATACACATGGGGAACAAAATACAGCACGTTTTCATAGAAGAGCGGGGTTCCTAACCCTACTCTATCTGATTATTGTCGGGGCATAGCGGCCCATCATTTCCCATGGTTTGCCCTCAAGGATTGGTGTATCCTCCAGTAGCCCTCCTTGGTTCTTTTTTCTCCCAGATCCAGACCTATGCTTGAGAGGAAAGCGCTCCTGCCACGCATGTGATAATTGGCCTCACTCAAGGCAGAGCAGGAACCACTGAGGGCCTGTCTGCAGGGGTTTACTATGACTTTCCCCTGGTGTGGTTCGGTACTAGGAACAGTTTCTCTACAGATGCTTCATGCCAAGCCAGCTCCTTGCTTACAGTTTCTGTGTTCAACTGACTTTTAGGCTACAGAATCTACATAAAATAAAAAAGCTGCCTGGTTTATTATTAGTTATTTCCACTTACTGTGAAATGTTCTTTGCATTTGGGGGGTTAGATTTTTTGTGTCCTGTAACTTTTCTCTACTACCCCATTTGTGGAGGTGAGGAACTTGACCAGCCTCTTCCAGATTATGGCCATGACAGCCTTGGTGTTACCCTCCCTGCTCTGGGCCGCCCAGAGCTGGATCCTCTGTGTACTTCTCTGAAACCTTATCAGCAGGTCTTGGCTAGTTCTGCCATCCTCAGCTCTATGCAGCACAGATGTCAGTGTTTTTGTCAGTTCCCAGAGTTGAGTGTATTAATCCTATGAATATTTGACCAACACAACTTTTTGTAAACTATACATTTGTCATTTAATGCTTATTAAAGTAGTTTAAAATTTTTTTAGTACTTTAAATGTAGTGAGGATATGAACCACTGAAATAATTAACTTTCATCAGGCAGGTCCTTGATGTAGAAACTGAGAATGGATTAGCTGCTGTTGGGCAGACACTTTCATACCATTCCTATAAAGCAGATTAAAGGTGATACATAGGGTTTGTATTGACTTACTTTGGTTAAAAATAGCATTTGTTTTTTCCACATTATTATAGCAATATATTGTAGAAAATTTGGATTGTTGACAAGTGCAAAGACATAGGAGAATTCATATAAGCCATATTACCAAAGGAGAGAGCTTAATGTTGAAATTCTGTCATATTTTAATGCAGCCCTCTTGTCTCCATTGTAAATATTGCCATATTTTGTTTGATCATCCTGTATTTTGGGATATTTAATTCATTTCCTTTTTTAACTGCAGTGAAGAGCACCATAATGAAAATATTTATACATAAATCTTTGTGCTAGTTTTCAGACTTCCTAAGTTGTACTTGTTCAATTTAATATAAACTGCGTTTTCTTATTTTATGTAATTCTTTGTAGTGTAGTGTAGTAATTCTTTATGTAATTTCTTATTTTATGTAATTTGATAACATTTACCCTAAATATACCATACCTGATACATAGTATTTCTTTTCATGGTTTAAAAAGGGAGTTTAGATTTGTAAGTGATTTTCCAGTCGTTTAGGAAGTAGTTAGGATAGGCCTCCTGTGAGCCAGGCCCTGTGCTTAGGCCTTGGTCCATTTTATAGTCTGCTGTTAGGAGCATTTGACGGGGTGGGCCTGGAGACTGGTTTCACCCATAGCTCTACCACATATTGGTTTGTGACTTCCTGCTTAACTCTTGCACCTCAGGCTTCTCATACGTAAATGTATATAAAATGCCTGATAATATTAGGGAAGAAATTACACAAAAGCTCTATACTATTTTGTCAATAGTCACTTTTGTTTTGCAGCTAAGAAAAACAAGCAGTAGAGGGGCTAAGTTGTTCAAGTTTTCACTAGTGAGGCTGAGGACAAGGTGGAAACTCAGCAGGTCACAAAACGGCTAATGATCTGGCACATTGTCATCTCTGGGCGTCTGGAGACTGCTGCAGCCACCTCTTGACACAGGTTACTGAGCTAATCAGTGATCAAGTTAAGACTGAACCCACATCAGAATCTCAACACTGCTGTCTCCATACTCACTGTATTATCACTAACTTCCTATCACTCCAACAGGCTGCTTGCACTGGTTTGTCCTTTTTTCCCCCTTTTTCTGTTATTGTTGCTGGAATTATCTTCCTTCCAGTAGGCTTATTTTCACCTATCTCTAATTGTGTTATTTCCCAGTGCTTATTTGTTCATTCTCTTCCTTTTCTCACAAAATATTGGAGATGGTTGATAGAGCTATCTAAAGGACAAGAAGATAAAAAAACAATAAAGTGAAATCTACAAATTAGGGTAAAGGAAAAATAGAACCCAGTTGCATGATTAGGAGAATATAGCTTTTTTTGGTTCTGAGGCCAGAGACATCTTCTTCCCACAGTCTTTTATTAGGGTCTGTAAAGAAAGACGTAAGAGGGGTTCATGTCATCTGGCCTCATTGTGCTGAGTACTTTTCAGAGTAAGCAAATCTGCGGTGATATCTGGAGTGTGCATCAAGGTGGGGAGGTATTGAGGTAGCGCTGCCTTTAAAGCCATCAACAGTATAACTGCATTTTCCTGCTCAAGATGGCCACGTTGTCTCCTACTTGAACCGGATTGGAGACTATGGAAAGATGATACTCCATATCTGTTACTTTTCTCTGTGTAGGATTGTGTGGGCTATTGTTCACATTAGACTTCTCTGATAACAACCTAGATTGTAGCTATACTTTATAACTGAGAGCTAAGTGTTGAGCATCAACAGCAGTTGAGAATATTTACTTTATTATTAACATGAGGAACATAACAAGGACATTCCTGAAAAGAAGATCTACTTTTTGCCTGTGGGTGATTGATATAAACAGTTCCTAAGAGCAGGACCAATCATTTCCTCAGGAAGTCATGTGTGTTCTACCCCCCAAAACTGCTGGATCATTCTACTGAATGTGGAAATTTTAATTATGTTGCAAATTTCCAAGTTGCAGGTAATGCTTATAGTGAATTTTGCAAATTAGGAAAATCATAAAGAAAGAAGTCAAAATCTATAATTTGACTTCCCTATCTCCTTCCTCTCCGTGGATAGTTTCTACTAATATATATATATATATTTTTAAAGATTTATTTATTTGTGCATACAGAACTGAGATACAAGCCAGAGGCTCAGGGGCGGAAAGATTCTTCACCAGAGACAGAGTGGGGAGCAGAACAGGCAGATCGACAAAGTACACTGCTGAGGGGAGCAGTGGGCGGGTCAGGAGAGGTCTGCCATGCCATGTGGTCACCTCTGGGGCAGGCGGGAATCAGGCGGAAACTTATTTGGAAGTGGCTTTAGCTTCTTAGTGCTGTGCTTTAACCCACTGCGCCACCAGGGAGGGCCATCTACTAATATTTTCAATGATAAACATCTACTTGTATATATATAGATACAATATTTTAAAAAAATTGAATCTTAGTGTACATGATATTTTATAACTTTAAAACTGAGCAAAATATGTTGAGGAATTTCCTATGCCAGTGAATATTCATTTCTAATCTAGTTTGTAAAGATCAAAGAATACTTTATCACCTCCAAATTCTCACTATTGTCACCAACAAACCCAAATTGTCCAAAAAAAGTGTAATTTTAATCAATAGAAGTAACTTAGGAATCTTCTCAGACGAGCTGCTTTGCAAACTGTGTGGATGAATTCATGTGTTCTACGGGTGGTTTGCTTAGATACCAGCTAGATGCTGAAAAGTGCCTGTCACAGGTGTAGTTGACCTGTCATCTTAAAACGACAGTGATTATCTAGGCAGGGCCAGCACCTCATAAACTCCCTTTGGGTCACAAAATGCTCTCCTGCATGCAAGGAAATTCCTTTTCTTATTATTTGGGGGGCAAGTGGGGTGAGGTGTGGACCTTCCTTACCCTCCCGTTCTTACCTGCTGGCTGGGACGCACAAGAGCAAGCACTGGAATTCTGTGAATTTAGGCTCAGTGAGTTACACTGCAGTGCACTGGCTATCAAGTAACCGCTAAGTAAATGTTTGTGTTATTCTAGAGATGAAGTGAACTGACTCCTCTGTCTTATGTGTCTGTCTGCGGCACTGATACTGCCTCCATTTGGCCTGATTACTACAGCAAGGGCGTGGCTGTCAGGCAGCCTCCTCTGAAGCCTAATTTAGTAGGAAGAAGATGGTAAGAAGCAGACTGGAGGAAGTCAGGCAGAGATGGAGTGTAAATGTCAGCCTCAGCAGCTCATCATCTGTGTAGCCTCTTGCTCCTGCTCTCCTTGCCCAATCCTGCTCATGCCTCATAACTCTGCTTGATCCCCAGGAAGCTCTCACTGACCTTTCTAGTTTGCATTAATTTCTCACTTCCTTCCATGGCAGTGCAGTTTTCAAATTTGTGCTAGTTCTTCTGGCCCTGGAACACCTAACATTTATGTTGTTACTGAAGGGTTCCATCCATATACACATGGGTAAATTGTATGAGCCAGTAAAAATACTATCCATTGCTTTTGATCACAAATGTAACAACTATTTCAGGTTTTTTAAAAATCAAAAATCAAAAACAAAACAGTGCATGATTCAGAATTGAAACGGCACAACAGTGTCTAGAGAAAGATGTCCACCTCCACTCCTGTCCCTGGCCCTTAGATTGCTATTCCTGGGTGTCAGTTATTGTCATTGAAAAGAACAGCAGGAAGGAGAAAAGGCTGTACTAGCCAATTTGGGGTAGAGGGCTCTGCTCCATTTAAAAAATCGGAACATGGTGACTCCATTGTCCCGGGTGGCGTGTTTCCTGGTGGGGGCACTATCTGTCTTTACACCACTCAAATCAACAGACACTACAAGGCAAGGCTCTCTTTTGATATTTTTGATGTTAATTTCTTTTTTTTTTTTTTTTTAGTGATTTAGTTTTATTGATGTATGCAAGAACTGGGGTATAAGCTACAGGTGTGTGGGGGGTGTGTGAGGATTTTCAGGTGACAGAATGGGGAGCAGACAGGCAGATCCACTAATTTCCACTGCTAAGGGGAGCAGTGGGAGAGACAAGAGAGGTCTGCTGTGCCATGTAGGCCAGCTTCCTGGCCAAGGATCCAATTCAGGCCACTCTGGCTGTGGTAATAGCTTGGTAATACTAAGATTTTAACCAGTGCAGCACCAGGAGGCCCCTATTTTTTATTTTTATTTTTAAATGAGTCTGCTTTTTTTCAGATTTCTGTCTTTTCTATACAAATGTGTAAATGAGTCTGTATTTTAGAATGATTTCGCTGCAGGACGGAGAGCAAATTTTTACATATCTGGCAGTGCCACCACTCTGATCTTGGCATCGGCACTCTGGGATGTGTTACTTATCCTTTCCTACATGTTCCTGTGTGTGACATTTCACATCGTTGACAAGTTTTGATTGCATTTTAAGTTCTTGTTGTTTTAAGAGTTGCACTTTAAACTTGTAGACTCCATTTCCTATTCCATGTGATGTGGCCATACCCAGTTAGATGCTAACTAAATATCTGCTGGATGAGGAAATGAGTGAAAGACCAAGAGAAATGAATGCATCAGAAATCATAAATGACATCACAGAGTTTTATGAGGCTGGAGCAAAGGACCAGAGAATGTTCTAATTGCTGTATTCATTCAGGGTGCCTAATCTGTCTTGAAATGTCTATTAACTCTGGTGTAAGGATTTCACTGTCAGCCACTGCCTCCCTACAGCTCGAAGTCAAGTTTCTAGAGAATAATGACACATGTAATTTACTATACAGCCACATCTCAGCCACTGTGTTAGAGCTGGAAACCTAGTCACACAAGTTGGTTGGTTTGGACAGAGACTAATGGCTACAGTCTGGATCTTAGGGTTTTTAAAGTGAGCTATGGACAAAATGGAAGTAGGAAAGGCAGCCATAACAGCATTTGGGAATTAGAAGAGGGCTAAGTTAAACATTGGTACTGAAACACAACGACATGATGATAAAACTGCTGGGAACCTCATCAACACGGTCTTGGGGTGATATGAGCAAAGTCTACTTGGTACCAACCTGAGGTACTAGCTTTAAGTGTTTTTCAAGTAGGAGTTGATGTTGACAATTAGATCACAGATTTCATATGCACACAGTGTAAAAGTTAGTGGCTCATTAGCCGTTTTGTGTGTGTATGTTTAGCCAATGGCAGCATTATTTAAAAATAAACGACAATAATAAATGCATGAAAGAAAACACTCAGCCGATCATGTGAGTCTCCTGTCATAATTTTTTGGCTGTGGTGTTTTGTAAGGGAAAAATAAATCATTGATAAATCATTTTAACGTGTTGGCTCACTTATCCATTTGCACAGGAAACATAGAAAAATAGTAATGGTTTGTTGGAAAGCAAACTTATATTTGTAAGTAAAAATTAAGTAGAAAAAGTTCTCAGATTCCAAGGAGACTATGCCCTTCTCTTTTACAAAAATGAGTTTCTTCAGAATAAATACATTTCTTCTTTTAGGCCTTGTTGTAATTTGGTTAGTTGCCTAAAACATGTTTTGTAATTTATATTTCCCCCTTTATTTCAGGTAGTCTTGAGCCCTAGAAATATAAATTTGTCCTCACTGGCTTACTTCTGGGAATTTTTCTGATATTGAAACATTATGTTTCTATCTTCTAATGTTTTGCATTTAGTGTACCTGGAGATAATTGGTCACAATATCTTTGCAAATAGATACAAAACAGTTTTGTAGCTTGCCATCATCTTCTTTATTAGTAAACTTGGGGTGAAATAAATGAGATTTTTTTTCTGTTCTCTTCGGTATTAATTATTATATATTCTGGATGTGTAAGAATGTATTTATGTATGAGGCTGATAAGATGTTTCTTTATATTTGTGAGTGTTTGTCATGAATTAAGCCATTTCTCTTTCTTGACATTACTAAGTAAAAATTAAACTTGCTGGCACTATTTGCTTGGCTTAATGGTTCTCAACTATAAGATGACTATTTATTATGGGTGAATTTAACAGGCTGAAATAACAGCTATTGTAAGCTTTGGTTTTTGGCAGCACGTTCTTTAATAAATAATGTTAAATATAATAGGATTTATAAATAAAAATTTCATATTCTAATTTCTACATAATTAAAAACATTTAAGTCTGGGCAGATAGTGGAAAGACAGAATCCCTGAGTCACCTCTTCTTTCAGGGACACTGCAGTGTCTGGAGGGGGCAGCCATATCTGGAATGGAGTTGGGGATGTGAAAACTGTTGTCTCATCAGGGAAGAGAGACAGGAAACAATGAAAAAGGTAGGGAAGGCAGGAACTGCCAATCAAGAGTGGCTACAGTTCACCAGAAGGGATACCCACCCTCAGCCACTAGGCTTTCTGGGGTCCCCAGTCTGGAAAGAGGGTCCATACTTATTAACAAGAGCACAGCCTGTTCACTTGCTCAGTGAGAGGCACCGGGCATCCAGAGACTAGGTTTAGCCATGGGAACACCTCTTGACTCTACCCAGTGCAATTTCTGGGCTCTTGGGATTGTTAGTGTCTGCCGTGAGGAACCAGGAAAGCTATATACTCTTCACCATTATGTGAACTCTGGCCCACACCCAGCATATATAGAAAAATAGCCACAATAAACCAGTCTGCATATTATGTTGTGTATGTGTGTGTCTACCATGGAGAGTCAGCATAGGAGCAAGCTTGGAACTGGCACAATTTCTGTTGCCTGTTTAAATACCAGTAGAGTATAGGATTCTGGGCATATTCTTTTTTTTTGAGTAGAAGAACTGAGGTGTAGGCCTGTGGTGTAGGCCAGAGTCACCAGAGAAGTAGTGGGGAGCAGAACAGGAGGGTCTACTAGATTCCATTGCTGAGGGGAGCACTGAGTGAGACAGGAGAGGTCTGCTGTGCCCTATGTAGGTCAGCTCCCTGACTGGAGATCGAACTCAGACCTTAGCTGTGATAGTGCTGAGCCTTAACCTCTAGGTGACCAGAGAAGCCTCATATTCTTCTTCTTGTCAGCAGGGGACTCCTAGGCCACAGCCCACAGAGAACTTTATTTCCATCTATCCCCCCTCTCCCCTTACCTCCTTTGAGCTTGTGTCTAGAGTGCATAATCTCAATGTACACGTGAACACAGCCTGTGAACAAAGGGCATCCTGATTACTGGTGGCCAGAATGGGGAGCCAGGAGTGTGGCCACTCCATCCCAGCATGCTTTCCTTGGGCTTTCCCTGAATCTCCCAGCTTGCTTTGGCTAGAGAGTGAAGAACTTCTGGAAGAAAGATCTAAAACAGCAAAATGGGCAAACAAAATAACATAACACATGCCAATTTGACATCTTATAGGCATATGGCACATGAGGAAAGGATATTTCTCTGGAACCCACTGGATGGTCTTCTCTTCCTATCAGAGTTCAATTTTTCTATGATAAAGAAATTCAAAGATGTGGAAGCAAATGCAGGGGTAAATGTTATGAGAAATATAATTAATGAACAGAAACTAGAGATTGAAAATTTGAACAAGAAAGTAAGGGATACACAGCAGTCAAAAGGTGATGAAAAATTCTGTAGAAAACTATAAAAGCTGACTAGATCAAATGGAGGACGAAGTAAGTGACCCTGAAGACAAAGACAAATGTACCACGGATCAAGGTCAAAGAAGAAAGAAATAGGAACATACATTTGAAGAGATTTCGACTCTACTAGGAAAGGGAACGTAAAGTTAGTGGGTATCACAGAAGGTGAAGAGGGTAAAGATGGTAAGAGAGAACTTACTGAAAGAAATGGTAGAGCAAAATCTGATAAACTAGGGAAGTAGCTGTATATACATGTTCATAAATTTAGAGGAACATCTTGTTATCTAAGTGTAATGTGACCCACAGGAAGACAGAAGACACATAGTCCTGAAACTACTAAGAGTTGAAGTCCAGAAATGAATAGTGTGTGACTAGTGAAAAGAAGCAGGTAATTTTATGAGGAAAATCCCATCAGGATGCATCAACTTTCTAGAATTAAATCTAACAGATAGAATGGAACAACTTAGAATACTTAATGATAATATTTGCCATCCAGTACTACTGTAATACTGTAAGACTTCAGATATGAGGGAGACATAAAGGTCTCCAAGACAAACAGAAGATAAGGGAGAATGTCATACCTCCTCTATGAGAAATGTGAAAAAGGTACTGGGCAGAACGTGGTATTGGAGGAGTTTGCTGCTTTACTACAGAAAAAAAATTAAAGAAGTCCAGGCAGAAACTGTTCTCAAAGGATCCTGTGACTGGAGGTGTAATTATAGCACCTGCTGGACCTCCTGGACATCAGAGACCTATGCTGACCATGTAGGACAGTGATGCCGAGGAACTTGAACTTTAAGCAACAAAGGTGGTTGGTGAGAGGCACTTGGAATTTTGGAAGGAATTTGCAATAGATTTCTATACACCTTTGACAGAGCTGTAGTGTATAGCAGGGAGGCCATACACTACACGGCCTAGTGTAGGTCTTTATTAGCTAGGGAGAAAATGCATGCTAGATACTGGGACAGGACCTTCAGGGAAGAGGACAAAGTGCAGGAAGACAAAACTTCCTCCCTCCCCTTACCTCTGGGGACTTGAACCAATGCCATGAAAGAGCTTTGTAGCCTTCCCCATGAAGTTGCACCAAAAATCCCTGCTCAAGGACTGCCAAGGACTGCAGATACACAGGTTTGCAACGCAGTGGAAGATCCTTAGTGGTACCACAGGAACAAAAACTGCTCCCTTTTTACCCCCCCCCCCACACACACACAATGTTTACTAGATATGAACCCCTCCAAGGCCCTTGCTCACTCCGGGAAATGGTAAGTACAGATTAATTCTCCCTGATATACAGCGCCATCTACTGGAAAGGTGGAAGATTAGCACCTTTAAAACACATATAATAATTTAAAAAACACTAATAATGGGAAATGGAAAAATGTAACAAATGGTACCTTGAGTCTTCAGAGGAATACATCACTGTATAGAACAAATTTCCAGAAATCAGCCACAAAGACACAGAGAAGTTTTTCTTCCTATCAGTTACAGAGTTTAAAATTTTCATGATAAAGAAATTAAAAGAAATGGATGAAAACAGAAAAGGGGATCAAAGATACAAGAAAACTCAGAACAACAAATGTATGATCCAAAATAAAATTAATGAACAGAATATCAGAACTTAAACTTTAAATAAGAAAATAATGATGAATGCATGATGTAGCTAGATAGTGGAGATAAAATATTCTGTAGAAAACTATGAAAGTAGAATTGACATTCAATTGATGATCAAATGAGAAATGTGGTGATAAATTCACAAAGAATGGAAGAAAGGTGGAGGAAGAAAGAGAAATAAGAAGAAAACATTAGATCTATGGCAAGGGAGACATGAGTATATATTGGAGAAAGCAAAGTCTCTTCAGTAAATGGTGTTGGAAAAGCCACATGCAAAATAATGAAAGTCTGACAAAGGACTGATATTTAAGATCTCCAAAGAACTCAGAAGTCAATAAAATTTATTTTAATAAAAAGTCCAATAAAAAATAGGCAGAAGAGCTAAATAGGCACTTCTTCAAAGATGGAATACAGATGCCCCAATAGGCACATGAAAGAAATGCTCATTGTCACTTATCAGGGAAATGCAAATCAAAATCTTAGATACCATCACACAAGTGAGAATGACTTCAATAAAAAACCAGAAACAAATGTTGGTGAGGTTGTGGAAAAAAAGCAACTCACACTGTTTTGGGAATGCAGACTGCCCAGCTCCTATGGAAAACAGTATGGAGATTTCTCAAAATATTAAAAATGACCCTGTTTAGCTAAATAAACTCAGTTTGCTCTAAAATTATGTCCTAATATATGACCCAGCAATTCCTTTTCAAGGAATCTACTTCAACAATACAAAACCACTAATTTGAAAGGCAGTGTGTTCTCCTTTGTTCATTGCAGCATTATTTACGGTAGTCAAGCTATACAAACAAAGTGCTCCCAAACAGTTAAGTGGATCAGAAAGATGTTATACACACACACACACTCACACACACACACACGCTCACACAATGGAATAATATACAGTATTAAAAAAGAAGTTATTACCATTTGTGACAACCTGGATAGAACTGGAAGGGATTATGCTAAATGAAATAAGTCAGCAGAAGCAAGACATATATTGAAGGTGTCACTTACTGTGGGATATAGAGAAACAAAGCAATGGGTCAGATAAAGGCAAACAGATGACAATTCTAGGAAGCTGACAATGGAACTGAGACTACCAGAGCAGGAGGGGGGATAGGAAAGAACATTGTGGGAAGAGAACACAATGGACTGTTGTGTCATAATGGAGGACTGTTCTTTTTGCAAGGGTTCATTTGGTACTAACACCTAAACAACATTGTTAACCAATGTCACTTCAATTAAAAAACAAAATGAATAATAGAAATGTTGAAAGTGGCTCTTACCGTGCCCCTGCACCTCTGGCTGCACCCCAGTTCTGTATGCATAAATAAATAAATCTTTTTTTAAAAAATAATATAATAGGGCCCTCCCTGGTGGCACATTGGGTTAAAGCACTGCACTAAGAAACTTAAGCCACTTCCACATGAGTTCGATCCCCGCCTGCCCCGGAGGAGA
>NW_004567105.1:38729259-38757857 GCF_000260355.1 Condylura cristata
TTTTTTTTTTGCATGTAGCTTCCTAGTTTTTCCAGTACCATTTGCTGAACAAACTTTCTTTGTTCCATTATAACTTCTTTGCTCCTTTGTAAAAAATTAGCTGTCCACAAACCTGTGGGTTTATATCTGGGTTTTCTATTCGAATCCACTGGTCTGTATGTCTATTCTTGTTCCAGTACCATGCAGATTGTTTATTATAGCTTTGTAGTATAGCTTCAAGTTTGGGATTGTAATGCCTTCATTCTGTTTTCTCTTAGTCATGAAAGTTTTGGCTATTCGAGGTCTTTTGTTGTTCCATATAAATCTCATCAATATTTTTTCTATTTCTTTGAAGAATAACATTGAAACTTTTACTGGGATGGCATTAAATCTGTATATTGCTTTTGACAGCGTGGCCACTTTGATGATGTTAATTCTCCTGACTCATGAGCAGGGGATGTCTTTCCATTTCGTGGTGTCTTGTATTTCTTTTAACAGCATTTTGTAATTTTCTTTATAAAAGTCTCTTACCTCTTTTGTTTGGTTGACTCTTGAATCTTTTTGTTTTAAT
Source organism: Condylura cristata (assembly GCF_000260355.1). Taxonomy (NCBI): domain Eukaryota; kingdom Metazoa; phylum Chordata; class Mammalia; order Eulipotyphla; family Talpidae; genus Condylura; species Condylura cristata. The sequence continues at coordinate 38,729,810 of NW_004567105.1, forward strand.
TGAAAAGGGGGGGGAGTTTATCTCTGCTTCTTCTGATTGGTTGTTTGTGTATAGGAAGGCCTCTGACTTTTGTGTGTTGATTTTATATCCTACTACCTTGCTAAACTTGTTGATGGTTTTGATTAGATTCTCTGTGGAGTTTTTCAGGTTTTCCATGTAAACTAACATATCATCTGCAAATAAGGATAGTTACTAAAATAAATAAATCTTAAAAAGTGTTGAAAGTGGCTCTACTATTTAAAGTTATTATAAAATGAAAGCACTGGCCCTCCCTGTTGGCACAACGGGTTAGGATGCAGCATGGCAAGCGGTAGCCGCTTTTGTGCAAGATCGATCCTGGTCCCAGAGGTGATCCACATGGCTTGGCAGACCTCTCCTGTCCTGCCCACTGCTCCCCTCAGCAGTGTACTTGGTAGATCTGCCTGTTCTGCTCCCTAATGTCTCTGGTGAATCCTTTCACCACTCCTGCACCCTCTGGATTGTACTCCAGTTCTGTATGTAGAAATAAATCTTAAACAAAACAAAACAAAACAAACCTACTAGTGATATGTTACTCATATTTTGACTATCATACTAAGGCCATTTCAAATGATTTTTTCCTTAAAACTGTTTCTTCACTAGGGAATGAAAAATTCAAGAGTGTTTATTTTTTTTTCTGTTTTGATAAGCACTTATGGCTTTATTATTTCTCCTTTAAATGTTTTGAAGATGTCAACATGCTAAAATTCTAGAGGACATTCATTTTCCCTGATTAGGTTTTAAGCTTATCAGCATTATATGAGTTACTGTCTAACTTGATGTACACATAAATGAATTTTTTTTTTTAATTTGTTAACTCAGATTTTTTTTTTATTTTAAAGGAAAGACCCAATCTATCAAATGCATTATTTTCCACATAATGTAAGTGCTTTAGACCAGGACATTTTGTTATTTTCACCCTGATAAATGATACTTTGTAATTAAAATACAGTATCATTAGAAGATATTCTTTCCTGCTAATTATTTTTTTAAAGAGGGTTTTTATATTCTGAATGCAAAAGGAAGCGATTTTCTAAGCATGTATATGGTTCTTTAATGTACTATACTCACTAGACTTTCAAAACTCTCAGTTCTATATAAAAAGAACTAAAAGAGGGTAATGCTTTGTTAAAAAAAAAACAAATTGGTGTTATTGGTTTGTAATTATGGTGGCCATGGAATTAATTTGAAAATCCTTTCTTTTTTTTAAGATTTATTTTTACCCATTTATGCATATAAAAACACGGGCCAGAAGTTCAGGGGTATGAGGATTCCTCAGAGAGAGTGTGAAGCAGAACAGGCAGATCTAATGAGACACACTGCTGAGGGGAGCAACAGGAGAGAAGGAGAGGTCTGCTGTAACCTATATAGGTCAGCTCCCTGGTGAGGATTGAACTCAGGACTGTGAGTGACAGCACTGAGAGTTAACTTCTAGGCCACCAGAGAGGTGTCCTCATTGTTGCATTCTATAAAGCAACATACAATGTTTTCTAAATACAAAGGTAATCCATTTTCAATATTTGGAAATACTTGAGGAAAAATTAGGAGTAGGAAAAACATGGAAGTATTTCAATCAGAATAACTGTTCTTAAAACCTTATTAATCTTTTTAGATGGATAAAGCTAGCTCATTTTCTCTTTCCCCATATTTAGATATATTGTCCATTTTTTTGTTTAACTCCAATTAATCTATGTTTTAACATTTGCCATAAAACTTGTAAGATGATTATTGATGAATAAAATTTTCATTTCCATATGCTATGCACCAGTAATTTCTTTTTTTAAAAAAAGATGTATTTTATTTTTAAAGATTTATTTATACAGAACTGGGGTACAGGCCTGTGGTGCAGGGGTGGTGAGAGGATTCACTAGAGACAGAGTGGGGAGCAGAACAGGCAGATCGATGAAGTATGCTGCTCAGGAGAGGTCTGCCATGCCATGTGGGTAGGCTCCCTGTCTGGGGATTGAACTCATGCTGCAGTGGCTTCAGAAAGCTTCATAATGGGGTGCTTTAACCCATTGCACCACCAGGGAAAGCCCAATTTCTGTCTTTAAAGGGGAAACTTAAGTTAATGACATTGTGAAAAATATTACTTTTTTCTCCTCACATCAAAAGGTCAAGACAATTAGAAAATTAAAGAAAAACAGAAAATTTCAAGTACTCAGTATGAGAAATTCATGGTCCTGTATGTAAAATAAAACAAAATTTTGAATAATTTAGGAAAATCATTGGCAAGTAAGAGAAAATGTTTCATCCTCCATGCTATTTGAAAAGTTTTCTTTGGGTATAAAGAGTTTGTGTTAGTGCACTCCCGGTGAAAGAGAGGTTATCTTAACACAATATTGGCTCTGCAGTGAATACACATATATAGGTATAACTATTAATTAGCTTACTATTGATTTTTTAATTAGGAATCTGGATTTGTATTTACATTCCGACTTAATTTGTCACACTATATTCCATAAATGAGTTACTTTAATGCCCTTTTGTCCTGCCTAATAAGAAATTAATGTCTTGAATTTAGATCTAGACATGCTTATATCTAGGTATTAGTTATCTGTGATAGATAACAGAAGCTGAGATCTCAATGCCAATTATCCAACAACTCATTACTTTCTCACTTATGAGATAAAATGTTATACTAAACACACACTTGTCAAATACCATAATCAAATACATACTGATTATAAAACCAAATCTATAAAAAATGCTGGTTTATTCCATATTTTTGTAGAGCTTATTACTACTATTCAGGTTTGTTTTTTTTTTTTTTTTTGCTATGTTTGAAACCTCATTCTTTGGTATATATTTAGAATCAGTAAGTTAAGTTCCAAGAAAAAAAAAATTGGGATTTGTATTGAAATTGCTTCAGACTTTTGAATTAACATTCTTAGGATATGCACTTTTCTTTTCCAAGGGATGATGCAGTTGTAATTATAAGGGGATTACATATATTTTGTGAGATTTGATCCTAGGAGCATAGTAAATTGTGCTATTACTTAAGCAGGGTATTTATTTTTCTATTAGATTTTCTAATTTGTAAAAGAATTTTGAGGGCCCTTCCTGGTGGCCCAGTGGGGTTAGAAGCACAGCACTGAGAAGCTAAAGCCACTTCAGCATGAATTCAATCCCTAGCCGGCGGGGTGATCCAAAAGGTTCTGTAGACCTATCCTGACCCACCTGTCACTCCCCTCAGCAGTGTGCTTCATCAGTCTGCCTGTTCTGCTCCCCACTCTGTCTCTGGTGAATCCTCTCAGTAACCCCAGCACCTTTGGACTGTACACCAATTCTATATGCATAAAAAAATTGTGTTACAGTGTTACCAAAAAATGGATTCTATGTTACCTCAAAGTAGCATCTTTTATAGTATTTAAATTACTCTCTCTTTTGTCTTTGGGAGAAAGTTGGATTCTTTGGGTACAATTTAGAGTATAATAAGTATATTTTCAGGGCACCATCAAAGTTCATTTAATTTTCTTTTTTTAATCTGCCATACATTGATATGCACTGACATTTCAATGATCTTTTCCAGGATGAATGTTGAGGGATTGTTGTAATATATTTTAATTCTTTGGCATTAAAATTGTCCTCATTTTAGTTTTCTGATGTCAGTGTGAAACTTTTCAAATGCCTTTGATCAATCACTTAAAACCATTTTACAAAAGACTCATTTAAGAATTAGAATGATCTTTCTAAAACTTATTATCAAATGGCAAGAAATAGAACTTAACTTATTTTAATGTTTCCTTTACCTATGGTAAAGCATGTATAAAAAGTCATGAAAAACATTATTTTGGTATCTTTTTGGAGTTACCTCCACTACTTGTTATGTTTCCCTTATGTTGTACATTCTTGGGTTTCTTCTTGAAGAGGAGACATAGTTTTGTGGTTGAAACCATGTATGAAACCTGTATCTGAGATATTTCATAATAGCTGAATAAATGTCATTTATATTTTGCCTTTTTTGTGTGATTTTATCCATGCACATTTTGAAAGAAGGAAATTGACAGGCTCTTATATTTCCTTTACTCTTAGTACTATACTATACCATACCCTTTGGTTACTTATAACTATATGTGGTGTAAAAATTATGTTTGATTATTAGAAATGCGAATGTACCACAAAATATGTGAATTACTGGATAGGTCAGTTGAACTCCATCTAATTTAGCAAATAAAAATGTTCTGAACAATATGTAATATAAATGTTTTGAGTCAACTGTAAGGAAACAATTTGCTTTCCAAACAACTTAAGCTTTAAATAAAAATAAATAAGTGAATGAATGAATGAATGAACTACCCCATTGGAAGCACTGAACAATGTATTTAAAGTAATTTTTTTATTAATAGATCATCTGTAAAATGACTATCAATTTGAAATTTATTCTTCTTTGAATATACATGTAACTTTTTCATATACTTGTCAGTAAATTCATGGTATTTTTGTTTGATAAGTAGATTATGTATATCCCTTGAAATTTTATATGTAATTCTTGCTGATTGTAGGAATTAAAAAACTATGATTATAGAGGTAAAGTTGGCTTACATCATTGCCTCTGTGAGGGTTCTAGGTTCAAAGTTGTTCAAAAGATATCTTCACTCCACAGCTACCACCAATGCCCCTGTGACCTTCCACCATGCTCCCCTGAGCCCCTTCTTCTCCAGTCCCACTGTTACCCTCCCCTTCTGGTGCCTCAGTTTTGCAGTTAGAAGTTCAGAGTTCATTCTTGATTTGGTTTTGAAAGGCAATTATATTTCTCTATATACTGTATATAAATGAGACTTCGATATTTTTCTTTCTCCTTCAGACTCATTTCATTTACCATTATCCTCTCCAGTTCTATCCATGCTATTCACAAATGGCAAGAGTTAATCCTTTTTTTTAATAGCTGAATATTATGTCATTATGTGTGTATGTATTAAGTGTACATAGATACACATACACAATATATTCTCACACACACCATCTTCTGATCACTCCGCTCGTAGGTATTTAGGCTGTTTCTATAACTTAGCTCTTATAAATAGGGCTGCAGTGAACACAGATATAAACACACACACACACACACACTTCAAATTAGTATTTTTATATTCTTTAGATAGATACTTAGATACTAGGGAGTAGGATTTCTGGTCATGTTGGTTTATTTTTAATACTTTGAGGAACCTACTGTTTTCTACAAGGGCTGGAGCAGTCTGTATTCCCACCATCATGGTACAAGCATTCCTTATCTTCTACATCCTTATCCTCCACATGCCAACAATTGTTTCTCTTCTTTTTGATGTGGGCCAGTCTCACCCATGTTCCACTGGGATCCTTTCCTTTTCAACTTTAACCAAGCCAGCCTCTCTATCCGGTTGCCTCTTTTTTTTTGCAGTCAGGTATTAAAGAGTCTATGATTGGTTTGGACCGACCTTGTTATGACTTGCTATATTCCACATATGAGACCAGCCTTATTTTTCTTTCTCTTTCAGACTTAATTTTGTTTAACATTATCCTCTCCAGTTCTAGTTGTTGTCAGTGCAGGAGTTCATCCTTTTTTATAGTTGAGTAGTTTTTCAGTTATAGACAGTTTTTCCTGAATAGGTTCTTCATGTCCAAGTTTAAGTTACTCCAAGGTATTTAATTCTTTTTGTTGAAGTTATGAGTGGGATTATTTTCTAGCTTTCTTTTCTACCTCATGTGCATTTAGAAGCACAACTAATTTTTTGCAGGTTGATTGTATATCTGATGACTTTATTGAATCGATTTATTATTTCAAATAATATTTAGTTTAGTCTTTAGGGATTTATATGTGTATTTTCTGCAAATAATGATAGTATTATTTCTTTCACAATTTTCCTTTTATAACTTTCTTTTGCCTAAATGTTTTAGCTATGACTTATAATATGACATTAAATCATAGTGGTGAGAGTGGATATCATTGTCTTGTTCCAGGTCTTAAATTAAGGATAAGGTTTCCATTTTTCACCATTTATATGATGTCAACTGTGGGTTTGTTGAACTTTGGAACAGGTTATGCTCTTGTAATAAATTATTGTCTCCTTCACAGGCCAACTTGTGGGGCTGTCTGTGGGAGGAATGATACTCCCTCACTGCTTTGGCACTCTTAACTTACTGTTTCTCAATCTTTCCTTCCCTTTCTCATGTATAATTTCTGACTGCTTCTTGTTGAGACACTGGTCCTCACCCCCCAGCTCTGTCCAAGTAGTGACTGCTCCCTCTGGTCACTTAGCCTTGGTATTACTGAGGGAAGTGATGATTCAAAGACCTTATCTGGCTGCCACCTTCCCCTCTTTCTAGGAATTCTTCTTATGTTTAAGATATAAACACACAGTCATGTACCTAAGAATTTTCCTTATGCTAATATTTGATTTTTAGGAATCTTTCAAAAAATAATTTCAAATCTACAGAAAAACTACAAGAACAGTTATGAATATGAATAACTCTCATATCTTATTACCAGATTTCATAATTGATGACATTTTTTAGCTTATTTGTTCCATCCGTAACCATCCATCTCTTATCACAGTGTGTCTTTTACTGGCAGTATGCCCCATTATCTTTAAATACTTTAAGTAGATAGTTTTAAAAAAGGACATTCACCTATATAAGCAGAATACAACTCTCCCATCAAGAGATGAACATGGATACCACATTATCATCCAACATTCAGGTACCATTCAAATTTTACCATTTATCTGAACAATGTATCTGTTCCTTCTTGGCTCAAGACTCTCCAAGAACACATGTATTTGTTTGCTATATCTCATCATCTTCTTTTATCTGGAGCAGTTCTAGTCTTCCTCAGTCTCTGGCATTTTTTATTGTCTTAGAATTATCAGCATTTTATTCTATAGGTATTTCTTCTTGTGACTCTCCGAAATGATTAAGATTCAGGACCTTCCCTGGTGGCACAGTGGGTTAAAGCACAACACTACAGAGCTAGCTGAGCCACTTCAGCACAAGTTCGATTCTCATCAAGGGAGGTGGCCACATGGCATAGCAGACTTCTCCTGTCTCACCCACTGCTTCCCTCATCAGTCTGCCTGTTCAGCTCCCTACTGTGTCTCTGGTGAATGCTCTCACTGCCCCTGTACCGATGGCCTGTACCTAAGTTCTGTATGCATAAATAAATAAATATTTTAAAAAAATTAAAATTCATTAACTCTTAGCTTCATTTCCCCAAAACGGGGGATATCTAGAAATTTGTTTAAAAAAAAAGTAACACATTGTTTCTGCCTCTCATTTTAAGGCATATCAGCATTCACTATGTAAATTGTTAAGTTAACCAATACCTTCTTGTGATAACTTTTTATACATTATTATTTATTAAAGTTTCAGCATATCATAGTACTTTACGAACACAGGGTCAGAGTGTATATAAATATGTTACAGGCACCTTTTTCTTAGGAGCTTAGTATAAGTTTCCTACAACTCTCTTATTTATGATTTTTCAAAATTTCACTTTGTCTAGTTACTTGATTTTCATTTTTTTTTACATTTACAATAAATTAAAATGCACGTTTTTGTGAAAAATAAATCTGATCACTTTTCAACAACCTGTAAGTGATAGAAATATATGACAAAACCTTTCTAAATTTCAACTGTCAGGATTCAAGTTATATTGCAGGAATTTTATTCAGTTTTATTAAGAAGAATTGTACTTATCTTTAAGTTCTCCATTCCTAAGTAGATTCAATAATGTAAAGTAGTAGTATCTAATATATGTGAAAATGGGATAAAATGTCTGTAATGTAAAATAAAGTTAATGCAGAAATACAGGAATCGTAGACATGAATATGAAAGGACACCATTTAGAGCAAATCATCATTCATGGAATGTAAATGTAGGAAAATGAGGAAATAGGAAAGTCTTTGAGGGCCTAGACTCTGTTTCTTTCCCTCTGTGTCATCCTGTCCATACAGGTTACTGTACAGAGGACTCAGAAATTTTTTTGAATGACTGGCGAGCAGTATGGAGTATTTGCTTACCTCTGTCTTGTGATAGCTGGCTGATTTCTTAGTGGCATCTAATGTTCCTTTGTTAATACTAATTGTGAAATTCTTCCCTTGTGCAACCCATTTACATGGATTAATCCCAGTAACTGCTCATCACAATCTTGGAGGTAGGAACCATTATAATCCCTTTTTTTCAGAGAAAGAAATAGGAGCCTGAGCAGTCAAATGTCATGTCTAGAATTATGGTCTGTAGTAGGTTCAGTCCTTGTTCTTCTAACTGCTGTCTTGACATCTTTATTTGTGTCTTTTAGAGCAGAATCTTTACCTTTCAACTTCCCTCAGAAACCCCCCCAGAACATTATTGACAGACTTAGAACTATTGCTTTCTGTTATTACTAAAGACAGTCACCATAGATTTTTCCTTTAGTGGGTTGTTCTGGTTACTTTAATTTTTTTTTTATCTAGAAATTTTCTTCTTCATAGTTTATTACTTTATTTCAACAGAGTCCTAGAGGCTTTTTGACAATGGTGCAATATAAATAATTCTGTTGTGGTCTACCTGAGTAAGAAATATTTTGTCTGTTATTTTTTAAAATAAATTCTCAATAAAAATTTATGCTAATATTGAAAGTGAGATGCAGACTTTTCCAGCATTTCCATAATGGCAAAAATTGGGAACTGGGTTGGTTCTCTTTGCTTATTTCCTAGTTTCAATTGGGAATTCTTGAGGTCATAGATGAACAGTAAAGTGTCTTATCAGTGGGTGACCCATGAGCCCTATAGCTGTCTACCTTGGCTCTTATTTATGCCAAATCGTAGGAGAGACATGATGACCCATGAGGCATGTCAGAAAACAGATGCTGCAGTGTTGACAGTTTCCTTTCCCTTGTGACTAATTCTTTTCTTTCAAATACAGTCTGCTTAGAACTTCTAGCTGTCTTACATGGTTCAATGCTCTCCTTTTACCGTCTGTCCATAGTTTCAGAATATGCTACGTATAAAGCTGCTGAAAATTCCAACGCCGGCTGACCTTTGTTACCTTAAAGAATTTCAGTCAATTTTTAGGATCTTAGGAAAGCAAATTGTTAACAGTTAGATTTGAAACCAGTTTAAAAATTTACACGGAATCCTAGGAACTGAGGGTTTGGGGGAGTCGCTTAATTACTCCAGATGGATGTGTCTGTAAAAGCATTATGAATCATTTTTGGTGAAGGTGATGATGAAAAGTTACTATCTTGAGAAAATATTTTTCTTCTAAAACTACCTGTTTCTTAAAATAGTGTGATTCCACACATATCAATACATTTGTAAGATCGTATACATGTTTGGAATTTTTAAAGAGAAATTTAAAAACTTTAGTAAAATTAGATTTTGGTGAAGTTCTTTAGGAGTGTGTGTGCACACAGGCACTTTAAATTCAGTTTGCTGCAACATTAGTTTAAACACTAGATATGATTTAGAGGCATAATAATGATACCGCTACTAAAGCACCCAAACCACACTCACTACCAAGACACTCTAGTTCCCTCATAGTCCACTGTGATCCTTCTTCCCACTTTGTTCTGCAGCTTTCCCCTCCTTCTGGTATCCTTAGCTCTACAGACATCTAGTGAATGTTACTAGCGTGGTTCTGTGACTCTGTTCTAATTATCCCACATAAAAATGAAGCTATCTCACATGTTTTCATCCTTCTAGATTATTTTGTTTAGCATAGTTTCATTCAGATTGTTGCAAATGGCTAGTTTTGCTTTTTTTATAGTAGACGTTTTATATAGTAGAATTACATTGTATCTGTAAACCACAGCTTCAGAATCCACTCATCTGTACTTGGGGATTCGGGTTGTGTCTTTAGCTGGGCTGTTGTAGTAATGCTGCGGTGAACACAAGAGTGCAGATATCGCTATGATTTAGTGAGTTGTTTTTAGATTTTTTTTTTTGATAAATACCAGTGAGTGGAATTGCTGAATCATGTATTTGATCCATTTTGAATATTCTGAGAAACCATCATGCTGCTTTCCTTAGGGGCTCGACCAGTCCATAGTATAAGAGGATTCCCTTTTCTCCACAGCAATACCAGTTTTTCTGGCCTTATTATTATTTTTTTTTTAAACAGATCAGGCTTTTAACTTTTTAACATATTCATTATAACATCCTTCATTTTTGTACAATGTATGATTTCCCCATGTAATTCCTACTGCCATTTCCCCTGTGCCTGAGCCAATCTCATAGGTGTGAGATGGTGTCTCATTGTAGTTTTAATTTGCATTTTCCTGATGATTGGTAATGATTAGCATTTTTCATGTGAGTATTGGCCACTTTTTTATCTTCTTTGGAGAAGTTTCCATGTAGTACTTTAGTCCACTTTTTATTGGGTGTTTTTTTCCTTTTCTTGAATTGCATGAGTGTACACACACAGACAAACATACACACACATGTCCCTTGTCAGAAGTCTGTTGTGCAAGCATTTTCTCCCATTCAGTAGGGTGTTTTTTTATTTTACTGATTCTTTATCTGTGTGGTAAATTTTTATGTTGACATGGTCCTATTTGAAAAATGATTCTCTCTTGTTTTTTTTTCTGTGGGAATGAACTCAAATACATCACTTAAACCCTATGTCATGGAATGTTTTGCCCATTGGTCTATGTATTTTATGATTTAAGGTCATTCAGTCAAGTCTTTAACACATTTTGATGTTTGTGTGTGTGTGTGTGTGTGCGCAACTTGTGAGATAATGGTGGAATTTCATTCTTTTGCTTGTGGCTATTCATTTCCCAATACCATTTATTGAAGAGACTTTCTTTATTATATGCTCTTGGCTCCTTTGACAAGGGTTAACTATCAATACAAGTGTAGTTTTATTTCTGGGCTTTCAATTCTAGTTTATTGGTCTGTGTGTCTGTTTTTGCTCCAGTATCAAACTGTTTTAAACACTGTAGCTTTGTAATTTAGTTTAAAGTCTGGACATGAGATAATACCACTCTTCCTCTTTTTTTTTGGTCAGGATTACTTGAGTTAAGTGGGGCTTTTTATTTTTCCATGTAATTTCAGTAATGTTCTTTGAAAAATACCATTGAAAAATTGCATTGCAGTTGCAGTGCACTGAATTTATATATTGCTTTGGGTAAGATGGCCTTTTTAAGAATGTTCCAATCCATGAGCAGGGAATAATTTTCCATTTAATTATGTCTTTAGTTTGTTTGCTTTTAAAATTTATTTATTTATGCATACAGAGCCAGGGTACAGATCAGAGGTGTGGAGTGTGAGAGCATCCACCAGAGGCAGAGTGGGGAGCAGAAAAGGCAGATCAGTGAAATACACTGCTGAAGAAAGCAGCAGGCAGGTCAGAAGAGGTCTGCCACACTATGTGGGTTACCTCCTTTGCTGGGGATTGAACTCGTGCTGCAGTGGTTGTGATAGCTTCATAGTGCTGTGCTTTAACTCGTTACACCACTAGGGAGGGCCCTGTGTCTTCTATTTCTTTTAACAATGTTTTATAGTTTTCTTTAGTTCCATCACCTCCTTTGCTAGGTTTATTCCCAAGTATTTAAATTTATTTTTTGGTAAGGTTATAAATTGGGAGGATTTCTTAATTTCTTCCCTTTGTATTTCCTTATTTTTATAAAGGAAGGCATGTACTGTATGCTGATTTTGGATCCTGCCACTTTCCTGAACTGGTTTATTGTTTTAATTAATTTTTACATGAAGTCTTTAGTGCTATTTATTTTATCAGATCATCTGCAAATAATAACTTTACTTCTTTCCCAGTTTGGATACCTGTTATTTTCTTTTCTTGCCTAATGCTCTAGCTGGGACTTTTAATACTATGTTGAATAATAATGCTGACAGAGGACATCCTTATCTTGTTCCAGATCTTAGTGTAAAATCTTAGTGTAAAATCTTTCAGTTTTTCACTATTGAGAATATTAGCTGTGGGTTTGCCATAAATGGGTTTTATTATGTTAAAATGCATTCTATCACAAATTTTCAAGGATTTTCATAAAAAATGAATGTTAAATCTTATCAAGTGACTTTTCAGCATATATTGACATGATCATGTGTTTTTTCCTTTCCTTTTTGTTGATGTGATGAATTACATTGACTAATTTTCAAAGGCTGAACCATCCTTTTGTTTTTGGTATAAATTCCATTTGGTTATGGTGTATAATCTCTTTAATGTATTACTGGATTCAGTTTGCTAAGATTTTATTGTGGAGTTTTGCATCAGTTTTCATTAGGGAGATTGGTCTGTAGTTTTTATTGTCTCTGGCTTTGGTATTGCTCTAATGTTGAGTTCATAAAATGTGTTTGGAATAATTCCTTCTCTCTCAGTTTTTTGAAAGAGTGAGTAGCATAGATAAATAGTTCATCTTTGAAGGTTTTGTAGAATTGACTTGTGGAGTCATCTGCCTGGACTTTTGCTTTTGGGAAGAGTTTTGATACTGTTTCAATTTCCTTACTTGTTATTGATTTGTTCAGGTTTTTTGTCTTCCCTATTCAGTCTTGGATGATTGTATAATCTAAGAAACTGTCCATCTCATTGAAGTCATTAAATTTGTTTGTGTAGCCCTCCCTGGTGGCGCAGCGGGTTAAAGCACAGCATTGAGAATCTAAAGCCGTTTCCGCATGAGTTCCATTCCCGCCTGCCCCGGAGGTGACCACATGGCGTTGCAGACCTTTCCTGACCCGCCCGCTACTCCCCTCTGCCTGTTCTGTTCCCCACTCTGTCCCTGGTGAAGCCTTTCACCGCCCCTGAGCCTCTGGCCTGTACCCCAGTTCTGTATGCACAAATAAATCTTTAAAAAAAAATTGTTTGTGTATAAATGTTCATAGTAATTGTTATTTTCTGACTTTCTACAATTATGTTGTAATTTCTCTTGCACTTATAACTCTACTATTTGAGTTTTCTCCCCTTTTATTTTTAGTAAGCCAAGCTAAAGGTTTGCCTATTTTTTTTTTTTTTCAAAGAACCAGCTTTTGGTTTCACTGATCTTTTGGATTGTCTTTTGACTTCTATTTCATTTTTTTCTGCTCATAATTTTATTATTTTCTTCCTTTGGATTTTTTTTTGTTGTTGTTCTGTTTCTTAAATTCCTTGAGTTGAAAGGCAAAGTTGTTTACTTGGGCTCTTTCTGGTTTCTTGATATAGGCCTATATTTTTCTGACTTCTTTCTTAGGACTGCTTTTGCTGTGTCCCATATGTTCTGAACGGTTGTGTACTGATTATCATTTGTCTTCAGGTATTTAAATTTTTTTTTCTTTAGTTTCCTCATTAACCCAATTTCAGTATTGTCCAATCTCCACACATTATAATATTTTCTTGTTTTTTCTTTGTGGTTGATTAGTAGTTCAGTATCATAATTACCATAATGGTCACAGAAGATACTTGATAAAATTTCAATCTTCATTTAAGTTTGTAATTTTAGCAGTTGTATCATTTTGGTGTTGATATCTATTAAATGCCTTTTTTCATTAAATTTGGGATTTTGTTATTGGAATGGAATATGATTTGAAATTGAAACTTTAGCACTTTTGTATCACATTTTAAGATTTAATTCTTATTTAAACACTGTTTTAGCTGAGTTTCATTGACACTTTCTTGGCAAGGGAGGAAAAGATTTCATATTAGTTCCAGGTAGAGTCCAGGTTCCTCACTTGGCCTTTTTTTGACAATTGACTTGGGAGTCTTATTATTTTGGTTATGAGTAGAAGAAGTTCCCCACTCCCCACATAATCTATACAGATATTGTAGTAAAGATGGTCTCATTATTGGTGGGTGATGATGAAAGCCCTTACTTTTTGACATCATTCCAGGAGTCAGAGAAAGAGAGATTTGCTACTTCCAGGTCAGGATGGAAGTTTAGACTTCTCTTTATGTGATCTTTGATACCATAAATGACCCTTGTTTTTTGTGGCAAGGTTAAAAGTCCTAACTGCCTACTTAGCCTTTTCTGAAACTTCTACAAAAGAAGTCTTGGCTGCCTTATTTATGTAGTAAGAGGGTAAGACCTAAATTTTCCACATAGCTTTTGTTGGCATGGTTGAGACTAGACTACAGTTGAATTCTGTGGTGCCTGCCTGAAGTAGTCTCTAAACGTTTTTGTCATGCTAGGCTTCCCTTTTCCTGGTAGATAGTGTAGACTTTAGTTGAGACTATTGTTTGTCTGCGTTTTTATATTTCCAGATTGCTGCTTTTTCTACCTCTATATCTGAGATATATAAATCTACTGTGTTGTTCTTTGGATTTTGAAGTCTATAGTTGGGTTCATTCTGTCTTTTAAATTCTTATATTCATTTTATATTACAATAGCTAGTTGGACTTAGTAGGTGGAATAATGAAGGTATATTTACCCCATCTTTCTAGAAACAGAGGTCATGTTAGCTATTTTGAAAGTTATGGGTCTTCTTTGTGCAGGTACCTGGAGCTGGAAAGCAGTGGCCATCGGAATGAAGTCAGGCTGCATTACCGCTCTGGTAGTCACCGTCCGCACACAGAAGTGTTTCCTTACATTTTGGCTGATGACAAGTGGCACAAGCTCTCTTTAGCCATCAGTGCCTCTCATCTGATTTTACACATTGACTGTAATAAGTAAGTGAAATGCTTTCAGTTCTTCAAATAGAAGATTCTAAGAAATGACTATTAATTTACTTTACACACTTATTGTCTCTTTTCTGCAGAATTTATGAAAGGGTGGTAGAAAAACCTTCCACAGACTTGCCTCCAGGCACAACATTTTGGCTGGGACAGAGAAATACTGCACATGGATATTTTAAGGTATCTTTTGGCTAAAGTCTGAACATAAAATGTAAATATAAAAGCTTTCTAATGAACTTTGAAAAGTACATTTTCAATTTATGGTGTTAAACAAAGTAATTTGATTTGTACATATTTTTCTATTTCTGCTCCTATTTCTTTTTAACTCTAATGCTTTATTTAGCCAGTCAACACTATATTTCTCTCTATTCCTGAATGAGTTTGATTATTAGATATTACAGAGATAAGGCAGAAACCAGGATAGTTAGTATGTCATTCTTGAAATTAGCCATCCAAAGTAATAAAACTCTAAAATGCTAATACACAAATGAACTCTCCACCATTAAAATATAAACTTTGATGATGCTTCTACAGTAATATAAAAGAGGATAGAAAGCTTTTCAGTATTAATTATTCATGCTCTCCACGTTCTCCAGAAAGTTGTTAAGGGATACATATTTATTCACAATTCTATCAAAATTCAAAAGCAGTCATAATTTTATGTTTTTCTGTAGTGTCTTCTAAGAGATATACTCCATAGAATTTCCTTATTGTTGAAGATCTAAAAGACATCCTACTTAATTTTGTCTGTTTTAAGGGTGACAAAATAAAGTCCAGAAAACTGTTAGACTGTAAATTCCTAGTATAATCAATCAATCCTTCCCCAGTGACTGTGGCAGCGTCTGTAATACAGAAGTGACTTGAGGAGTCACCAGAGACAGAGTGGGAAGCAGAAGAGGTTGATCTACTGAAATCCACTGCTGAGGGGAGAAGGGGGTGAGACAGGAGAGGTCTACTATGCCATAGATGGGTCAGCTCCCTGACTGGGGATTGAACTCAGGAAACAGTAGTGATAGGACTCAGAAAACAGTAGTGATAGCCCTCAGATATCCCCTTAGCCACCAGAGTTACCCCCTCTAAGTTGTGTTCTAATCAAGGTTCATAATTCCAGCAAGGTGTTTTTTAAACTTACTTAAATATCTTTACCTGGAAACTAAGTATTTTGAGTATTTCGTCAAATCATAGCCTTATTAGCTTTAATTCAGGGTTTATTTCCCCTCCTCTTTTAAATATGCATGAACCTGTTCAGCGAGGGTAAGTAATCTGTACCAAGTTAGTGTTGTGGATACCCCTATGCTGGCCTGAAAAAGTGTTCTTTTCCCAGTGAAAGGGATGCCAATTTGTTCCTCTGCGGACTACTTCTCTCCTACATGCCCTCATGAGGAATGTTTCTATATGGTCTAGGTATGGCCTCTTCATCCTTCTCATATATTGGTTGTATATACTACTCTAGAAGTCATATTTTTTTTTATGTGCGTTTGTGATAATGGTGCCCCCTAGAGTTGTGCAGTTCCTAGGAGACTTGTTTACACATTGCTGTTTCCAAATGACGGAAGCTTATGTATAATTTCCATCAAGAATCCAATTCCAAGCAGATAACAGACCCAATATTTGGGCATCCCTGGTGGCCTAAGGGCTAAGGTTTAATGCTGTCACCCCTACAACCTGAGTTTGATCCCCAGCTATAACCTGACCCACAAGGCATAGCAGGCCTCTCCTGCCTTGACTGCTGCTTCCCTCAGTGTTGAATTCCAGTAGATAGATCCACTTGTTTTTCTCCCCACTATATCTCTGGGGAATCCTCTCACTCACTGCACCACTAGCCTACACCACAGTTATATATATATATTTACCAGACTAAGTAGGTAGGAGATACATGGACCAGCCTTGCTGGCAAATTGTGGTAGATACATCCAACATCGTCTTGCTAATATGTTGGCACCACTCATCCTTATCATCAGACAATCTAACTTTATTTTTCAAAGGGATAATGTGAAATATTAATTAAAGAAAATATATAAAGTTGATAAGGGAAGAAGGAGGGGTGGTAGGTGAAGGGACAGGTCATTTTGGAGCTACAATTTGGTACTACTACTCTTTGCTTTAAGATCCCAGTAAGCTGGATGCTAATTACACTTTAATGATTAAGGACTCATGCAAATTTTGCCTGTAAACATATAATCTAGCTTTTTGTGTACAATAGGTCATTTCTTGCTGACATTTAAAAAAATTATGTTAAACTTGCTGTATTCCTAAGGACTCCTTATTAAATCTTCCTGCAGCCACTTAATAAATTACTAGTCTTTTCAACTGGGAAAGTAGTTTGAAAAATCCACCTGAAAAATGAGAAATGCTCAAGTGCATGTTGATGTTATGACTCAGTTTTCCTATTCTTTTCTTTCTGATGATTGCTGTTAATTTGTAATTGGTATCAGTTTTACCATTGCTGAAATCACAAGTGATTTTTCAGGTTGATTTTTAAAGGTCATTTTCAAGCTGTTCTTTAGTGACTAACTAAAAATAACTTCTGAAAACAGCATGACTGTTGCCTCTTAATTATATCTTGACATTTTAATCTTAAGGTTTTAAAAATATTATCAATGAGAATATGTGGTTAATCATCTACCTTGCCTGTTGTACTTCAGTGCTTTCCTTTTGGTTTGAAGTAGATGTAATGTTTTCAAAAGGGTTTCTTTCTCAGGGATTTTGGTGCATCTTTGTTGTAATGTTTTTCCTTCATGAACTTGACTATTAAACATAATTTCAGTAGATGAAAGTAATATGTCTTTTTACAATTTTTCCACACACAGGGTATAATGCAAGATGTGCAATTACTTGTCATGCCCCAAGGATTCATTGCCCAGTGCCCAGATCTTAATCGCAGTAAGTCCATTAGTGCTTAGACTGCGTGATAGTGTCTTCTTTCTTAATTTTGTCAGGACTGTCAGTTTGAAATTGAATGGACAGATATTGTCAGCAGAAATATAACCAGTTTGTACCCTTTGTAATTTCACCTTGATCAATGCTGTGTTTGTAATTCCAGCCTGTCCAACTTGCAATGACTTCCATGGACTTGTGCAGAAAATCATGGAGCTTCAGGACATTTTAGCCAAAACATCAGCCAAGGTAAAGACTTAGGAATATATTATGGGAGGACTGAAACATTCTTGAAGGCCCTTATAGTCCCTTATATTGGGCTGTCAGAAAAGTTACGATGCATTCACAGGAAAAAATACATCATGACTTCTGATAACTCAATATAATTACAAATGTTCATTGTTCAGACTTGTCTTATACTGTACTCTTTACTGGAACTGACTCTAAATCTCCGTGCAAGGAAAGGCTTATAAATAGTCAAACCCTGGCCTGCTGTATAACAAATTATTCAGTAAATCAGGAATGAGGCAGATTACCTGATTTTCACATTGCTTATTATGACAAGGTTTATGGTTTAGTTTTTTTTTTTTTGATATATTTTATTTAGATTTTCTTTATAAGGAAAAAGGAGAGAGGTCATTGTAGAGAATATGGACACTAAAATTATTTCAAGGAAGTGGTTCTGCAAATGCTTCTTGGCACTGCATTTTACTGCTTAAGCTTGTATCAAGTGTACTTACAAATTTTCCAGTTTGTTGTCCTCTTCCATACTACTTTTTGGTGACCCAAAGCTTGTGTGGTCTGTGTGTGGTTTTTTTGTAATACAAGATAAGTTTTGAAATTTTTGCTTTTACTCAAGTAAACATTTTTATGAAATGATGCCTTTTGTTGAATTTCTCCATTGCAATGGAAAATGCTTCTCTGCAAATAAACCATAAATAAGGGGTTTGTTTTTTACTAAAGGCTGAAATGGAACTAGAATAGGTAGTTGATAAACACAGTCATCAGTACTGCTATACATATTTTAAAAAAAAAAACAGCCACCATTCCTGTAGTGTGCATTTTGCGTGCTAGAGTAGTTAACAGTAAACTCCTCTCTGTGTGCTACAGCTGTCCCGAGCAGAGCAGCGGATGAACAGATTGGATCAATGCTACTGTGAAAGGACTTGCACCATGAAGGGAACCACCTACCGAGAGTTTGAGTCCTGGACAGATGGCTGCAAGAACTGCACGTGCCTGGTATGCCTTCCATGGCTCTCAGTCTTTAAAAATTTATGCAAACAATATGATCATGAAAATTTCAAGACCCATTTCCTCAAGACACACATTCAAGTGCCAGTAAACCCAGTCAAATCTAAAGAACTGTATATTGCATTATTAACGACACTTTCTAGTTTATAAAAATGATTATGGTTTAGGAATGCTACTAAGTTCAAATTTATTGGTACACACATGAGGGGAGCAATTTAAATTGGGTTAGGATCCCAAAGGATCCTATTCTGTTATCCTTAACATTTGCAGGGATTTTCCCTTCATGTTTTTATTAATGTATTTTCTTAAGACTTATTTGTATGCAACAGGAAATAGTGTGTCCAGAATGGGCCATGTGAACAAATCATGGACTTTAAATAAAGAGGATACTCTTTATTAATACTATGGAAAACAATTTGTAGAATTTAAATAAATGTGGATTCCCTTATTGAGCCCTAAAATAATACATGAGTGTATTTCTTTTTCCAAAAGAAATTTTCATTAAATAGCCTTAAAGAGTGTTCTGAAGTTCATCTGTTTTATTCAAAAATAGACTATCAGGCATGTAAAAAAGTCAAAGGTCACTTTGAAACAACTGTATGTGGAAAGGCATCTTGCTGATCCCCTGGGTTAACTGTGGGCCTTGAGTTCCCAGTTGTCCTGTCTGTAGCAGATGCCTCTGGTGATGGTCATCAGCACTGCTCTGAGCAGATTCTATGTCCCAAGACTGGATCTCCAGGATGGCAGCAGCTGTTCCAGAAACCTCCTGATTTTTTTTTTAAAGATTGATTTATTTGTGCATACAGAACTGGGGTACAGGCCCGAGGCACAAGAGTGGTGAGAGGATTCACCAGAGACAGAGTGGGAAGCAGAGCAGGCCAATTGGTGAAGTACACTGTGGGCCGGTTAGGAGAGGTCTGCCGTGCCATGTGGGTCACCTTTGGGGCCAGGGATCGAACTCATGCTCAAGTGTCTTTAGCTTTGTAGTGCTGTGCTTTAATCTGCTATAACACCAGGAAGGGCCCAACCTCCTGATTTTTTTTTATACCTTTTGTGAGTAACTTGGAGAGACATGAGCTGCAGGCTTACTCTTTGCTTGCAACTTCCTGACACTGCGCCCCCTTTTCTCCATTAGGTCCTCTACTACCTTACTGCAGAAGGGGAGGCATCCAACTTAGCTAGGATACATTGCTGGACAGACACTGGGAGCCAATCCCAACTGTTTTATCACCATAGTGGCATTATCATGGATCTCTGTTATGGGTTTGGTGGTATAATAATCAGAGAATTGTGGTATGAAGGACATTTTATGGAAAGGGTTTGGAATTGAGGAGACAGGCTAAAAAATATTTGAAAGCTACCAAACTGCCACTTTGACATTCTTTATCATTTTCTTCTCAGAATGGAAGCATCCAGTGTGACACTCTGGTCTGCCCAGCTCCCAACTGTCCACTGAAGTCGGCCCTTGGATACGTGGATGGCAAGTGCTGTAAGGAATGCAAATGTAAGCACAGCTTTTGTGATGATTACTTTCTTTGGCAAAATAAAGCCTTGTATTAATAAATATTCACCCATCGTTGGTTTAATCTGGGCTTACCAAAGAGCTTTTAGAAATGATAGAAAAAGGAAGCCTCTCATCTCTAACTTTGCTGACCAATTCTTTTCTGTAAAAAAATGCTATACTTATGCTCTGACAGAAAGATTTTTTTCCTTGGAAAAATCTATTCTGTAGAATGACAGTAGTTGGAAAGATAGGCAGGAAATTGAGCAAAAAACATTTCTCTCATTATGCTGCTTGATCCAAGTAGATACAAATACCTCTTCCTTAGTTCAAGGATAGTTTGCGTTCAGCCATAATGAACAAGGAAATCCACAGTGCAGTTGACTTTCAACAGCAGGTGACGTATCACTGCATTAGCCTAAGACACAGAAGTCCTGTTGTGATAGGACCATCTAGTGTAGACAGGACCTGGCCTTAATTCATAAAAAAAGATTCATACCATGGAGGGAGGAGTGTTCCTGACTTTTAGCAGGTCACTTCTATGGCAGGAAAGGCTCTTTTGAATCCATGGCTATTCTCAGATGTGCTCTGTATCTTTCATTCAGTAACAGAAAACATTGCATGTATGTTCTTTAGGCTTTGAAAGATTGCTCTTAAATCCTTGTTAAGGGAATGTTTAAAATTTATCTATTTTGTACCAAGGACTAGCCATGTCTATGGAAACTGAGTTGTTAGAAAGCTTGTTTGCATAAAGTGGAATCTACTGAAGTATAGTATAATACTCTCTCTCTCTCTCTCTCTCTCTCTCTCTCTCTCACACACACACACACACACACACAGAGTGACTGTGCTGTGTGTACAGAGAAGAAGTAAGGGGAAGGGATAAGAGAGGGAGTTAGGGTGAGTTGTTTTTGGTAAGGTTTATGAGTTTCCTTTGCTCTGTCACCAGTCCCATACCTTGCCTTTGCCTAGGCAGTAACTTGCTGCTGGTGAAGGTGACAAGTTATCAGAGAAAATTCACTTTGCAGGCTGTTGATTTAATTCCCTTAGAATCTCATTCACATATAATTTTATTAGACTGTACATTGAAGCCAGTTCATTTCCTGAAACTGTATTATCCTAATCAAGTAGATTCTGCTGAAGCAGGAAGGATTAAATGAGATTGTTCTTATACATGTCACTAACTAATTGCCTTGGCAAGGATTAATTTAAGTTTTTGCTTGGACTTGTCTTAATAACTGAAAGCTTTTGGTGATGTTCTGCCTGTAGTTTTCTTTGTAGGTGGTTGGAAGTAAAGAAGGCTTTATATTCATAATCAAATAATAGCAGGAATAAAAAATGCTTTGACTTCTTTTATCCTAATTTACCCTAATACCTCTCTATTTTTACTTGTGGAGATGATAGATTTGCATTGAGCCATGGTGATTTTATTAGAGACAGGCTGATTGAAATAATAGGCCATCATCTTAGATGTATTAGAAGTGAATTTCAATTCTGATTTTTATCATTTGTCTTTGTTACCAATAGTGGGTTTGTTACCAATTGGACTGTGTTTTGAACCTTCCCAACAAGCTGAGGTTAGACTTAACAAAATGGTAAAATATTTTGGGATTTATTAATGCAAAGTGCTTTTGGCTGATGTAGCACTTATGACTGAAAATCATTTGCGTTGGTCTTACATATAAAGTAGTGAACGTTAGAAACATGTCATCAGTGAGGAAATCCCTCTATAACTGGAAAAAGTGTCGAAATAATTCATTTAAATCTTATTTTCTACAACTAAAAAGTAATAAGAATAAAGTGAATTCATCTCTGTGGTCATACTCAACGATAAGAGTGCTATGGAATACAAATGATTTGTACCTATATTTGTTTAAGTTTTGAGTATTTAAACTTCTAGTTGTGATGAATTTAGCACATTACAAAAGCTAATAATGAGATACTTGTAGTAAAGACTTAATGCTTTTTTTTTTTCCCTATGAGAAATAAGTTTTAGTTCATGTGGTAAATTCTTAAGAATTATTTGGGAATGTGTTACAACAAAACATAATTTTAAAAAACCACTAAAGATATTTCAGAAACAAGTGCTGACCATTTTTGCAAAATCTTGTTTTATTTTTATAAAAGAGATAATACTTAAGGTAAATATAATAATCATTTACTCTTTCAAAAAGATTTCCATGTATGCTGGAAATTGGTCAACAGATGACTTTGATATCTTTTGTCTCTCTTTGTGTATTTATCTCGTTATTATATATGAAGGGAAAGAAGCCATTTCACTTTTCCTGTTAGCTTTCCCATTATTGTCATTACTGTAATTTATGAGGACTCAATTTCAGTTGATAATAAGCAAAGTTCTGGTGTTTTTCTTTCCTTTTTCTGAAGCAATGTAGCCTTCCTCTCTACCCAGCGCTAATGGCATTGTCTTTGAGATTCTTTTGCTTCACACTTTTTTTTTTTTAATGACGTGACATAAAATTGATAAAATGTGGGCCCTCCTTCGGGCGCAATGGGTTAGGACACAGCATTGCAAGCTGATTGCAGCCGCTGTAGTACAAGTTCAATCCCGGGCCCGGAGCTGATCCATATGGTGCGACAGACCTCTTCTGACCTGCCCACTGCTCCCCTCAGCAGTGTACTTTATCAGTCGGGCTGTTCTACCCTCTGCTCTGTCTCTGTCTCTGGTGAAGCCTCTCGCTGTCCCTACACCTCTGGCCTGTACCCTAGCTCTGTATGCATAAATAAATAGATCTTTTTTTTTTTTTTTTTAAAGATTTATTTGTACATACAGAACTGGGGTACAGGCCAGAGACTCAGGGGAAGTGAGAGACTTCACCAAAGACAGAGTGGGGAGCAGAACAGGCAGATCAACGAAGTACACTGCTGAGGGGAGCAGTGGGCGGGTCAGGAGAGGTCTGCCACGCCATGTGGTCTCCTCCGGGGCAGGCGGGAATCGAACTCATGCGGAAGTGGCTTTAGCTTCTCAGTGCAGTGCTTTAACCCGCTGCGCCACCAGGGAGGGCCTAAATAGATCTTTTAAAAAAATTATAAAATGTCTTAAAAAATTTTTGTGAAGATTTAATTATTTATCCATTCAGAACTGGGGTACAGGCCAGAGGTGTAGAGGCAGCAAGAGGCTTCACCAGAGATAGAGCAGAGAACAGGCAGACTGATGAAGTACACTGCTGAGGGAAGCAGCGGGCAGGTCAGGAGAGGTCTGTGGATCAGCTCCCCGGCGGCGGGGATCGAATTCATGCTGAAGTGTCTTTAGCTTCTCAGTGCTGTGCTTTCAACCCACTGTGCCACCAGGAGGGCCCGAAAATGTATTTTTAGTGATAACAGTTTAAAGTGATTGTCATTTGTCATTTCTGATACTGTTGGAGAGTAAAACACAGCCTCAGTCCTAATGTTACTCTGCCCAAAGTGAGAGACGAAACAAGTACATGTGGTTGTTTGTTTGTTGCATCTTTTATTTAAAGCTTTCAGGTTTGCCTCATCAGTCTTTTTGTGCAGCTACCAGCAGCCTTGTTTTATATTCTCTGCTTTATAGTCTCTCTGTAACTTCAGGTCTGGTCCTTCTTCCAAAATAAATACTGATGAATAGTTGATTTGGGAAAGAAATCAGAGAGCACCAAGACTGTCTCTACTTGAAATGACTTAGGCAAAATGTTGGGAGTAGTCCATTACTTTCCCTGCACCTGCTTTTGAGCTTACATGGGAAGGGAGCTGTTAAACTGAGGCAGGATAGTCCCAAGGCCAGAATGTCAACACCACATCATAAAAGGTGATAATAATTATGACAAGTCCTATTATTTCCATAGTTTGGATGGCATATGTTTTAGTCTTCATTTTATCATTCTAACTACTCTAGATAGGTAGATATTGCCTCCATCTTCCTAATAAGAGGGATAATGTGACTTGTCCAAGAAGATACAATTAACTGTACATCTCAGAGATGGGCAATCCAAAAATGCTGTGTCTCGACAGGCTGCTTATTTGTTTAAAATCATCTGCTACAGTTCATCAGTGTGGTTCAATTTGACTCATCACACACAGGCATTTTGGAGCTCTCTCTGAGTTGGGGAACTCTAGGTCTGAATCACAATGCAAGCAGAATTTGCCTTTGCCCTCTTACTTCTGCTATTTAATTGTAGTCATAACTGTATCCTTTATCCAGTCAACTCACAGTTAGCCAGCCATGAGAATAAGTGGCCCAAATTCAAGATTGTTGTAGAAAATGTCAAGTATAATTATTTGGGGTGTCTTTCATTCTGAAATAGGATAAGGTCAAATGAATTAAAATACATAACAGATTTAACCTAAGTTAAGAAAAACAAATAATTGCCAGAAAATGATTAACTACAGTTCTAGGAAACAGAGGTTTTTGAAAGTCACTGAAATTAGAAAAAAATTATTCAAATATCTTTATTTTTCTTTCAGTGGATTGTACATTCAAATTTGAACACAGAGAATTACTTAACAGAAAATGTGGCCCTTGAAAATAGGGCATCTGAAGTAAATTTAAACTAATGCTATAATGTCTTTTGCAGAAGAGGTTATTTTTAGAAAAAGAACAATGTCTCAAATGGCAAGATTTCATCTTTTTTTTAATAACGGAGTAGTATTCCACTGAGTATCACTTTTTAAATCTGTTGGAGGAATTATGCTAGGTGAATTAAGTCAGAAGGAGAAAGACACATAATGACTTATTGTATTCATATGTAGAATATAAAGAAACAAAACAAAGGAACAGGCAAAACTCAAACAAAAGAAACTAAGAATCTGACTGCATAATTGAAACTATCAGAAGGAAAGCATGGGGGGGGTGTGCCTAAATTGGGAGAGGGGGCCCTATGGAGTATGGTGGATGATTATGGGTGCCTTGGTGGTAAGTGTGGAGTCATATACAGCTGGAAAGTTGTGAACCTATCCCCCCTAAATCATACACTGTACTATAAGCCATGGTTACCTTACAAATTATAATACAGTTTAAGAAATTGAAAAGGAAACAGATTTCTCCTCCATTTCTAGGAAAGCATCAGGTAGAGGAATCGTGAATGTCACCATTACTTGCCTAGTAGCAATAATTATTTTAATTGATGTTTTCTCAAAATTGCCATGTTTATGTGCATAAATTAAATTATTCATTTTTTTGTTGAAACATAATACATAATGTATCCCATTTTAATATGCTCTGTGCTGACTAGAAGACTTCAGATTGATTTAAGCTTAATTAAAAAATTTCTTTTAGTTTAGATAAAATAAGTTACTGTAATATCTTTGTACATAGAGAAGTTGCATATGTGCATGATAGATTTTCTAAGTTAGAATTCTGACTTTATTGCTTATTTGCTATGTGACTTTGATGAACTTACTTCACTCTCAAGAGTCTCAGTCTCCTCATCTGTAAAATGGACATAGCAGTTAAACCAGTTTTATAGAATTGATGTGGAACTGGATCAATAATACAGTTTAAGTACATAGAGTAACATTAGTGTTATGAATATGTAGTCTTTTGTGTCTAAATACTGTCATTCAAAATCATGTTTGTAAGATTCTTGTATATGTGAAAGCATACAAGAATGTTGATCAATCATATTGTTGTATATGTTCTATTTGGATAAATGTAATACAGTTCAATACATTGTTTTAGGGCATTTAAATGGCTTCCAGTTTTTGTCTATAGAGATAATCCTTTACTACAAACATTATTTGTTTGTTTTTGCTGTTATGCATGGTTGATGCTATATACTTAAAAGTTGAGTTGTTTGGTCATAGGGTAAAACTATTCTACCTTTTGGCAAAATAATGTTGCCAAGATTTTTCTGAAGGCTATTTTTTCAGTTTTCTAAAGTGGTTGTTCCAATTTACCTTCCACTAGCAATGAGTGATCCAGTTGCTCTATAATCTCATCCACACTTGACATTTTTGTCTGTTATTTTATGTCATAAATGATGTTGGTATTGTACTTAAATTTGCTTTCCCCTGAAGAGTAAGGAGGATAGTGGCTTTTTTTATATATGTATGGGCAACTTTCATTAATTTGAGTGGTAGAAAACAAATAGATGTTTTTAGATGTAGTCTTTTACAAAGGATTTCTTTTGGCAGAAGATGGTGGTTTGGGAGGGTGAAATTTTTTATTTTCATATTGGTGTGCAATATGGATAATTGTGACCCTGTTGCTTAAAAACATACTAAAGGAGAATAGAAACTAAATTACTGCCTCTCATGGTAATTTGGAGATTTTTGAAAGGAATGACAGTGTAACAAAAATGAATCAGAGACTTTTTGAACATGTGAATATAGAAATGAAGAAACAAAAATCAGTGGGATATAATTCACCAAGAACTTCTTTGTTCTTAAAAAAACAAGAAAAAAATTTATAGAATTTTTGACATTTTCTTCCCTTAACTAATGTAACATTGCATTATAATATTGTATGTTTCAAGTATTGATCTTTGAGAATCAGCATATGTAGGTGCATTAAGTTTACCATTAAGAATTCAAAAATGGGGCCTCCCTGGTGGTCTGTGGGTTACGTCTCAGCACTATCACTGCTGCAGCCTGAGACTGATCCACAGCCAGGGAGCTGACCCACACAGCAGACTACTCCTTTTCTCCCACTGCTCTCCTCAGCTATGGATTTCAGTCAGTTTGCCTGTTCTGATACCTAGTCTCTCTCTGGTGGTGAATCCTCTCATTCCTGCACCTCTGGCCTAAACCCCAGTTTTTCTTTACCAAAAAAAAAAAAAAGAAGTTCAAAATGCCCTTCATTAACAAATGTATTTTGGAGCAATCAGCTTAGTAAGTGGATCTGTCTCCTCAGTAATGTTAGAAGCCTGTGAAGTGTTTAGTATGCACTGGAGGTTCCTTGTATCCTCACAATTATAAATTAGTTGGTATTAAAACATAGAATTATGACACTTTCCTACTTTGTGGGTATGTGTGAAAAGATGGGCAAGAAAACAGTTGCACATTAGTTAAGGTAATTAAACATATAATAGGGGAGTCATTTCACTAAAGTTGAAAAGCTAACTTTTATCGAAGAGAGATCTCATCTCACTTTCCTACTTTATTTAACTCTGTGCTGTTTCTTTTCCATAAACTCTTCACAAAATCATGTTATATACATATTGATGATCTCTTTCAAACATCATAAAAACTGGTAAATGTCATTATCAGTGGAAAAATATTGACTGTGTGTTAATGAGCAAGAATGAGTAACGCTATGTAGGTAGCCTACCAATTAATGACTATTATGAGGTACCATGTGGTTCTCCTTAATGATCTTTAGCAAAATATCAATCTACTGTTAATTAGTTGTAACAGGGAGCTGGCATGCCAGGAAAAGGTAGGGCAGAAAAATCACAGGACGGTGACTGTCATCAAGTTTCAGCTGCTGAGTCTTCTACTCCCCACTCCTGAGTAGTGTAGTATGTTTGATTCTTTGTTTTTATTCCATTTCATCCTGAAATAGCATTTTAGATGTCTCAACTAAAAGCAATGGATGTGTGGAGTCAATATCCATTCAAACAAAACAAAACATAAAAATGCCTTTCCTTCCCCCAAACTTTTAGTCTCTGTTTTTGTAGTAGAAACCTCTTAATATATCCACTCAAAAGGGAGCACAGGCTTTACCAGTGTGGTAAATGATGCATAATCTCCTGGACTTTTCATTTAGAAATAATTCTGTGTTAACTTTTTAAATCACTGTCTTTTATCCACTGTGTTGTTTATTATATTATCTCTTCCCTCTCAAAGGTTATTTTGGTGGTTTCCAAGTTGTTGTCTTAGAATAATTGTTTTGCAGAATATCTTTCATAAATAACTTTGGTGCACTTTTTTTTT
>NW_004567105.1:38763938-38777864 GCF_000260355.1 Condylura cristata
CAGCAGCTGCCGCCTCAGGCAGTTTCCCTCTGCAGTGCTTCCCGGTGACTGGGCACCTAGATTTTTAAAGGAGCCGAGCGAGTTGGAAGCCGCTGGCGTTCTTGGATCAGCCTTGCAGGGTTTCGCTAATCCTGCCTGTGCGGCTTTCCTTATGGGAACTCCCCTATCTCTGGTTCTCCTTGGTTATTTTCCTTCTAGTCAGTCCAGGGCGTTCTCATTTGGGTTGAAACTCGTAGAATGAAATTCTATAGTCCGTTTTTATATAATCCCACGCGATTTTGGATGTAGTCATCTTGGTGTCTTTATTCTGCCGCCATCTTGCTGGTTCCGGAACTGGTGGAGTAGAGTAGGGGCTTTGCATGGTGCCCAGGTACTGCAGATAGGGTCTGCAGTTTCAGCGGTTTTTCCCTCACCCAGGTATTGAGGATCAGATTTGCAGTCTTTCCACAGACTGGGCTCCACTCACTGAGCTGAGCAGTTCCTCTTCACCTCCAGGGTTTAGCATGGGGCAAAGCAGCAGCCCATGGAACTTCCAGGTGCTGAAGTTCCCAGAAGGGAACTCCCCAATCACCGATTCCCCCTCAGTTATTTACCTTCTAGTGAGTCCAGGGTGTTTTCATTTGGGTTGAAACTTGCAGTAAGTAAGTCTATAGTCGTTTTCAGTCCTCAGTTCCTATGCAGGCATGGACGCAATGATCTCGGTGTCTTTACCCTGCTGCTATCTTCCGGAAGTCCTGGTGCACTTTTTATGCAGTTTTAGCAATAGGATAAATCTCAATAGGTGATGATGTGAGTCAAAGATCTTTTGACTTTAATATTGTTAATTGTGTATGTGTGTTTTAATTTGAGGTAACAGGCTTAAGGCACAGGATTTAAGGGTACAGGATCACATCCTTCACATGTAATCACATACTACTACCCATCATGGACCTCCCATCCTCCACAATGGTCCATTGTTCCACCTCTCCACTTTGCTCTCCCTCCATTATCTTCCTCATTCTTCCCTTCCCCCCACTTCAATTCTCTAGTCAGAATTCTAGGGTTTGCATTTGGCTCTTTTTGTCTGAGTCTTTGTTTTGTTTTTCTATATTCCACATGTACGGGACACCATCCGGTGTTTGTCTTTCTCCTCTGACTTATTTTGCTTAGCATGCCAACTCTTGTCAAAATAACTCTACATATAAAAGTCCTTAGTGTTTTTCCCCTTTAATGAAGAACACTGAGGAGAACCTGAAAATGCTGCATTCTGTAAATCTCACTAAGTCTATAGGAAAGGCATTGCAGGATTTTCTGTCTTTTTCCCAAAATACCTAGATACGGCAATGTCAATTTCAGGCACAGTCTTTAATGAGAGGTGATCTTTTGAAAGTCTGAACTTGGAGTTCATGTGAAATTATTGTTAAAATTAACTGCTTTTCTGCATCTCCTGTAATTTCCCATATGTGGCATCAGGATATAATGAATGTGTTTTTTTTTTTTTTCCCTGAAATGCAAGTTTTTTTTTCCTGAGGATATGTGGGGTACTGCCCTCTGATCCTGGGGTATTATACTGTGCTCACTAATCATGTTTTATTTAAAGACAATAGACAGTACCCAACCTGTATTTCTTTCCTCTGAATTACAATTTCACTTCATTATTAAGATCCTTAAATAAATGTATTTTGTGCATTTTATTATTTTTCATGCCCCATTACATTTTCTCAAAAGAATTTCTTTGCCCATCTAATGACATTGCTTAAATGGCTTAAAACTCTTCAGAAGAAAGCTTTATGAAAGTGTGTCTGTAATAATAATTAAGCTGAACTGTCTAGCACAGGTCTAGGAGAATAAAAATGGGACTGCTTGGGGCGTCAGGAGTCTAGCCTCCCTTGGTAGTGTAAGGCTTTGGAGGATTTCAGATTTATACCAAAGCAAGAACATGATAATCTAGAAATCATTCATAAGAAGCTCAATTGAAGAGAGATGAAATACACTTATCTTCAGCAGAAAATGCAGCTTTTTATCTACAGTATTGTTAGGTAATTGTTTTAAAAATGAGCTTATTTTCTTCTCAATGGAGATCATACAAAATGGCATTTTGAAATAAGAATAGGGAAAATTAAGATATATATAATTTAAAGCAACTTACATATTGATTTTGGCAATTACGTGGGAAGTAGTAGCTCAGGAAGAACTAATGTGTGGTAAGGGCAGTGGCCACTGTAGTGTTTGCTGCAGAGTAAGCCCGCAGCTCCCGGTCCCACCACAGAGCACAGAGCAGCCGCTCAGTTGCACCGGCTCCCCACGGGTGTCTTGAATACTCTATGTAGACTGTATTCTCTAGTTTAAATTTACAGATAGCATAAACTTAGAGCAGATTAATAATTAAACGCCGGGAGTGCAAAGATACTGGCTTTCGTGTGCAGAAAGGTCAGGGAGGAATTTTCTTTTTCACTTTAGAGGTGGTTGTGACAGAGTACATTTCAGGCATGTTTCTTTTTATGCAAAGAAGGTCACAAACTCAAAATGATTTAATTATAAAGCTATATATGAAATCACATGAAGCTGCTTTAAAAAGCTGTATTTGGTGGTGGTAAAAGCGGAGCTATAGCCAGCTCAGGAATATTAAGCTTATAAAATACCTATTCACTTGGAAGCCTACTGTAATTCCATAGGCTACTGCTGGAATATTCTACCATTGTGTATACTGAATTTTGTGTATACTGCCATTGGCTTGTGAATGGCAACACTTATTTACACTCCTTCCTAACTACTGGAATGTTAGAACCAGCTACCTGGTTTCTGTATGTTGGGCCAGGCAGAATTTTAGAATTTGCCGCTCAGATCTTGGCTTTATTGTTTCATATTTAGTTACATGGTTCATTTGAAAATTTGTGTCACCTGGCCTTAGAATGATCACTTCTTGTAAATATCAATTTAGATTGTAAAGCGATACCCCACAAAAACTTTCAAATTAACTCAGCATTTAAGTTTTAAAATTTTAGAGAATTTTAAGTCTGTATAGCATAATAGACAATACAGATGTAATAGTTATGATTTTAACCATTGACCCCATCATGCATGGCACATACATTAGCAATTTTTCTGAGACCCACATTTTCACCCAGCAAACCATGTGATCTTCAGTGCTTCTTGTATTTTTAATGGAAGTAAGAATCAACTGAAGGTCTTGTTCTAATGAAAATTACAGTTTAGTGGTTCTGGGATGAGACCTGAGCATTCCCACCTCTAACAAGCTCCTGGGTGATAAAAGCACTGCTGGCACATGGGACACCCTTGAGAAACAACAGTGTGGCTCTAGGGTGGTATTTTCCTACTGCGCAGTTACTCACTGACTTTCACGAATTCCAGTTAATAACCCAGGTAGTTCTAGACTTGGCCCATCAAAAGCTTCTTTTTCTTTCTGTGAGCTCAGATACACAATAAGGATGAAAATATGTTTGGGGTATGCTTCAAGCTGACATTTAGTAAATATTTCTTGAGTGCTAGAATGTAACATGAATCATTTCTCCTGCCCCTTTGATGGCTTCCAATTTGCAGATGCAGAAACCAGACTCGAGGAGCTACTATACTCACTGAAGACAACCCCACCCTGAAGGGCGCCCCCATAGTCACATTGTGGCTGTGTTTCCCATGTGCCGTCCATGTGAGATAACACTTCATTGGTGGAAATCAAACTTAGTTTGAATCGAGATCTGAAGTACTTGTGATGTCCCAGAGACAGTAATAATCATATGTTCAAAAGAATGGTAAATATTTAAGAAATATAATTTTGTAACACTGGTTTTTACATAGATATATTAAGGAGAGAATTATATAATGCTGACTATCTGGTATTCGTTACTAAAAGAAAAGTGTCAGTGTTTTTAGAAAGTAAAACTTTTTACTCCTTTGTGGCACTTCATACAAAGAACAATGTTGATTCTGAGAGTTCAGGAAAAGCAATTTCAAAAGCAAACGTCTTCAAGTTGGATTTTTATTATTGCTGTTGTTATGATTTTGGTAAAGAAAGAACAGGAAAGCACACTGAGTTAAAACTGAACAGTATCTACTGAAAAGGGCTAGGCTTACCTGGTTCCTAACTGAAATTCTTGGAAATCAGTGAGTGATCAAGGAGAATTCTCCCTCCTAGATTTTAAAAGTTATTTGTAAATTTATCTTTGCATTTCATCAGATGAGGTCTCTTTCTAAATACTCTATAGGAATAAATCTCAGCAGTGTGATTCTCAGGCCTTTGGTAACTTGCTTCAGCTTCCTAGGGTAGTCTTCGCCTAAGCCAGGCAGTTCTGTTGAGATGCATTGCACTATCTCAAAGTTAAATTAAACTGTCCTCATCCACCTTGTAATTATCATGTCTACATACATGAAATCTTTGGTACTTTATTATAAGTAATAAGAATATGAAGAAGAATAAAAACAAGCCAGTATTGGAAAATTTAAGGCAATACATTTTCCATAAGCTTCCATTCCCTTTTTTCCTTTGTAAAATTGGCCCATTAATCCATACCCTTAGAACAGTATCCATAATGTTTGGTTCTTGGACTTATTTCAGGGTGCTGATTTAGGATGAGTTCATGTGCCTGGTCGGATACCTCACAATGCCAAACCACGTGTGTGCAGGTGACCTGCATTTTCTCTCAGTTTTAGTCAATATAATCATATCTACACCTTTCAGATCAGTTTTAAATCTTTATAGCTCTTGTAGCATTCTTTGTAAGAAGACTGGAAAGATTAGCTTTTTTTTCAAGACTTAAGTCTGTATTATTGGGTTTGAGAAGCTGAGTCTATTTCTTTATTATGTTTGGAGGAAGAGAAAAGAAATACAGCAGGTAGCACATTCCTTTCCTCTGGTTTTATGGGTAAGCATCTTGTTTTTAAGCCAATAAAAATTGAGCTTCTCTGCTCACAAATTAGGTCATCTAGCAACCAGCAATATTAAGAATGTCCCATTTATGTTTTTACATGGCATCTACCTCCAACATTTCTCAGGCCCTAGATCTCAGAGAGGTCACTTTTATTTGTTGGTTGGGAAGAAAGGAGGGGGTGGGCTGGTATAGAACAAGATAGACATTGTACTTGCTCAGTGATTTATTTCATCTATTAATGTCCTTTCAGGCCATGATTCTTAAACACTGAAGGACTTAGAGCTGGGAGAGATAATCAGCAGAATGTGAAGTGGTGTGTAAGAATTGGATTAACTGTTCTGCTGAGTTTTTTCTTGTGCCCAGGCATGACTTTGGGGCTGGTATAATCCTAGAACTGGCTTCTAATCTAAGTATGGCTATGATTGTTCTATGCAAATCAAAATCGAGCACAAGAAAGGTGAAATAGCATGTCTTACCACTGAGACACTTTTCTATAATTTCCATTTCTTTGAAAAGCAGTGATTAAGCACCTTCTTTTAATTAGGCCCTGCTAGGTACTGGGGGTACTATGGTGATCCAAATAACATAGCTCTCTACCTTCTGGACCTAATCAAGTCAGGGAGGCATTACTCATATAGTGATCAATATTCAGTGGAATGTTGCAGCACTAAAATGCTGCTAAACTACGTGTAGTGAGTGAAATTCATCTAGCAGGGAGTTAATGGGAAGGCATCCTTCAGAAAATTATGTTTGAGTTGAGATCTGATGAACAAATAACATCTGATGGACATTAGTAATGAGGTGAAATAGTAGTGAGATGAGATAAAGCAATGTTCAGGCCAAGAGAATTAAATATACAAGCACTTTCTGTAGGGAGGTGGGATGTTGAGAGAGGAAGCTGGTGTGGCTGGTGGGCAAAGTCAAGGGCAAAGTCAAAGTGCAAGACACTTGGAGAGGTAAGAAGTTTTATTTTTAGCCTAAGGGTGTTAAGATGCAAGTTGCAAATGACATGTTTCAAACAAGATCCACTGGCTTGCAGTTAGCCATGAAAAAGATGTTAGTGACTTCATTTTGTGGTAGGCTATGGAGATATATATGAATATTATTTGAAAGTAGAGCCAACAGGAGATTCTGAATTTTGTATGTGTTTGAGTAAAAGGAAACAGGATGATTACAAGATTTTTTTTTGGATTGGGGAAGTAAGGATGAAGTCACAGTTTACTTCAGATGGGGAAGGCTGAAGGCTGGGGCCTTCCTGGTGACACAGAAGTTAAAGTCTTAGCACTGTCAACCTACCATCAGCCACTGTGGTTTGAGTTCCATCCCCAGCCAGGGAGCTTACCCTCATGGCACAGCAGACTTTTCCTATCTCACCTGCTGCTTCCCTCAACATGGATTTCAGTCCATCTGCCTGTTCTGTCTCTGGTGAATCCTCTCACCCCCAGGCACCTCTAGCCTATACCTTCACTTCTTGTGTGCAAGAACTTTAAAAAAAAAAAAAAAAGATGGGGAAGGCTGCAAATTGAACTGGATTTGGGAATGTCTAAGGTCAAGTTCAGATTACAGATGGTCCTTTTGAGAGTTGTATTTGCCATTTAATGGTAACCTATGAGCTACTCTGGGACACCAAAAATCTGAATTGTTGAATTTCTTTTCATTATTTGGCAATTTGTATGTAATTTGAACTTGATTTTTCATGTAATACCTGCTTGAAAATTCAGTTGTTTTTACTTTTAATTTATTGATTTCTTTGTAAGTTTTATCTTCTTATTGAGGTAACATTCATTTAAAACACTGTATATGATTTAGAGGTATGATATCATGTAAAACTCTTTTTATAATAATACCCACCTGTTATACTTATTTTCATAATACTGCTTCTTTAGTGTTTTTCAACATAAATTTAATATTTTAGATAATTGAATCTTTTAGTCATGCTCAAATTGGCATTTTCTTTTTTTTATTCATAAAAACATTTGCCTTGCAACCCTTGAACACCTCTGTTTCTACATTTTAAGTCTAAATTATCTGGGTTTTATTTTGTGTGCATGAAATAATAATCCTAATTAATATTTTTTTGTCCGACAAGTTAACCAATAATTTCAGTACCATTTTTGAGTAATCCTTTTTCCACTGATTAACATGCCACTTTATCTTATAGTAAATATTTACTTCTATCTGATTTTGTTCCTAAGGTTCCTATTATTTTCTATTAATATTTCTCTCATGGTCTGATTTTAGAACACTTAATTATTATAGCTTGCTCATTACAGTAATTTCTAGTTTGAGTTATTATCTGGGAAAGCAAATCAACAGCTCTTCTTTTTAAATATTTCCTGGTGTTATTTTTTTTCTCATTTATGCTTCCAGATGACTTTTAAATATCATGCAAATTATTTATCCCTAAATGGTTCTGAAACTCTAGTTACAGGCATATCTGATTCTAGTAACATTTTTGAGATAATTCTCAGATGGATACTATAGAAATTGTTTCTGTGTTATTTATCTTTGTTATTTTGTATGTATGAGTACATCCAGTGTCATGGCTTAAGATTTGAAATATTCCAGAGGTGAATAATTTCTTGTGCTTACAATATCAGTGGTATTACTATGGAAATGGAGCAGGAAATTCACCGAACATGAGGACTCAACCAAGCATAGATTCCAGGTGTTGAACAAGTTTTCCAGAGACTGGGGTCTTCCAAAGAACCAATGGAGTGAAAATTTGCTTTTCAGGTTCCAAAGTCTGCATTGACTTTGTCATCGCTAAATAATGTTGATGGGGAGTGGTAGTAATAGGTGGAAGAGATGGATGTTGCACATATATCCAAGCAGGGTGACTCCTTCATGTGATGGAAGTGTGGCTCTTCGGAAGTGACCCTGTTTCCTGTTACATTGTTACTTGTAATATGGGAGAATAAAGAATCTAAATGAGATGCTATCCAAGAATGAAGCATTATCCTCACTGGAAAACCATGTTTCACTTAGAATGTGTGTTTGTGTGTGTGTGTGTGTGTGTGTGTGTGACTTTTATAAGATATGTAGATATTTGCCTGTGTTTGAGATGGAGGATTAGAAGCTATGTGTATTAGGTGGCTTTTACTTTCTAGCAAACCATCCCAAAACTTAGTAAAGAAATAGTGTGGCAGGTTGGAAATTTGGACTGGATTCACCTGGGCTTTCTTTTTTTTAGAGTTATTTTTATTTTTGTATGTATATATGAATTGGGGTGCAGGCCAAAGGTGCAGGGTGGTGAGAGGATTCACCAGAGACAGAGCGGGGAGCAGAGTGTGTGGTTCTCCTGAAATCCACTGCTGAGGGGGGCAGCAGGAGCTACAAGAAAGATCTGCTTTGCCCTATGTGGGTCAGCTCCCTGGCTGGGGATCGAACTCTGGGTACAGTGGCTGATACCTTGATAGTGCTAAGACTTTAACCCATGTGCCACCAGGGAGGCCCGTCTTGGAGTTTTCTTTAAGTGTTGATCTGGTTGTTCTAATTTTGGCTGTGCTTGCAAATAGGCAGCTGCTAGTATGTTAGCCCATCTGGTTGGCTGGTTATGGACTCACTTGTTTTGACTGGAATAGCTAGATCCTCTTCCAGTATTTTCTGTCAACCTTTCAGAGCAGGTGGCCAAGATGGTTCATAAGAAATCAGGGATTTCTAAGAAAGTTTAAGTTTGCAAAACCTTGAGACTCAGCTAGGCTAGGAGCTCAACTGGACATGAGACTCAGCTAGGCTAGGAGCTCAACTGGACACTGTTATGGTTGCCATGTTTTGGTGATCTGGTCAGTCCACAAGGCCAGTGTGGATGATGGAACACCTACAAGGTCACATTTCTAGGGATATAGAAACAGGGTGTATAGCCATTTCTAAAATCTTCTACCCTAGGAGGGTGATTCAGGGGGTAGGAAATACAGAGATGTGCGGAGGAGTGAAGGAGAGATGTATTTGGATGCTGCTTTCAGAGTGGAGAGTTGTGTCCACGTCTGGCAAGTTTCCCCTATACCCAATTCTTATTCGGGTCAGCCCTGGTGTGGTCTGCACCTTCAGGAGGTGGCAGAAGTTTGGGAAAGCTGGAGGGCAGTTACGTGTCTGGGGAGATCCACAGCTGAGGTGATAAATGGCATGTTAAATGCATGAAGTGCTACATTTTGGACAGTTGTTTCAAAGTGGTCTATTTAGACGGAACAGAAATGTGATAGGGTTAACACCTGGATTCTAGGCTCAAGGTGGAAATAGCTGGGTTCCTAGGTGAGTACCAAGTCAGGAGTGAGGCTTCTGGAGATATTCTAACCTGAGTTTATATAAAATGAACTGCATCATTCCATTTTGCATGACACATTTATCTCTGTATCCACCACATGACATGGAATCGACAGCATAGTAGCTGCTCATTAAATATTTGTTACACTGTTTATTGACCAAGACAGACTCCTTTTCCTGGAATTTTTATTGTATTCATCTCTTCTCTATATGTTAACAGTAAGTTCAGATTATTATATACCTTCTACAAAATAAATATTTGATTATACTTTTCTTCTATACTTTGAAGTGAGGCTTTAATAAAACAGATAACTAGGGCTCATGGGTGGTAGCAATTGGCAGGATTAGTAGCATTTAGAAAAATTACTCATCCTGAAAAGACTAGAAGGAATGGTCTTTTCTGACATCTTTGTCGCATACATTGAAAACTGTCTCAGGGCAGGATGAATCCATTTCTTGATTTTGGATACATTAAGGATATAGTAGTTCTCAGATAATCCAATCATCACATACAACATCAGGAAACTAAGACTGTTTAACTGGAGTGCTTTATATGGTGCTAAAAACAATTAGTTTTCATATATGCAGTATATTTGGCTCAAAAAATTTACATATATTTCCTTTATTATAATAGATCTATTCCAGGAATGAAAGAAAATATGTTCTACCCCCTAAATAAGCATAGTGTTAATTGGTTTCCAAGTTTCACAATAATAAATGTACCACCATAATTATTGTATCAACTTGAAATTAAAAACAGGAATTTATAGGTCAAACATAGAAAATGTTTAGATTTTTGATACATATTTCTGAAAAACTCTCAGATATTTTTTATCAGTTTACATTTCAGTAATATATGAAACTTTCAGGATATAATGGGGTTGAAAGCTGTTAATCAAAATTCTAACCAGTAAAATAAACACATGCACATATATATGTATATGTACTTCTGCATACCCACTCCACAGGATATTATTATCACTATAAAGAAAATGTTTACAGTGTCTTGCCTAGTGTGACCTAAGCATAGAATGATATGAAAATATGGGGAGACTATTTTGGAATGGTGGTGGTGAGAAGGGCAAGACCAATAATGCAGGGCTTTTTAGGTGACTTGAAAGACCTTAGTATTCATCTCTAAAGCACTGGGAAGCATTTAGAGGATATTAAACAGCAGTAAAATGGGATGAGTTATTATATTTGAGATAGATTGCTTTGCAGCATTATGGGAACTAGACTGAAAGAAGCAGGAGAGGATGTGGCATGTAAGTTAGGAAACATTAACACTGGTCCATTTGAAAGTCTGTGGTCTGAGCTATTTGAAAGAGGCTGTGGTCTGGGAGGATAATGGCTGTGGAATTGGAAAGAAGTGGGTGGATTTGAATATGTAGGAAGTTGAATAGATGGGTGATGGTGAATGAATCTCAGGAATGAGGAAGGGAGATGTATTATGGATGAGTTTCACATTTCAGACTTGTGCAAAAGGATGGATGCTTATGCTAATAGCAGAGAGTACCTGGTGCAAGTGACTTCCTAACAATGAAGTGTCCATGGTAGTGACTAGAGCTATCTATTGAGAGTTCCTTGAGGCAGGTGATATTCTTGCAAAGAAATCAGAATTAAGAATTAAGGCCCAAAATCCAAAAAGCCCAAGAGGGAGAAACTATACAATGGCTAGAATTAGAATTCCAGAGTTTGGCAGTGAGATTTGTTGGGTGCAGGTAGGTATGTAAAGGGGGAATCATAATTCATTGTAAAAACTGGTATCCCGTGGAGTGAACAACAGTTCACATGCTTGGTTCACTAAAGGGAAAAAGGAGATCTTTGATTTTTTTTTTTTTAATTAACTGCCTCATAGTATTGTCAGTAGTAAATCCTGTTTAAAAATAATGGTGGGGTTTGCAGTTCTTTTGAGAGTATTTTACATTATTTTTTTGTAGCTTAATGAATAGTTTTTTTTTTTTTACTTTAAACTTTTCAATAGGTTGTTATTTGTACAAAGGAAAGCTATCGATTTTGTTCTACTTATTTTATAACTCAATTATTGGCTTAAATAGTTTCTTGGAATCTTTTTTCCATATCTTCCATAAATAGCTATCATTTTGTCTCTTTTCCAATATCCCTCTAATTATATTTATTCTAATAATAGTAGTGTCTGGAACTCTCTCACATATTGGCTCATGGTAATCTGGGTTTTATTCTTGGAAAATGCATGTAGTTGTCTAGGTGAAAATTAATGGAACTGAAACCACTGTTGGTAACATGAAAATGATAGAAAAGGAATCTCTCTTAATACAAAGTTGATTTGTGATTGAATATAGGATCAGGAAGAAGAGAGCTGAAGATGATTTCAACATTTCCTTTTAGATGACACAAGACTACCTGTGTTATTTCATCTTTAATATAGAATTATTTCCTTATAGTAAATGTTTGAAAGGCTGTAACTGGGCTAACTACTATTCATGATTTTAATATTTGTAATTATAAATTACCAAGTTATATCTAGTATACCAGCTATGTCACCATACTTGTTTACTCTTCACCAATACTGGGTGTCATTATTTAAAATATTGTTGTTTAAAGGTCAGGAAAAAGCAGAACTTGCAAACTGATCATATATATGAGGCAAATAGCAAGGGAGGGAGAGGCATCAAAACAGGGAGGGAAGAACATAGAGGACTGTGGTGGTGGTTTCATGGGTGCTGTGGTGGGGAGTGCAGATAGTACTGGAAATGCACTAAGGGGAGAAATCAAATAAATATTCTACAAAAATGAACAGTGGTGTAAGAAAGCAAAAAAATTGAAAATTCAATAAATAATAATATTGCTTGGGCATCTTTGGTGGTGCAAGAGTTAAAGACAGCTTTAGCAACCTGTCCACAGCCACTGCAGCATGAGTTTGATTCCTGGCCAGGTTGCTGACCCACCGGGCTCTGCAGACCTTTTCTGTCTTATCTGCTGCCCCCCTCAGCAGTGTATTTGAGTACAGCTGCCTGTTGGAACCCCACTCTGTCTCTGGTGAGTGTTCTCACCCCGCCCCACACACACTTCTGGCCCCTACCCCAGTTCTTATATGCATAAATCAATAAATATTTAAAAACATAATATTGTTAAATCCACAGGAACAAAATGGTATCTCATTGTTCTTTTTGAATACTTAAAATTAAAAGAAAATTGAAGGGTTCTCTGACTGAGGGCTGACAAATATTCTGCTAATTTACCATTTCAATATTTAATGGGTCTGGGGTTTACCTTTGTATGAGGTACAGATACTACTTTTTCCCCTGTAAGTGTGAACTATAGTGTTTCCAGCTCCACATGACATTCTAAAAGAAAGAAATGTGGCCTAGAAATTCTATGTGAAAGGAATAACAAAATTTTAACAAAACAAAAATTTAATTGTTAAGTATATTAAATCATTGAGAATCAATTTAACAAAGGTATTTTCATTAGGAATATATGTGGTTTAAACTCATTATTGTGGTTTATTTATTTATTTATTTATTTTTAAAGATTTATTTATTCATACAGAACTGGGGTACAGGCCAGAGATGCGGAGGGTGAGAGACAGAGTGGGGAGCAGAACAGACAGATCAACGAAGTACACTGCTGAGGGGAGCAGCGGGCGGTCAGGAGAGGTCTGCCACACCATGTGGTCTCCTCCCGGGCAGGCAGAATCGAACTCATGGGGAAGTGGCTTTAGCTTCTCAGTGCAGTGCTTTAACCCTTTGCGCCACCAGGGAGGGCCTATTTATTTTTTTTTAAGATTTATTTATTTATTCATAGAAAAACTGGGGTATAGGCCGGAGTTGTAGGGGTAAGAGGACTTACCAGAGACAGAGTAGAGAGCAGAACAGGTGATCTACGGGCAGGACGGGAGAGGTCTGCTGCGCCTTATGTGGGTCAGCTCCCTGACTGGGGATTGAACTCAGGTCATAGTGGGGACAGTGCTGAGACTTTACCCCTAGGCCAATAGAGAGTCCTCATTATGTTACCTAAAGCCCATAACCAGCCATTAAAAACTGGCAACAAACCTACAGAAAGCTGTTGGCATACAATAAATGCTCCAATAATTTGAAGTTGCAGTCATTTTCCCAGACACCATCTTAGGTGCCTGCTTCTGCACCCCATTATCTAGTGCAGCGCTGATTCTTAGGAGTTGCCTGAAGTTGCCTGGTGCCCAAATCATAATCTGTACAGCAGTGTCTCCTATTAGAGATTTCTACTGACTTCTATTACTTTAAACAAAGTTCACTTACAGTTTTTTCTGTCCCTTTCAGTCACTGGATGCCCCTGTTCTGTTGTATTTCTTTATGCTGATAATCAGTGTTTCCCTCAGGATTTTTTGTTTGGTGTAAGATTTGAGAAGTGTCTTTGGAGGAGGCCAGCCCAGAGCCTGCACTCTGCCTCCAAATGGCCAGATTCTGAATGAGGCCGGTCTACTGAGGGCCCCTGAGGAACAGCTGCAGGAGCTGAGAATGCTGGTGTTGTGTGGAGAGAAGAAAGGGTGGTCATTCTGGAGAAGAGCATGTAGCTGAAGGTATGAAGCTGGGGAATTTCCTGTTTGGGGAACGGAAAGTAGGGGAATGACGAGAGGGGTAGAAGGGAAGTTATGGTACAGCCAAGTCACAGAGCACATTTTTAGGACTTTCTGAATGGAAATTTATTGGTGTCCTAAGAATGCCTTTACAGTTGTTGGAAAGGGCAAATAGCAAGGGAGGGAGAGGCATCAAAACATAGAGGACTGTGGTGGTGGTTTCATGGGTGCTGTGGTGGGGAGTGCAGATAGTACTGGAAA
>NW_004567105.1:38778379-38793832 GCF_000260355.1 Condylura cristata
AGTTGCTAAGCAGATGTTTGTTATCTGTTGTTACTCTCAACCTCAGGGGGACACAGAGAATTTTATTAGGAATGTAACACAATCAATTTTCCAAGTTCCCAGGAATACAGGGGGAGCTAACTAATGATTACTCATGAGGAGAGGGCAAATGGAAGAGAGAAGGAAGGGGAGAGTTTAGTTCCACTTACTCCTAGTTTTTGGTTTATGGAAGTTTTGCATCATGGAAGGAATTTTACACGTTTATCTATTGGAGATTAAATATGACATAATACATCAGCTCTGCTGAGGAGACAAAATAAGCCCTTATTTAGTGGTGCTTTCATGATGATTATTAAATACTGCATCATTGTTTTAGACAATTTATATAAAATAACCAGAAACTAGATGTGAGATGTTAGTACTGTAGAGAAAACGAAATTCCTAGTTTTTTTTTTTTTTTGGTGTGCACTGTTTTCTAATTATAGTGACACACTAATTTTGTAATTTTAGACAATTATAGAAATGTGTGTAAAAAAATGGTTTACTTTTTTTTTGGCAAAAGAAGTTCAAATAGAAGACTTATATGCTGCACACATTCCTGGAAACAAATTTTGATGAATCATCTTCATCTCAAATTTTAGTAAATTAAGGAAGATTTGCTCTAAAGTTGATGTCATCACACTTTTACAATGTCTATACTTTTATAACCATGGGCACAAACATAAATATAGGAAAAATATGAAATGATGTCTTGGTCATATAGATTTTTTCCCACAATATTAATTACTTATTTATAAAGACAAAACTATTCTTTACCCCAAATATTAATGTTTCATAGTGGCAGAACACAAATCAGTGACAAGTTTCCATGGAAGCCCAGCCAAAGAAACCCTTTATGTTCCAAGATCTCTGTGCTGTCTGAAAGATAACAGCCTGCCCATTTCCTCAAAATCATCCATAGAGTCGTAATTATTCTCTAGAAATCTGTCTATATCCTTTTTCTTGGTTCTGTCACAGCAAACTTACACAAAGCTGTCATCCCTACAAATATGATGAGAAAAACAGACGCTGGTCTGGAAGGCCTCGAGCCTGAGTTTTCACAAAGTGAAGGACGCTGTGGTTTTTCTACTCAACATGATGTTTTCCATAGGGAAGGAGACACGGAGAGTGAGTGGATGTAGATAGTCAAGCTTACCAGTAGTTTCTGCTTTTACATTACACATATTTGTTTCTTGGAATTAAAGTTGAAATTAAATGTGTGTGGCTAGTAGCTAATTTTAATAAGTAA
Organism: Condylura cristata; assembly: GCF_000260355.1. NCBI lineage: Eukaryota > Metazoa > Chordata > Mammalia > Eulipotyphla > Talpidae > Condylura > Condylura cristata. The sequence continues at coordinate 38,779,647 of NW_004567105.1, forward strand.
TTCCGGCAGGCAGGAAAAGTGTGCTTCCAACTTACAATGAAATATTTGTGAAATGTAGTAGCCTCAGAGGCTCAGATTCCTCTGGTTACTCCCTTGAGGCCATTGGAACCTCTAATACAGAACAGAATGAATAAAATATATTTGAATGAAGGAAAAAAAATCTAAGTTGGTCTATGAATATCTTCACCCGAAACTGAAACCCTATTTAAGAATCCATCTGTTCTTCCTTCCTTCCCACTTTCACTTCATCTGTAATTATATTTTATTTCCTATTGCCTTGTCGCTCATCCCTTAATGACCCCAATTTTCTGATTGGCCCTCCTTGACCTGCACAGAAGTCTACTTAAGCATTCAATGAATTCTTTATGAAAGTCTGTGGTAATTTAATCTGCTCTGCAGGGTCCTTTTAGGAGCTTTGCTCTGTTCTCTGACTTTAAGACTAGAAAGCTTTTCCTAAATCCTGATTCTTAGTTTTTCTCTTGTCCACTTTATTTTAGGGAAAATCCAAGTACATTCTCAACTCTTGCCTTGTCTCCTTCTGTGATTATCCTTGTTATAAATTATAAAGTTGGATCTCTTTGCAAAATGTAGAATTCCAGTGAAGCTGTCTGACCTAACTGTTGTCTTCATTTTTCCATTTAAAATATTTTAGTGTTTCTTGTCAAAAGTTGGAATGGGGAGTAGAACAGGCAGATTGACTGAAATCACTGCTGGATTTCCACTGCAGCGGGCGAGGCAGGAGAGGTCTGTTGTGCTCTATGTGGTCAGCTCCCTGGCTGGGAATTGAACCCAGACCTAAGTGGTGACAGCTCTAACCCCTAGGCCACCAAGGAGGCCAGGTTTGCTTGATCTTGCCTGTATCATGCAATTTGGCCATAAGAAAGCATACAAGCATAAAAACCTAAAAATTTTCTTTTCTTTCAGAAAGTATCCAGCATTAGGGTATATCTACCTCCTTATAAAAAAAAAAAACTCGCAAAATAGTTTGCCCTAAATGAAATTTTAATATAATTTCCCCTTATCTGTTACCTCTGATGGGTAGTCACGGACCCCTTTGAACACTGTCTGCTGTAAGGGCCAGAGAGAGACCCACTTCCCAATTTTATTTCCTCTTTAGCAATATGCATTTGTTAACTCCATTTTGTTTTTTAAAAATGTAAAGAAAATCTCTTTGGGGTTGCTACTTTGCCTTTTGAAGAATGTCTCCTTAACTTTTCCAACCCCTGGTGGAGAAAACGCTGGTTATAGGAATTGAGAATCATTTCTGTGCTTTCTTATTTTCTCTTCTTTCCATTTTCCCACCAGTTTTCAAAATTTCTTCTCCCTTTGTCTTAATACTTGAGAACCTTTTCCATTTTCAGTGTACACTTAGCCTGTGACAGGTTTTCTAAGGTGTGAAACAGAGCTTTGCATGTTGTGAGTGTTTCTGTCTGACATCAGTTTGCCTTCCTTCTTCTCTACATTCTCAATGATGGCATTCTCTCTCTGATTCTTCTACCACAATCTTCATTTGTTCTAAGAACATCTTCACTATTTCCTTCTCTTTCACTCTCCCCATGGGGGCATCTTCTCACTCTTGTTAACTAAACATAATGGCATCTTGGAAATAAATGTAATAATCTTCACAAACCATTGATTCCTTCTTACTCTTACTTCTCAGGGGGTTACTAAAATAGTTCCTTCTATAGGTAATAGAAATGCTAAAGGAAATATAATGTGTGTGAGCAAGAAGAATTATCACTCGACACACTTTGGTGCTGCAGTAATTTTGATGTGTGTCTCAGTGCCATGGCTGGGAAAAGCTAGAAAAAAAAAAGAAAAATGGCCCAAGGTATGCTAAAATAGAAGTGGAAACAATAATGGGACAGTGATAAAGATGTATATGACCATATCAGCAAACTTGAAATAAAGGATAGGGAAATGTAGAGAGAAATGAAGATAACATTGAAAAAATACTAAAAATGTGCAATAACTTTTGAAAAGCACTGATAATGTATTATTTATCTTCTCACCTTACAGTAACTCCCACTATACTGAATCCTCTAGAGAAATTTCTTTTGCAGTTTGCCTTTAGCTAAACCTGTTGGGAGAGATTGAGCTAAAGTAACAGGCAGCTTCAAAGGTTCATTACTTGTCATTCTTTGATTTAAACTCTTGTCAGTGTTAACGAACAGTTAGTCCTTTTGGAGTTATCTTTTTGTTGAGAAAATTTCTCATACAAAGTTAATGTGGCATGAGGGATAGTAATTTAATGCTGAGACCCCTGTTTCTATTAGAAATATTTTGCCTTCCACAGTCACTGAATTATTTATGAGTGCATGCAAATTTACCATAATACAAGTTCCACAAAATGGGGTAATACTAACTTTGTTTTTTGTGTTTTTTGGTCTTTTCCTCTCTCTTTACTGCCTTTATTATTCCTTTTTTGCATTTGATTTTATTGCTTGCATACTTAATTTGGAAAGCTGATCTTAAACTCTCACTGTTTTAATTTGGTAAATGGATAGATCTTTTTATTGCTCTTAAGCACATTTGAAGGATTTACTTTGTTGTTGGTCAAAGTTGCTGGATATTTCTAATCCTATTCAGTAAATGAAATATTCTTTAAGTATAGTGTCATACTAAACAGTTCTCAACAGTCTTTTATATCATCCCTAATTTTTAGCCACCTTGAAAGTATTGTGATGATAGCTCTATTTTATTTATTTATTTATTTATTTAAGATTTATTTATTTGTGTATATAGAACTGGGGTACAGGCCAGAGGCTCAGGGGCGGCGAGAGGCCCCACCAGAGACAGAGCGGGGAACAGAACAGGCAGATCAACGAAGTACACTGCTGAGGGGAGCAGCGGGCGGGTCAGGAGAGGTCTGCCGCGCCATGTGGTCACCTCCGGGGCAGGCAGGGATCGAACTCATGCGGAAGCGGCTTTAGATTCTCAGTGCTGTGCTTTAACTCTCTGCGCCACCAAGGAGGGCCCTCTAATTTATTTATTTAGATTTGGTTCTTTTGTTATTATAGTTAGTGATATTTCTCTAATATTGAAAGAGATAATAAAAGTCATTGAATTCATTGGATAGGATCTTGTTCTTATTATTTCTGTAAAATATAAGATTATGAGGAAATGTAAAAGAAAGCGATTTGTGTTTATAAAGACTAAAAGGTAGAAAAAGATAATACTGCTACCAGTGATTTATGAAACCAGATCTTCTATGAAGTGGCTGAATTTTCTGTTCCTGATAACTATATTTTAGACACAAAGAGTAAAAGGCAATTTTACTTATATGTTATCTTATTAGTCTATTTGAATGTTAGTGTACTATGTATCCTAGGATGACTATTGATAGATGTGCTCATTGATTTGAAGTTTCTGAAAAAGACTAATGTGAATTTAATGTTTTGCTGATACCTAGTGCTGGTAATTTGTCTACATTGTGTTTCTTTTTTTTTTGCTCCTCTGCTAAAGAGTCCCCATTTTACAGATGAGAAATTCAAGTCAGATAAAGAGCAGTATAACATATTAATTAAAAGCCTAGACTTTGGGACAAGATCATTTGATTTCAAATCCTTGCATTGCTAAATTCCATCTGATTGTCTCTAGTTAGTCAATTTTATTTATTGATAGAGTTAGAGTTAGAATATTTCAAACACTTCAAAATTTAATTTCCTAATACTTAGTAAGCTAGTATATGTTAGCTACTATTACTGATATAATTTTTTATTATTATGTGACCATATCATTTCTATCAATACTGGAGCAGTATTTTTATCTCTCGTCCATATGTTATTTCAAGACACATGTGCCCTTTTGGTCGGCATGTTATAGTATATCTTGCCTTTCTCTGAAATTCAAAGGTTCTTTGAGGAAAACAGGGCATTTGTGAAGTTTAGAACTTGCCTTGGTATAACAGGTGAATAAATGCATGCTAACTAGTACCTGGTTTAAAAGAAACAGTCCAGAAAACAGACAAACAAAAAAAGCTTCTTATTCACTAGCATGCATGTATGTATATTCTCATATTTACACCTATATTCTCGTGCGTGTATGTATGTGTGCACATATAAAATCCCTTTGTAAACCTTACATCATCCCCATTCTTGGTTCTTTTCAACCGCTTGTGAATCTTGCATTTTTTCCCTCTCCTTATAATAAATGCTGCAACAAGATTCCTTTTTGTGGGCAACCCTGGGTGCCTAGACGTTTTGGCTAAGCACTATCGCCAGTATGGCCAGCCTTCGATTTCTGGCCAGCGAGCTGACCCACGTGGCGATCCTACATGGCCTGCTGCTCTGTTCAGTATTGGCTTTCAGCAACATTGGCTTTCTGCTCCCCATTCTGTCTCTGATGAATCCTCTCAGCCACTAATACTCCTGTACTCTGGCATACACTATAGTTCTCTGCATAAATAAATAAGTAAATCTTGAAAAAAAAAAAAAAAGATTACCACTTCTTTTTTTTGTTTTGTTTGTTTGTTTACTAGTTCATAGTCAGTGTCATTTCATATGCTCTTGGACTTAACTCTATTTGTCTCTCACTGAAAATTACAGGAAATTGCTGAAAATTGATTGGAAAAAAAACCAAGAGGAAATTTGTGATACCATGCAAAAAGTAGATCATAGGCTGGGCAACTCAGGGAAAAGTATGCCAGGATCCTATATCTGCTTCTCTTTGCTTCTTTTTTCTACCCACCTTTCTGAGCTGGCTTGATCTTTTAACAAAAGATTATAACAATTGATTGTTAACAAAATGATTATAACAATTTTATGGATTTCATCTAGATGAGGTGTATTTAGAAGAATAAAGGAATCCTCAGATCTCTATATCATTCTTAAGATCAAGAAAATCTTTCCTCTGAACCTCCTTATAAGGTTTCCTCTATTTCCCATTGACCAGAATTGCATTACATGCTCATAACTCAGCTAATTATTAGCGAAGGGAATTGTTGAGTGCCAGACAACTATTTTTCATTTTGCAGGCCATGTATCCTTTGCAGCTATTAAACTGCATCTTCATAGCATCAAGGCAGTTATAAAAGATACGAAAAGTGAGCATGTCTACATTCATAAAAAGCAATGTTTCTTGACACCCATTTTGAATTTCTTATAATTTTCACATCATAAAATGTTATTTTGATTCCCTCCTTTACCTCTAGTCCCTTAGAAATATGAACATTTTTAGCTCTGAGGACGTACAAAAAAATGAGTAGTGGCTGGATTTTTCCTGTGGGTTATAGTTTTTCAGCCCTGAGTCAACCCCAGAACATTTTTACACTATTTTGACCAAAGGAATTCTAATCTTGATATTTGTACATGTTCTGGAAACTTTATATTTCATACCACTTAGGTAAAGAATATTCATTTTTGTTTTCTGAAGCAATCTTGCAGGGGAAAGTCTATGTATCTTTGCTTATGTTTTTCATTTTTGTGCTTTGATTTTGTGTTTAAGGATATACACATACATTCAAAATTGTTTAAGTGTTTAAGGAATAGTATAAGGTGCTATTATACATTCAAAATTGTTTAAGTGTTTAAGGAATAGTATAAGGTGCTATTATTATATTACTTAATTTGTTTATTATATTACTTAATTTATTACTTAATTTGTACTGTAATTCAAGACAGCCTTCTCTAAAAAAATGCCATTTAAAGTCAGAAGAGTGAGATGTGCATTGTGAGTGTGTGTGTGAGGGTGTACTATTCTGGATGGAATAGCAAGTATTAAAACCTCTAGGCCTTAGAGAGCATATACTATAAATTGCCAATTTATCTGAATCACTGCTATTGAATCAATGAGAGAGAAATGACAATGATACTTTTTATTCATTGAATAAACTCTTTTAAGTCCCAGATACTTGGCTAGATGCTTGAGAAACGAAACAGTAATTTATTATTTATCAATAATTTTACAGTTCAGTGAGGATGCCCTCGGTTATGTAGATAGTGTTCTGAATACCTTGTTAGAGATATGTGGAAAGGCCTGGGAGAGCTGGAAGGGATTATGCTAAGTGAAATAAGTCAGAAAGAAAAATAGCAATATGGAATATAAATAAAAATGTGTGTACATGTCACTTATATATGGAATATAGAGAAATCTAATAGAAGGTCAGATAATGACAGACCTTGAAATCTGACCATAGATCTGAGGCATGGGGGAATAAAACAGGTGAGGGAGGAGCATAGTTGACTATGGTTGAAGCTACCAGAGGGGGATTGTGGTGGGGTGGGAGCAAAGAGGAGATGGGGTCTAGTGGAGGATTACTGTGACTTTGGCATAGGTGTGGTGAAATCAGATACACTGTAAGAGGTGTGAACCCACAACCCTAAGATATATACTTTGTTATAAATCAAAATTAACTCAGTAAATATTTATAAAAAAGAATTCTCTTTTTGTTGGATGTAGGAGAAGGATATGCAGAGATAGGATGGAAGATGAAATTTAATAATTAAATGCCAATGTGGAACTGATGAAAAGCAAAACCCACATATAAGGACCAGAAAGAACAGTGAAAGAATGATTTCCTGTGGGCCAATATTTATTTAGTAATGGAGGTTGTTCAATGTTGTTATTATACTTAAGTTGTTTAAGTGCTGGATTCATGAAATTACAAGGAGGAGTATCACAGAGCAATAAGCAATGTGTGCCAAAAGGTAATGCTAGGGAAGAGGTATTTTGGAGTTAAGGTAACAGTGACAGTAACCATAGAGATGCTGTGCATGAAAATTTAGAAGTATGGAAATGGTGAATCAAATACTGTGTTTGCCTATTAAGGAGATATAAACTCATCAACAAAAGAACAAATGTATTGAAACTACTTTCTGGTTGTGTGTTGTGTGCTATTTTTGACAGTAGACATTTGGGGTTACTTCTAGTCTCTCTTTGATTGTTGAATTTGCTAGTGAGATCACTTGCTTAAGAAAGTATCTATGTAGGATATTGATGTTACTCAAAATTGCTGTCATTAAAAAAAGAAGAAAAAAAAGACCTAAGGCTAATCCTAGCATAAATTTTTTATTAAATACGAATATCTAACTTGTTTAGGGCTGTACAATCTTAGTTTTTGCCTTGTTATTTTGATGTAATGTGCCTTACATGGCAGCCAAGAATTGTTTTTTTTTTTTAAAGATTTATTTTTTTTTGTACATACAGAACTAGGGTACAGGCCAGAGGTGCAGGGGCAGGGAGAGGATTCACCAGACACAGAGTGGGGAGCAGAAAAGGCCAACTGACTGATTGATGAAGTACACTGCTGAGGAGAGCAGTGGGCGCGTCAGGAGAGGTCTGCCACGCCATGTGGGTCACCTCGGGTGGGCGGTGATCGAACTCCTGGGAAAGTGGCTTTAGCTTCTTAGTGCTGTGCCTTAGCCTGCTGCGCCACCAGGGAGGGCCCAAGAATTGTTTTTATTTTCTTGTTTTAAGAACCCTTGTTATATTTGTCTGTATTTATTTTTTATTAACTCACTATTATTTTTTGGAATTGAGTAGTGAGATCTTCATTTGGTTGACTTTAATTTTTATTGATTGATCTGAACTTTAGAGTTTCTAAGTTTTATTCACAGCTTTTATATTACCTTTTTCATTCATGATGAAAGTTGAGAATAGATTTTGCTATTTGAAGTGAAAGAAGACTGAGTGATTTGAATTAATCTGTAATGAAAGCAACTATGAAAACATACAAATTTAAAAAAAATTTGTAGTTAGGAAAAAAGTAGTGAAATGATATCAAGCCAAAATGAGACAAACCCAAAGAAGTGAAACACCACAAACTATTTATCAGTGAAGCTGCTTTGGTTGTCAGGGACTTTATTCATTCCTAGAGAATAAAAGTTTGTTTTAGGGCAAAGGAGATAGAAATAAAAGCCCAGAAAATATACAAAGTGGGACTACACAAGAGGCCTTCAACACAATAAGCTAGGATTCCAAAAGTCTATCTGTAGGGCATGAAATCTGGTTTGTTGTTTCTTTTGACTTTTCAGGGAGCCTTGAGCCATGGATTTAGCTTAAATTCATATCATTCACCTGGTAAAAGAAAATCTCCTTTCAGAAGAAATCTACCTTTATCCTAGACCTCAAGTTATTCTTAGAAATAATTTTTTCAAATAATAGTAGATACCTAAGGTGGTGGTGGTGGTGGGAGGGGGGAACTGAGAATGAGAATTGACAGAAACAACAGACAAAAGAAGTGAATTACAAAGGTGTCAGATTACAATTAGCCAACATTTAGTAGAACATAAGTATGAGCATGAGCATTATGTTTAAAGAAATGACATATACATCTGAGTATAACTTCAGGAATAGGAAAACATATATTAGCCAATTAAAAAAAATAGAAACTCTAGAAATGGAGAAGGAATAACTGGGCCTTAATATCATATTATTACTATATAATACTAATATATTAGACCCTATAGGTAGATATAGCAGTAGAATAGACAGGTGCATGAAGAATTAGTATACCTGAAGGTAGGTCACAAGAAATCACCCAGAGGTCAAACAAAATTCTTTTTAAAAATGTGCTGTAACAAAGAGAAGGAGGAAGTCAGGGAGAATGTGGGAGAATGCAAGAGAAAGTTTAATGTACATTTCATCAGAGTCCCAAAAGAAAAAGAGAGGAAAAATTAGTGAGAATTTCTGGAATGATTAAAGATACCAACGTAAAGATTTAAATACTGCAGGGAATGCTCTGAAGATAAATGTAAACCCTTATTTAGATACAGTATTGTGAAATGCCAGAAAGTCGAAGGACAAGGAAAACTCTCAAAAGGGAGTTAATGGTAGCATTGTCCTTTATTTTTATTTATTTTTTAGTCCTTTATTTTTTTTTAAAAAAGATTTATTTATGCGTACATGAACTGAAGAGTAGGCTAGAGGTGTGTAGTGGTAGTGGGGATGGTGGTGAGAGGACTCAGTAGAGACAGAGTTGGGAGAAGAACAGGTGGATCCACTGAAATTCACTGCTGAATGGAGCAGCAGGTCACACAGCAGAGATCTGCTACACCATGTGCATCAGCTCCCTGGCCAGCTGGGAGTTGAACTTGTGCTGCAGCGGCTGTCGATAGCTTAATGGTGCTTGTCTTTAACCCCCTTGCCAACAGAAATCCCTCTACCCACCCCCCTTTTTTAAAAGCAGTTTTAGATTCATAAATTGTGAAGAAGGTACAGAGAAAGAGACTCCCCATATCCCTTCATGCACCCACACATGCATAGCTTTCCCCTTTATCAACATCACTTACTACAATGGCATGTTTGTTATAAAGAATGAGCCTATATAAACTAGTCTTATGACCCAAAGTCCAAAGTTTACTTTAGGATTTACTCGGGTTGTATATTCTATAGGTTGGAATAAATATGTAATGACTTATATCCATTGTTATAATATCATATAGAGTATGTTTGTTTAATTTTATAAGAAAGTGCCAAACTTTCTTCCAAAGTGGGGGTACCATTTATCATCTCACCAGCAGCACATGTGCATTTCTGTGGCCCTACATCCTGTCTTAACATTTACTGTCAGTGTTCTAGATACTGACAATTTCTGATAGCTTTTATAAGATGTGTCTTTTACAAATATTTTCTCCTTGTCTATAGCTAATCTTTAATTCTCTGACACTGTTCTTTGCAGAACAGAGGTTTTTAATTTTAATCAAGTCCCAGTTTATCAGTTATTTGTTTTATGGGTAATGTTTTGGCATTTTGTCTAATAGGTCACCCCACCCAAAGTCAGTTTTCTCCCACATTGTCTTCTAGGAGTTTTATCATTTTGTATTTTACATTTAGCTTATTGGCCCACTTTGAATTCATTTTTTAATTTTCTATCTAAATTCATTGTTGGCATGTGAATATCATGATCTAGCAGTATTTGATAAAGAAACTCTCTTGGTTCCTTTGTATTTTTTTGGTTACTTTTTTAAAGATCAGTTGAGAATATTTCTAAGGTCTTTTTCTAGCTTCTAAACATTGTTCCATTGGTCTGTTTGTCTCCCCCCCACCCCAACTCCCCTCCATATCAACTGTCTTGATAGCTGGAGCTTTATAGTACATCTTGATGTTAGATTGCGTCATCCTTCAGCTTTTTTCTTTTCCTGCAGGATTGTACACACTGACTTTTCAAAAACTATAGTTGACATCAGAGGCACAGAAATATATAGAAGAAAAATAGCATCTGACCTAGAATTGTATATTTAATATGTCTAAATATCAAGAGTGAAATAATATATATCTCAGAAAAATAAAAAGCTGAAAACTAAAGTACAAAATGAGCAGATCTAAATATTGTTAGAATAAGGCAATACTTATCACATCTGAAAGAACTGGAATTCTACAGGACACACTAGCTAACTACAACACAAACTTCAGTAACAATAGGTCAGTAGAAAATTCAAATGCTGGAATTCATTTAGTGACTTAAATAAGCCAAACTAATTTCTACATCTGCCTGAATTTTTTTTTTTTTTTACATAATTCTTCCTTATATTAACAACTTGTGTCAGCATATGACAAAGGGGATTTCCAGGGACCTCAACCTATTAAAGTGTGTTTGCTCTGAAAGGGAGTTGGCCATCCACGTGCACAAATGCAATGGACACACAAAAGTCTCTTAGTGTTAAATATCTTTCATAGAATTAGTGTGCCCAGGGACAAAAGAGAATAGAGAGTACTCCTAATAATAGTTTTCTAAACAACTTCCAAATAACACGTCCCCTTGGATAAATGCCAAGCACATGGGGTTGTCATTAATCATGCTACTGAGCACCAAAAACTTGCCACAATCTATGGCACCTTTTGGTGGGGAATCAAAAGAAAGGAGTTAGGCAGGTCCAGGGAGATGGAACGGAAGGAGAGAAAACATACAAGTACATAATCCATACTAGAGTCAAGGTAATCACTGCCATTTTCTTTGCCAAAGGCTTGACTTCCCTGTGGCTTTCCACACCGGTCTCTTCCAAGTCCTTTTCCAGATGTCTTCACATTTTTCTTCTCCATGCATCTCTTCCAAATTGCCTTCCCAGCAGTACCAAGGTGCACGTTAGGCTGTAGAAACGAGAGAGGTTGACCTTTCTGCCTTCTAAGTTATATCAGTCCACCTGACTCCTCCGCTCCATCCTTAGTTTCCAATATATTGATCCTCCTCTTAGGAAGTCTGGTTTAGGTTCAATGGGTTCTGTAGTCCACGGCAGCTGCATAATAGTGGAGGAGAGAAAAATGGTGCCTTACTGTACAGGGATGCATCTTTTATGCTCTCAGCTTCAGTTTTATTTCCCTGTATTCCTGATCAAACCTAGGTTCTTGCTTATTTTCACTTGTTACTGCCTGCAATTATTGTTTATTTACCTGGCTAGTTGCCCTTGAGCGTCACTTTATAGTTCACCTTCTGTGAGAGTAGGCTCAGTTTCTGTGTTCTTTGTTGTCACTGGTGCCAAGTACAGTGTCTAGTAAGTAATAGCCACCAGGAGGTCTTTACTGAGTGAGAGGAGAATGAACATGCGTATGATTTTTTTTTCTCAACAAATGGAGGTGAGAAAAAATACAGTAATGCTTGTGATAGTACTTTAGAAGACAAGAAAGATATGTGAAACCCTTTCACTTAATGCCAGAGGATTTTGGAGAGAATATAATCACATTTTGACACATTATTATGAGAAGTGCTAAGTTTGGGAGTAACTTAATTTTTAATTTCCAGATTTAATGTGTTTAACATTTTAACCTCAATGTTTCATTTAGCATAGCTGTACAAAATTTTACTTAATTAAATCCCCAAGGGGGGAAATTATCTGAAAATAAGAAAAAGTCATGTATTTTAACAAATATTTTTTCCCAAAATGCAAATACAGCTGTATTTAATAAGGTACAGTCTCTAATTTTCACAGTGTGTGTGTGTGTGTATGTGTGTGTGTACATGGATTTCTCTCTCTCTTTCTATGTTTCTCACTCCATTTTATCCCTCCCTTTCCTTTATGCTTCACTTCTATTATTCCTGTTGCTTATTGAATAGAACAAAGGAAATCAACCCTACCTCTCCGAGTTCCTGTCTGGCAAATAATCAAATAAGCATCAGATAGACTGATAAGAGAAAAAGACAAAAAGAAGTTGAATGATCTGTCTACCTCCCATATACATAGGAGAGACCCACATGACTGAGAATTCACCCTGAGCATTCTGATCTCATCTTAAATAGATTGTCAAAGACAGAAACACTTGTGGGGTAGGCACAAAGGGAGGTCATGGGGAAGGCACAGTAGACAAAGCTGCAGATTTAAGTTCTGCCTTCTCCATTGAGAGCAGATGAGATTAGTTGTCCTCAGTAGGAGGATTACAGAAGTTTGCTTGTCAATATCTTTTTCAAAGATCATCTCCACCCGCCCTTTAGAGCCCTCCCGTAAAATTATCCTTTTGCACATCAGGTTTTTGCTCCTTTTACACAGTTTTTGGGTTTTCTTGTATAATTTTTGTTTGAACATTTCATGATTTTGGGTGTGCATCATTATGAACAACATCTCTAATAAATTCACCATGAAAAGTCTAATCGAAATTTTTTTTGAAGTTGTGAATCTAAATGAAGCCACTGGAAATAATGTTCTTAATTATAGATTGAAGACTCATAACTTTGGCCAGACTCTTAAAGAAATAGCTTGTGAATCATTCTTTGATATTATCCAGGATGGAGATATATATTAACATAAATATGGCCCTGAATTGACCAGTTGGATTAAGCATGACAATTGATTTTTAACACTGGTCACACAGAATCCTCTGAGTGCTTTTTTAAAAAAATATTTATTTATTTGTGCATACAGAACTGGGGTATAGGCCAGAGGTGCAGGGGCGATGAGAGAATTCACCAGAGATATATTGGGTAGCAGAACAGGCAGATGGGCAAAGTACACTGCTGAGGGGAGGAGTGGGCAGGTCAGGAGAGGTCTGCCGCGCCATGTGGGTCACCCCCAGGGCAGGTGGGGATTGAACTCATGCTGAAGTGGCTTTAGCTTCTTAGTGCTGTGCTATAACCCACTGTGCCACCAGGGAGGGCCCCTCTGAGTGCTTTTTAAAAATAGAATGTCTATGTCCTTTGGGTAGATACCTAGGAGTGGGTTGGTGGGTCATATGGAAACTCCATTTTTAGCAGTTTGAGAAACCTCCCAACAGCTTTCCATAGTAGTAGTATCACTTTGCATTCCCACCAGAAGTATAGTAGAGTTCCTTTTTAGGAATAGGATCAAAACTGGGGTGGGAAAAGCACATAGGACTATGGTGATGGCACGTGGGTGAACTGGTGGTTGGAAGTCCATGGGGGTTACAACCAAGATGAAAAACTGTACAAGATGAAGAATGATGTAAATAAATAAATTAATTTAAAAAAAAACAACAAACAAACAGAATGTCTGCACCTTTACCCCTGGAGACTCTGGTTTAATTGGCTTAGATCTCACACATTGGTATTTTCAACAATCTCTCTAGGTTATTCTTCCCAGTAACAAGCTGGTAACCACTGTCCGACAGTTTGGCTGCCCAAATGTAGTCATTGGACCAACTGTTAGAATTTCAGGCCACACGCCAGACCTATGACACACAGAATCTGTATTTACAGACGTTCTCTAGTTAAATTAGAATCTTCAGTGAAGTCCAGTGCTTAGGAAAAAGCTGATGAACTCACACTGATGAAAGATATACTCTTGAATGAGATGTAAGAGAGCTGAAAATGTGGAAGTATGACATTAGAAAGATCTCACTTCAGAATACGTGAAAAATAGCTCATTTACTCCACTTAAGGAAAAAACAAAAACAAAGAAAAGAGAATTGTAGCATCTCATTGTAAGTTGTGTTTTATCAAGATTACAATGAAGGCCATAGAATCCATACTAAGGAAGTGTTCTGCTTCAAAAGATTGTTGAATAGTTCTGGATGTGTGTTTTAAATGAAAATATTGAAGGCACATATTTGCTATTGTCTATGACTTCTCACTTGCTTGATTTTGTTCAAACAGTGGACCAAGTATCCATCCAGATAAAAAAGAATGAAAAAGTTTCCAGTAAATATCTATGAGATTAGCCCCACTTGAATGTTAATTGTATTTTTCTAGTAAAGTAATTTTCAGACTTAGGCATTCCTAGAGAGCTTTAAAAAATAAAGAACGAGGCCCTCCCTAGTGTAAACAATAGTCTACAGCTTAGCTGTTTTTTTTTTTTTTTTTT
>NW_004567105.1:38793994-38829170 GCF_000260355.1 Condylura cristata
GTGGTCACCTCCGGGGCAGGCGCGAATCGAACTCATGCGGAAGCGGCTTTAGATTCTCAGTGCTGTGCTTTAACCCGCTGCGCCACCAGGGCGGGCCAGCTTAGCCGTTTTTTGATTAGATCCCTGGCCAGGTAGCTGACCCAACGGCACAGCAGACCTCTCCTGATCCGCCTGCTGCTCCCTTCAGCAGTTTCACTCTATCTGCCAGTTCTGCTCTGCACTCTGTCTCTGGAGAATCCTTTCACTGCCCCCTCACCTCTGGCCTGTATACAAGTTCTGTATGCATAAATAAAAATTAAAATAAAAATAAAAAGGCAGTCTTATTCTCAAAGGTTCTTCTTAAGTGGTCTGGTATGCAGCTGAGTGTGGTTTAATTGCCATTGAAGAGAGATGTTGATATTCATCCACAGATCAGAACTGTTGGCCCAATAGGTTTAGAAGTATCTAAGTTGGTTTCAAATTAATGTATAGAAGTCAGAGATTATACAGGCTGGCACAGATTAGGCAGGCTGGGGGACTGGGGAACTGGGAGGCAGGCAGACAACTGAACCTCCCACCACCCCTCCACCCAAAAAAAATCTTTATTTTTTTTCCTCTGGATTCTCTGGTGGTCTCTTATGGTCTCACTTCTTCTATAAGTCAGTTGTAATCTCATAGCCATCCTCTGTGATACCACCTTTATGCCCCTGACCTCCAGGCTCAGGCATGAACACTTATACCCATGTTGCAGGTGTCATAGTCAGGCACACGTGACCCTAACCCTTATTATCAAGTGCCTCTGCATCAACATGGTCAAGGCTGCAGTGACAGCCACAGAGGCTTATGGCACAAAAAAAACCCTACAGTCGGTTATGAATCTAATAAATCAGTTCCAGTTTATGTAGGTATCCCAAATAGATGTTCGTTGAGATAGGGTGCTAATTATATCATGACGATGACTATTCTATTCTCTGAATATATCCCTGATGTAAATAATGTCAAAACATTGCTCCTTCCGTGTTTGCAAATGTCCATCCTCTGTAACATGTCCAGCCCCAGCCTCCCAGTCTTTCAGACATTGTTCTTCCTTTCTGTTTCTTGCTATCTCTGCGCTGTACATAATTACATATGTTTCCCACACTAGACTGGAGGCTCCTTGAAGGCAGGAAGGAGCTTCCTGTAGCAGTGCCTGATGGACAGTAGATTCCTAGAAGTGCTTCAATTCCCCCAGGAGTTGCCTGCAGGCCTTTATTTTGTTTTTCCTTTTGTTGCTTCCTGCTTTCTTTTAACCTGTTCCATATCAAGGGTACCTTTAAGTGTCTGTCCCCTGCTGCTTCCTCCACCCTCCCATCCTTCACTATGTGTCTTGCTCTGCCTGGAGCTGGCTGCCTTCTACCTTGAGCTCATATTCCTCTCATAATGAAAGTCACTGATCTACCTCACAGGGCCCAGCCTTTAAAATACCTCCTCCTAAGATAGCTAACTCCCTATATTTTCCTTCTTTGTTTTGTCTGGACAGTGAAATTGTTTGAAGACTGTGCCATTGTTGTTTCAGGGTCCTTACTTGCAATCTCTCCATCGAGCTCTAATATGTGGATTATAATGAAAGGGGTGATACTTTCCATGTCACAAAGTATTTTATATTCGATACCTTATTTGCTGTAATATTGAAATAACATGTGTCTAAAAGTGCAAGTTATTTTGAGAAACATCCCCAAAGATTTCAGAAGTTCAGCCAAAAATTTCATATTCAAGTTTTTGTAGCTGGTCCCCATGGTAAGGTGAGGTTCCAGGTTCTCAGTCCCACCCAAGGGGAGGTAGTATTGAGCAGGGAGGAAGGGAAGCTGGAGAGGAAACTGGAGAAGAAAGGAAGATGGATGGGGAGCCAGAAGGAGATCTGGGGGAGGCACGTGGAGCAGAGATATGTGAAGAAGCTGCACTTGCCATGGGGAGGTTGACCCTGGCAGCTTTGATCTTGATTTTGCTCTTTTCCTCTTAGACTTGTTTGTTTTTGACCCCTTTTTATGGTTCTCAACCAGAAGGTGCTTTAGACTTGTGGTAGGCTTTTGGGTCTTGCTTTGGGCCAGTCTCACATGGGTGGACACTTAACCCACAATGGGATGCTTTATTTTAATTAAATAATTTTTATATATCTATTTACGCTATTGTTTGTTTTACAATATTTACTTTTCCTTTCCCCCACCCATTGTCACTGTACTCCCCCACATTCCTCCCTCCTTCTGATCTCTTTCTGTCCCCCTCCCCTGTAGGATGCTTTTGTTTAAAACTGTATTTTTTGTCTTTTCTCTATTGCACATTAATTGTATTAAAGTTCCTTTCCATTAAAGGTATATATATTTTGTCTTAATGTGATGGGTAGCAGAATTTATTTAGAGTGGGCAGGTTTGTGGGTTCTGGGGTGCCTTTCTCCCACATCTGTAACAGACTTGTGCCTCCTTCAGGTTATCTTTTTGCTCTCCATCCTGCCCTTCCCACTTTAGTCTCCTCTCCAGCTTTGTTCTCTTCCCTGTTCAGCTCTACCCTCCACTGGTTAGGACTGAAAACCTAAAACCTCCCCTTTTCCTGGGGACCACTCTGTTACATTTTGACTGAATTCACTGATTTTTTAGTAGCAAGATAATCTACACAGAAGGACTGTCAGATGAATCCTAGTCCTGGCTTTGAAACTGTGGTGCATGGACTTTTCCTTATCATATTATATATTAAGTTTTCTCTCTGAGGTAGGAAAGTCTGTTGCCTCATGTGTTTTGTCTTTTAAGTAACATTCGTATATTGCTGTAAGTCTACTTCTTTCCAATTCTTTTTGTGCACTCATTAATTTTATTATTGTACCCCAAGGAGACTAAATGAATTGATTATATTATATTTTTAAAATACTGCATTCTATAATGTCAGGATTAGAGAAAAAGCCAGCAATGGAAAAGGGCTAAATGAAAAGAATCTAGAATATTTGTTAGTTGCAATTTAAATAGTTAGAATTAAGTTAGGTTCCAAGGTACTGAATCGTTTCCTCCAGCAATAAACTTGACCTTTTTGATAATATCCTTTAAATACCCAATTTGTATTTTTCTGATACATAGCCCCCCTAACCCAACAGCTGATCTAGTCAGAGTGTGAGAATTTCTGTTTCTATTCTATTCGGGAAGTTATTTTTATCGTCCTTCAAGCCTCAACCCTCACTCTTGCTAGATTTATGTTGTTTCAGGGCCTGTTCTCTTTTTAGAAGAATAGGCTACTGACCTAAATTGAGGCCCCCTAGGAGAAGCACTCTTTGGGTCCTTTAGAAACCCAAGGACACAGTATATTTAAAACGGGAAAGGAGGGTACACACCAACTCTCACAAACTCATTTCCTAAACTCCAATATTAGTTTTGCAAACAACTAAATTCCCAAACAAGTAATGAGATTTTGTTAAAGGAGGCGCTCATGTATAATGAATGAATTTGTGAATTATTTAAACACTCTGAAATTCTGATCATCTTAAATAGCATTGACTCATGAAAATTGGTTTATGGAGAGGAAGGAGAAAGTTTTGTCATCAAATCGCCCAAGCTAAATTCTTTGTGCATGTTGCCTTGTGTTATTCATCTGAATAAGTTATTACCTGCGACAGTTGTAGCTACTTTTTTTGTTAACTAATAGCAAACCTGCTACATTTCCAGCACTTCACTCTACTCCAGGGCAAAGTAAGCTGGCATTTTACAGAAAGGGCAAAATAATTCCATGAGACCCAATTTATAAAACCATTATTAAAAAAGGCACAATCAAAGGAGGCCAACTATACAGGAAACAGGAAGATCAGAGAAGTCCAATTTATTTGTTTTCAGGCTTTTCATCAAACAGAAAGCTGGAAGGGAACTTACGGAAATATTTAACAAATCTTCAGAGTTTATTATGCAGGGCCAGTGTTGGGTGCTGAGTGAGTGCCAAGCACAAATAAAATACTGTCCCTGATCCGAGGTAGAAAAGATTTAAGAAAGCATTCACAGCTACCCAGAGAGAAAGAAAAATGTATTCAGTGCTTTAATAGAAATGTGAACACTGTAGAAAGGGGAAAATAATTTATGGCAGCTAGTGATCAAGACTTTTATTACAGCTACATTGTTAAGAACTGACTTCAACGTTGTCCAGATTACACACACACACACACACACACACACAAAAGAGAGCAAGGCTGATTGGAGTCTCTTCAGAATATTGAAACACTTAGATTTGGTGTTTGACTCTAAAGAATGCTAGTCTGCCTCATGAGTGGATTTATTGTACATTCTGCTTTCAAGCTATAATAAAAATACAAATATACATAATTATGGTTAATGAGATACTTTCTCATCCAACAGCTTTGATTTGTGTATCGCTAACAGTTAACTGTCATGCTGGCTCAGAATGAAATAACTGCCATTGTACATGGAGACTTTAAGAGCCCTCCCAGAGAAAATCAAGATTTCAAAGAACACCATACAAAAGTCATTATTACACACAATTCCACCCTTAGCACACAGCTTAAACATCCTAAAGTTCACTGAAACCTGGGGTGCTTGAAGAGAATTTAAAAGAAATCATTAATCCTATTTCTCAACTACAAGAATTTTGCCGGTTTTCTCTTTGTTAGCTATAACTTAAATTTTGTGTTGGCTAATTTTTAACGGTGTCCTTTCCATTAAACTAGACTCATTCAATAAAAAGGAAAAGCTAAATATGTAGTGAGAAAGTGAAATATATGTCCTTTTGCTTTATATTCTAAAATAACTTTAGATTTGGATAATTGTTTTCACAAAAGTTTCTAGAAGTTGGTGTAAATCGCGTTGGAGGGTCTTCCATTTTTCTTTCTCTGTATTGGTACTTAGTAAATCAGGATTTTAATGTGTCACTTAGAACTTTATTTTTTTACTGGTTTCTTTCATTTATTTCTCAATCTGTGCTATAAATTACTTTTCCCTTTCTTGCAACTTAAGACTTTCAAATTTGCATCTGTACCATTTTCTGCCTTCCTATTTCTTGTTAATTGTTAAAATGAAGTGAAAATGATTCACATTGATTGCCTTTGCAGATTCTCTCATAATTATGTTGCTGGTAACTATATAATTAAGTAAGTTTAATGTCTCTTTGGTAAAACATTTACATCAATTGTTATATCATCCCACCTATTGAATTTCACTAAGTTTTAATTAGTGTCCCAACCTATAGCTGAACAGATTGTGCACTATGAAGTAATTCACACAGACTGGTGTTGTTTTGATGAGTTGTAGTGTTCAGTGAGTGGAAGGCCCTGGGGTTACCTCTGAGAAGTTTCAGCAGAGTTCCCATTTCTGGAGACTAAGATATTTGCCCAGACAAAGGCAAAGGCTTTATTTTGAAAGGACAGTTTTAGGAGGAAAAGAAAAGAAGACACATAGACAAAAGCAGGCAGAAAGAGCGAATTCTGTTGCTTCACAAAAGGAAAAGGTTTGTAAAAAGAAACACCTGTGTAGTCCCCAGCAGGCAGAAGAGCCGCCTTTTGCAAAGTGCAGCATTTGCACTAATAAAAAAACATTCTTCTTTTGGGGAAGGGCTCATTCCTTTGTGGAATGGTTTACCTACTGTTAAATGAATCACTTTTAGGGTGTGACAAAGTTGACTTGAAAGGAGTGGTGATTCTTTATATTTCCTGGGGGAACAGTATGTCGTGAATGAACTCCACTCCCACCTCCATGCCAAAGAGACCCTTGGTGCTCAGGAGTAAAACTCCCATCACACCATGAACCTGCCATGACTCATGACTTCTTGAAGGAGGAGTTGCTGGGAGCTAGCGGTGGAGTTTAATAGCCATGTTTGGTCTTAAACAGGACATATGTTGACCTGGAGGCAACTGGGATTTGCTGGGTGCAGAGTCTTCTCAGGGCCTCAGCTTAGGGAGCTTTACCAGTAAAAAGCATTGACCAGTTCATTTCTCTCTCTCACTCTTCTCCCCACCCCCTTTTCATTTCCCCTGCTGATAAATATTCTATTGGCCATTCTCTGTGTGCCTGCCCTTGGGTCTTATTCTGAGATTTTTTTTTAATGCAGGTGATGAGGCACACCCCCAGGCTATTCCATTTCCCTTTGAGGTTGCCCAGTGACATAATCGCCCATGATCTCCATATCCCCACCTCTGGTCTAAGCCTCAGGACACTTTTGATGGCAGCCTCAGCCTGAGGATTTTCATTTATTAATATATAGCTGGTTCAACAACTTTGTTTATCATTTCTACCTCCACTTACAGTTTCTGGTCTTGTGACACCTCCATCCTAAATTTTCTAATCAGCAAACTTCATAGACCATTATGTGAAAAGTAGTACAGTGGAATTAGGAAAACTGCAGCATATACCAGTGAACATGTGCTCGACATTGGTTGATATTAGTAACCTACAAGTAGCTGTAATTGCTATGGGTTAGTCTGATTTCATGGGAACCTGTCCTCCTACCATGCAGAGTGATAAGCCTGCATGAAGGAGTTAATATTCATCTCCCTAGAAACTTTATATTGTAAAGTACACACACACACACACACACACACACACACACACACACACATGGTATACTCAACAAATCTCATAGGCTTTTGAATATGTAGCCTTATTGTTATAATTTCTGCTTTAGGGTGGTCCATTAAAGTAGGAAATTAATATGAATTCATTTATATCACGAGTAACTTAATGTTACATACCACACACACATCCCAAATAAACAAAGAAATGAAGCCTCTGAATAGGAACATCTAAATGTAATGGAATTAAAGAAGTTGAATCAATACAGCAAAATGACTGATCCTTTGTTGTTTGTTGAGGAAGGGATATTAGTTTTACTTTATTGCTACTGGAGACAGGTAAGCAGGCAGGTACATTGCCGCTGGGCTCTGTCCTTGATACCTTCAAGCCTGATCTGCCTTTGCTCCTGTTCTGACACTTGATCTTCTGCTATGGACCTCATTTTGATTAGCTATATTTTCCCTGGATCTGCATTTATAAAATGTCTTCATTTCCTCTTTAAAATTTTGTTCTGTGTTTCACTCTCTCAAAACCCTCTAAGCAACCTGTCCTTATAAACTAGACATCTGCATGGATTAAAGTGAATTAATGTAACAGCCAACTGCTATTCCTCCTGCTCTCCCTGTTCCATTTCTTCCCTTCTCTGTCTTACTGGCCCAGGTGCCTGTCTGCTGCAGACCCCATCACCATGGTGTCCTTGCTAGCTGCATGGTGTCCTTGGTAGCTGGTTTTCTCAGTGGGTGGCCCTGTCACAAAATGGAAGGCAGGAGAAGAGTGAAGTTGCCTGAGTGTCCTTCCTGCCCCTTTCCTGCAGTAGACTGTGTTGCTGGCAGTGGCTGGGTCTCTCATGGTTCTGGTCCCACTGGCAACCCCTCATTTATAGCTGTGGGTCGCCTGGGGCTCCAGCGATAGGATTTCTTTATTCTGTAGTAGTGGGGTGTTGATGACTTCCTGCTGTTAACAGATTCTGGGTATTTCACCAGCTCTTGTTTTCTTGTCTCGCTTCCGTTGTCTCTTGTGAAAGTTCACTACTCAGTCTCCTGAAACTCATATAGCTGATGAGTTTCCTGTTCATAAGGCTTTAGTTTGGCTTTCACTGGAGTTGTGTGTCTGCGCCAGTGCAGTGTGTGCTTGGATCATGTCTCACTCCTTTTTGAATCTCAAGACTTTACAGCATGTGGTAGGAGCTCAATATATGTCTGCTAAATGCATTGGTAAGTTAATGTGACTTTCACCTACTCCTAAGTCTCAGAACCATCAGAATGATACATTCAGGATCCCTTGTAGTACTTTTTGGAGTGACAATAGTTCTATCTATTTTCCCGCTGTAGGGAAGGGATATCCTGATGGCATGACTAGGTATTTGGGGAAAAACATGGAAATTATGGAGAATCATAGCAATTGGTTAAAGAAGAAACGAGACAAAGATCGCTCACTTTGGTTTTTCCCTAAGCCAAGTTCACCCTGTTTGTGCTTATTGCTTGAAAGGAAATGAAGCAATTGTGATCTCATTCATTTTTGTGCTTTCTCTCTCTGCCAGGCTCCATTTGGTGCCCTATTGTCCCACAAGTTGTCTACTTGAGTTGTTTGAATTAAGAGTTTAGAACAGAAGGTCCATCTGCTCTGCATGAATATTAAATGATCATAAGAATTTGTTAAAGGAGAATTTACCCATGTGTTTTTCTGCAGTGATTCCTTTCCTCTCTGTTCTCAGAAAGACTTGGGAACATGAGGGTTTTTTTCTTTAATATATCTTTGGATTTGAGTAGGCTGCAGTTACTAAGTCATATAATACAGTAAGCGTAAAAAATCTTTAAATGACAAGTGCGGAATAGTAGTAAGAATGTCCTATTTATTCTCATTATCTTATGAAATGTGGTACTTGGTAAGTATTATTGAACACACAGTATGCCAGACTTGATGTAGTTGAGGTTACTGAAGCTCATAAAAAAACTTGACACTTAAAAATTATGTGTTGGAGAGATGTATTTTATAATCAAACAAGTTCATTAAGTAAATGCACATGCTATTTTTTTCATAATGTGATATAATACAACTGACAAATCTGTAGTTTTATTTTGAATATTCATGAGTGAGCAGGCTTTGGCCAGCTTTTAAGCAATATAATTTATGCAAGAAAGTTGTATTCTTTTTCAGCAAGCTCCAAAAATTTAAATTCAATTTGCCAATGATATATATCATGGAGTAAAAGTTGTTGGTAAGGATATATGTTGGAGGATGGTACTTTTTTAAAATTGCATGCTTTCTAGTCTTTAAATATGCAATTTTTAAATAATCACTGTTTTAGTAAAGATGAAACTTGGCTTAATTTTAAATATGAATTATTTGTTCAACCATACATATGTGTGTGTGTAGTATTATTATTAAAAATAGATCTAATTTCTTTGTTATCTATTGTAATAGATAATGTAGGAATATGCAAATTCCAAAAAGGGTAATACTTTATATAGAAGAATTTAAAGGAAATATGCACGTCCATTTTGTCAAATTTCTGTAGTTAAAATTACATTCGGTATTTGGTTATTAAGGTTGGGTCTTTACCTATCAGATGATTACTTTTATTTTGATCTTTTGAGAAATTGTCCTAGGATGATTCAGATGTTACAGAATGCCCTTTCAAAAAAGAACAGAAGTTATGGGGGCCTCCCTGGTGGCCTAGGAGTTGAATCTCAGCACTATCATCTCTATGGCCTGAGTTCAATCCCCAGCCAGGGAAGTGACCCACATGATACAACAGACCTCTCCTGTCTTGCCTGCTGCTCCCCTCAGTAGTGGATGTCAGTAGATCATCCTGTTCTGCTCCCAACCTGGGCTAAGTCTCATCTGCCTTCTCTCCTGTTTTGACAGGATATCCTCTCATCATCCCCCCACATCTGGCATACAACCCAGCTCATCTAATGAAAAATAAATAAAAACAAAAACAAAAGTTATCTCAGACTCTTAGAAGGTGGCATAGTGTGGGAAACACCCCCTCATAAGCCCCTTTGCACCTGAAGTTCTGACTTTATTGTGATGGAAGCCAGGGGATCCAGATTATAACCTTTCAGCCTCTCAAATAGGGTATCCTAATTCACATTTACTTCCAAGTAAAATAATGCCCATAAAATATAAAACTTGCATATATTTCTAAAATTAAAATAAGTTTGCATGTGGTGACAGATGTCTGAAGGTGTGACCCTCACCTATGTATATGTACAGTGGTGTAAGTCAGTGCCACCTCCACGAAAACAAATAAAATAAACCAGCTTCTAGATTTCTGTTTTAAAATTCTGTAATGTCATATGAAAAATGAACTATTTTTGTATTTGTGCTGTCCCTAACTTCCAGCGGCCCTAAGTACCTGTTTTAAGTATGCTTTCAGTGGGGTTCATCTTACACCCAGTGTTTTGTGACAAGTCTGCTTTTCTGGCACTCCTTCTTCAAGGTTGAAAACTAACTTGCTTCTCCTTTGTGTATCTTATTTTATTCCCTGAACTAAATGTAATTGACCATAACATGAGCCTGTGTGCCCCTTATGTCAGATTGAATTTGAGTTTATTGTCACTCAAACACGCTGAAAGGTATAAGAATGTATTAATATTGTAGCAGAGGATATGAACACCTGTAAGCTGTTTTTCCTAATGAAAAGCAAAAAATAAATGTGTATTTTTTTTTTATTATTATTTCAAAGCAATATGCCAATTTCAAGGACGAACCTACTTTGAAGGAGAAAGAAATACTGTCTATTCCTCTTCTGGAATATGTGTTCTCTATGAGTGCAAGGTAAGGAAACTTAGAAGTCTTTTAAAA
Organism: Condylura cristata; assembly: GCF_000260355.1. Lineage (NCBI taxonomy): Eukaryota > Metazoa > Chordata > Mammalia > Eulipotyphla > Talpidae > Condylura > Condylura cristata. The sequence continues at coordinate 38,804,311 of NW_004567105.1, forward strand.
TTTAGTACGTAAAAACAGTAAATGTTTCTTTAAACTATTATCCTTTAATGTCTTTAAAACTTCTAAGGAAAAAGAAAATTCAAGATACTAGCTGAAGTTCACATACATAGAAATTCCCTTATTTTTGAAACCTGTGAATTAGTGGCTATAAAATAATTTTTCAGATCTTGTGTTTATTTTACAGTTGCAGTGCTCGAGTCATATGTTGTTAGATAGTAATGATTGCACTGCCCAATTCTACCTGATTATCATAGTTCTTGATTAAATTTTTGACATAAAGAACCTCAAACAACTTCTTACTTCAGATAGCTTAGCTCCTGGAGTATTTGCACCTTTGCAGGATTGGAAGCTCTTATGGCTTCATTTTTTTGGTCTATTGGTTTTAGTCCCTGCTTACTTCTTCATTGTCAGTTTTGTGGCCCTGGAAATATGTCAAAGTGTCTATGACTTTCATAGTAAAAAATGGAAAAAAGAAGGCGGCACTGTGCTTCCAAAAATGGGAAGATTAGGTTGAATAAAATTGTAAAACAAAGGAAGACAGTATTTGACTCCACTGTGTACATGTCTCTTGCCCTTTGTTACTACATAGTGATGATCATTTGGAGAAGGCCCTTTGCATAGATAAACCATGAAGAGGAAGATGTTAAAATTAGTGCTTCTACCATGAATGCAGTATTTATAGAAATTACATCTGAAGATCTAAAATATTAAGAAGCATCAAGATAAAAACTTAAAAGTTCCAACAGATATTTTATTACTTAGGCACTTCTAAGTGTAATATAACCTACTCAATGACTGGTGTTCTTAGGAGATAGGAGGCTGACAGTACAGAGCTCTAAGATGAGCTTCAGGGTAAGGCTGCTGCTCATTGTTTCTGGAAAACACTTTATATTTCAGTTTCTCCACTGGAAAGATTTTGTCTACCTTGGTTGCTAGAACTATATTCATTTTACATTGATATTCTTTTATTTATAGAATTCTTTGATTGCCAACTATATGCCAGAAAATGTTAGGCATTGATTGAAAAGTGACATAAATCCTGTCTTCATTTCCCTTATAGTTTTGTGGGAGATCCCCAACATTCCATACCAAAAATCACTTATGATAGCTTGGAAAACTTTGAAATGAGAGTTTAGAAAGAGGTGTGGTAGCATACACCTGAAGACATAACATCCTATATTTCTAAGGTGTTGTAAATCAGTGTTACCATTATAATATATACATATATGTTAAATATTTTTAAAGTATTCATTATGTCACATATAGTTATTACATATAATATTGTATATATTATATCTCATATATGCATTTATATATATAGAACTGATACTCTATTTGAAATATATATGATATCATATACTTATAATTATATATACTATCTATTACATAGTATATTATAGACCACACATAGTTTTTGTTTCTATACAGAATATATGCTCTTTTTAGTATATATATATTTCAACATATGTTTTTTGTTTCTATATAGAATATATGTTCTTTTTCGTATATATATCAACATATTACTAATATACAATATTATATATTTAACATAGTATGATGTTTGATCTAAATGTATTATTTAAGTATTTATGCATATATACAAATATATATATATATATATTTAAAAGATGCAGTGTTCATTTATTGCTTTTTTCCAAAGTCAGCTGTTGATCTAATTCAAGCTTCATCTTCAGTACAGTTGTTACCTACATTTACAAATGTGTTGTGATACTAATGGAATTGTTCAGGATCACCCAGGCATTTGACAGCATTTGACGCCCTGTACCTGTGGCGGCCACATGGTAGTTCTCTGGTTGGGACTTAATATCATCTATGAGTGAGTTGTGCCAGATGCAGAGGTTTTCAGGTTGAACATTTTATTCTCACATTAGCCACTCCTTCTGAAATTCCGAATCTGGAAACTCCATAGTAAGATGTAATTAAGAAGCCCTTATTCTCCATTGTCTCACAGGACCAGACCATGAAGCTGGTGGAGAGTTCAGGCTGTCCTGCTTTGGATTGTCCAGAGTCCCATCAAATCACCTTGTCTCATAGCTGTTGCAAAGTTTGTAAAGGTAAGACTTATTTATAAAGCAAGAGTTATGTGCATGAGTCATTTTGGGAAACCAGTTTTCAACTGACACGAAATAGAAATATTTATAAGCAATTTCCACAGTTGAATAGCATTCCTCTAAATGCTTCCTAATTTGGCACATCCTTGGGAATCATCAAATATTTATTATAGTTATTGATTAGAAATGAATGTTTCTGTTAGGTGTGTTGGACTTGTCTCAAGTTCTGCCTGAAAACGTTCTGAGCCAGAGTGACTATTGAATAAATTTATACAGTAGTGCTGAGTTATTTTATTGTTTATTGACTTTTTGATTTGCTTTTCATTTCTCTTCAGTTTGTTTTTATTTGACATAACAAAATGTCAATTCTAAGCTCCCTTTCTTCTCAATACATTCTCCTTCATAAACTTCGTGCTGTTGAAAGGAAAGAGACCCTCAGACGCATTGATGATAAGCCTGGAATCAATAAACAAAAGGAACTTAGAATTTTTTAGTGAAGTTGAGCTACTAAAAACTGCAAATAACTGGAGCCTCCCTGGTAGCATAGGGGTTAAGACTTAGTTCTCTCACCTCCATGGGCTGAGTCAGGGAGCTGACCCACACTGGGTGCAGCAGATCTTTCCACCAGAAATGGCCAACAGCTATGCAAAGATTAGAGAAGTGAATAATAAAGAAGTTAGTCAAGACTTGGATAAGAAGATTAGATGGGAACTTTCAATGTCAAGAAAGCCCTGATCTCTTCCATTCCTTTTTAAAAGAGCCTTGATATATTACAGAAAGCACTTTAAGAAATGAAAAGACAAAATTGTGTTATATTTACATTACTTAGAGTTTGAAATAATAATGTTTACATAGCACAGTTGAAATACAATGATAAAGTATATTGTGACCTATATGTCCTTCATGAGATTCTAAATAAATGATAAGTGAAGGATTCTTGGTAACAACATTTAAAAAAATCTAATAAGGCCCACCCTGGTGGCACAGCAAGTTAAAGCACAGCACTAAGAAGCTAAAGCCACTTCAGCATGAGTTTGATCCTCGCCTTGCAGGTGATCCACATGGTGCAGCAGACCTCTACTGGCCCGCCTGCTGCTCCACTCAGCATGTAGCTCGTCATTGGCCTGTTCAGCTCCCCACTCTGTCTCTGGCGAATCCTCTCACCGCCCCTGACCTCTGGCCTGTATTCCACTTTTATATGCATAAATGAGTAAATCTTTTTTAAAAAAATCTAATAAATACTTGAACACAGCCAGGATTGAGAACCACTGGTTTAGATAACACTAGCTGAAACTGCATTAAGCTGGTGCTTCTTGAAGCCGTTAGCTTAATTTATAATAAAGATTATTTTAATTTCTAACTTCAAATATATAGAGTAAATAAATGAGTTATCTGGTATTTTCTCTGACTTTAAACTTAAAAAAAAAAAAAAAAAGTCATGTTCTCAAGGCCTACATTTTGTGTGAACTGCTACACTCTTTTTGCGACAAATTCATTTGTAATAAAATTGCCCTTTAGTTTTGAGGCCTGTCTGCCTGGTGTTAAAGATGCTCTGTACACATCTGAAAGAGTCTGTTGTTCAACAATGGTTTGTAAATATTCCCTGAGGGCAGGGTATGAGATTAAAGTGTGGACCTCTCCACTAAAGGCCCAGCCAGCAGTTGGAGACCAAGCTGTGCAGCGAAATAAGGATCCAAATCTCTAGGTACCAAATCAAATCCAAACAAGACTGTTTGCTAGGTCTCCTGCAGCTGGCTATTTCCTGCAAGAGTAGCTTAGAAGCAGTGGTATAAGGCTGTGCTTTTTACTTTGTTTGGAGTTGAGAACCCTTTTAAGGAAGCTTATTCCAAGTTACAGTTTATCAGAGACACAGTGATATGTGAAGATGCTGATTTAGAAAGCCGAGGATGAATGGGGCGCAGTTTCCATGTCGGTAGCCCTTCTCTGCCCTCTTTTTCTCCCCCATCTCTTCTCCTCACCTCCCCCTTTTTCTCCTCTTTCTCTGCTTGCAATGCCACCAAGTCATAATCCCTAAACACCCACTTTTATCTGGTTTTTATTTCATAGTGCCCTTCGTGGGGTGGAGGTGGCCATAAACAGGGAGCTGTGGCTAACACCAGCACATACAAACAGCAAAACAATTCTATTTTCTCTGACCTGGTCATTGTGTATATAAACTGTGAGCAAATTGTTCTTATTGGTTATCCTTTATATGCACTCTCTCCTTCACTCCAGTGGTGGAGAAATGCATATTCACTTATTTATGTATTTATTTTGCATAGAAGAACTGGGACAAAGGCCAGAGGTGTAAGGATGAGAGGACTCACCAGAGAGAGTGGAACGCAAAACAGGTGAAATGACTGGAATCCATGGTTGAGGGGAGCAGTGGGTGAGAAAGGAGAGGTCTGCTGTGCACTATGTGGGTCAGCTCCCTGGCCTGGGAGTGAATTCCTACCACAGCAGTGATAGTGCTGAGATTTTACTCCTAGGCCACCAAGGAGGCCCCATGTTAACATTTTATAGAAAGAACATCATTTAATAAACAATACAGGGTTTTTTGTACATTTGGAAATTCCCAAAGTAATATAAAACTTAGTGTCTTTGAGGTTAAACTCCAGAGGAGGAAATCAAAGGAAGGTTAGATTATTGATCCACCCATCACAAATACTGCATTTACTTTTGTGGTAAGTATCTATCTCAACATGTTTGACTTGTGGCTTCTTAGCAACACTCTGACTGCTTTAATTATTAGCAAATGTTTTACTGTTATGCTTTTACCTGTATAGTTTCATTTGAACCTGCCTTTTTTGTTAGGTAGATACTACTCTGATTTAACTTATGATAAATACTGAAGGTTTAGGAAGGGCCGTTTATGTAAAAGCTAGTAATTTGCACAATCAGTGCGTGGTAGAGATTGGAGGCAAATGTGACTCTCACAAAGTACGTGTGTGTGATTAGAAATGCAACTATGAAGGTAAGGTAACAAGGCTTTTTTTTTTTTTGCTTTTTTTACCTGATATTTGAGTTTGTTCCCTAAAGATTAGACACAACCCACTTGATTTTATTCTTAAATTTCTACCTATTGGTGTTAGTTTTTTGACTATGGCAGTTTGTATCTAAGCATTAATACAACTGTGCTGTCACTCAACTTAATTTTGTGACTCTGTTTAGAGGAAATCAGAAATTTGAGTGACAAAATTTTCAGTTTTTAAATATCAGAGTCTGTAAAAAATACCCAGCTGGTAACTCCTAACTTTTACTTGCAGCAGTTAAGTATGGTCACATTGTTTCCTGATAGTGGAAGAATTTTCCCATTAATTACACATTGTATAGTATCTGGTGCTGATATGGGGGGTGGCTACCATTTCTGAGAAGTAGTGGAAATTGTTTATAAGAGATGTGACATGAATAGTGATGGCATAGATTGGCCAAGATATCAAAAAGGGAGAAAAAGAAATATAGCAAGTGCAAAGTTAAAAAAGAGTTTTGAAAAATATAAACTCAAAAAACATTAAAATTTATCAGCAATAGTACCTGTTCTTAGTCACAGACCTCTAAATGTTGCTTGGAACCAACAGGACCTATTACACAGATTTAGATGCGTTATAACATAACTGCTGCATATATATGGGTGGGTCAGTTATTTTAGTAACTTTGTTATAAAAATGAAGCATTTTTCAAAATCTTCATTTTAGGCTGATGATGTGCTAAGTTATTTGATAGAGTATGAAGTTGGCTTTTTAGCTAAAATTATTCTCCCTCAGGCATTGTAAAAACACAGTGGAATGCATTTTAAGAAATATGGTCTCAGCTACTTGAAGAAAACATTTTTAAAAAAGACCATATGAGAGAAAATTAACTTCTGCTCTTCTTAGAAGTGAATTATTTATTTCTACATGTTCAACCTTTATCCTGAAATAGTACAGTGTGAAGAAACTTGTCAAGAAACATTGTCAAGTGGTTTAAATGCTGTTATTGACTATATTTTTTTCTGGGCTTTGTTTCATTCTATTTTGTTGATTAGTGTAGAAATCACTGATCCCTTTGATTTTTTTTCCTGTCCCTTTTTAATAAATTCATTACATTTGCAGATATCACCTTCCTTAAGAATTATTAAGTTGTAAGACAAGGTTTTGTTATACACTATAGCTATATAGCAAGGGGGGCTATTTTAATTTTGGGGTGATATTCAGAATAGTCATTATAGCCCCAGTTGGAATGGCCACCAACCATTATATTGTATCTGAGTATCCAACCTGGCTGTAATTCAGGCTGTTCAAGCCTTTCTCTGAATTCCAGGATTTTATAACTTGATTACACAGAAGATGAACCAGTTTAAAACGACATCTTTATGAGTTTCCCAAATATGAGTCTTTTCATGGCTATAGGAAGATGAGTTTATTTGAGGTGCATGGAATATACATTCTCAGTCCTCTTTTTTCTCCTACATGGTCTGAAATTGTAATTCGTCAGACAGTGTAAAATGAGGTGGCTAACTTATGCATTGGGTAGTTTGAAATTGTTTGAATGATGTATAATCATGTCATTTTCATTAAGTATAGATTCTGGTGTTCAGATGTTTTATTTCAATATCTCAGCTGATCTCTGAACAAGGGGTTCATACAGGAAAAAGATCCTGAGAAATTACACATGATTGGTGTCACTGTTTATAAAATGTTCAATTTTTCTTTGCTTTGCTGCAATCTGTGAAATCTTTGTCATTCATAAAAATGTTCTTTTTCTTTGGCATAGACATGCTTTGCCTTGCAGATTTTCAGAGAAAGTTAGATGAAAGTGATAACACATTGAAAATTTTTTAAAGAATGTCTGTTCCATTTCTTCAACACAAATGTGCACATTTCATCTGGTGTGGCCTGTCTTCCCCAGAGTCACTGATAATGTTCAAGTGCTCATTCTCAGTTTATTTTCCCACTGTTTTCTTTTCCGTTATAAATGTTCATTTTGGACTCCAAGAATCTTTGGTTCAGATATTTGGAAGACTGCAACGAGAATATTAGGGAGTAGATAACATAAAATCAAAAGCAAAGAAGACATGGGATTAACCTGAAGGAGGAATTGATTGAATTTAGCATAATGGAGAACTCTGGTGCACACATGTGATCTTATTAAATGTTGATGAAGATATCAATTAAAATCATTCAGAGAGGCCCTCCCTGGTGGCGCAGTGGGTTAAAGCACAGCACTAAGAAGCTAAAGCCACTTCAGCACAAGTTCAATCCCCAGTGGTGGAGGTGATCCACATGGCACAGCAGACCTCTCCTGACCCGTCCACTGCTCCCCTCAGCAGTATACTTCGTCAATCAACCTGTTTTACTCCCCACTCTGTCTCTGGTGAATCCTCTCACTGCTCCTGCACTTCTGGCTTGTACTCCAGTTCTGTATGCATAAATAAATAAATCTTTTTAAAAAATCATTCAGGGAAAAATAGATTCTAAGTTCAAGAAACCTACCATAAGCAAGTTGTATTTTCTTTGTCATGTCATTTCTTCATTCATCTTAATAAGATTTTTTTTTTGTAGGTTATGACTTTTGTTCTGAAAAGCATAACTGCATGGAAAATTCTGTCTGCAGAAATCTGAACGACAGGGCCGTTTGTAGCTGTCGAGATGGTTTTAGGGCTCTACGAGAAGACAATGCCTATTGTGAAGGTAATCCTTGTAATGATTTGTAGCTCAGCTCTATAATTTCCTAGGATTACTGCATGCAAAATTTATTAATTTCCCAGGTTGTCTAGTTGATGGCACCATTAAAAGCAGTGAATTTAATTTGAAGTATATTAATCAGCCCAAATAATTATCTTTCAAATTAAAGTTTTTTTAGCTATCTGCTATATGTCAGACTAATAAGTTAATATGGCTGGTTTCTTGAATTAGAACAATACTTCTTCTATAAAATTGCCTTCTTTCTTCATCATTAGATAGTCAGATCGTTACCATATTGACATGATTACTGTCCTTTGCTGTTCGAATTGTAGTTAGATTTTTACAGACAGTGTTGTGTAACATACATAATCAATTACCAGGAAGATTAAGTGTCCACCATTATTTTGCTTGCTGTTGTAAGTCATCTGAGTGGTTGCATTCAAAGCATTTGTTTAGGCTTTGTTCATATAATGGATCAAGTGGAATAAATAGTTTCTGAGTTGTTTTTAAATCTGAGCTAATAATCCAATGTAGTTTATTCTCACGTGGCAACAGCACAAATACAGTGAGTGGACTCTTGACATTCATAAATATTATGGCTCTGACTTTTAAAACCTTAAGATAGAATTCATTTCCCTAAGGCACAGAGCTGAATCATTTCCCTTCTTTGTATAGCTGGTCAGCCGGTCTTATAAGTGAGGAGACTGTATTTGGTGATATGTGGTCTATGGGTATTGGGAGGCTTCTACATTTATCATTTCCAAGTACAAAGGATGTGCACAAGATCTTGGAGGTGCAACACCTCAGATATTTACATGAAACCTCTCTTTAGCCATAAGAGGATTTATTGACCTTTGGGAAACAACCTTCTTCTCTTTCCCTAGGCTTTCTTTGTCATGAATATTATGCATAGTGAAATAAGTCATACAGAGAAAGACAAAGTCCACATGATTTCACTCTTATATGGTCTATAGAGAAAACAAACACATGATCTATATTAAACAAAACAAACTTTTAGAATGTAGGAACAATTGTTTATTAGCAGAAGAGAAGGTAGAAGGGAAGGTGGGTAAATTGGGTGGGTAAATACAGTCAACTGTCTAGTGAAAGTTATTATTGTACTTTCATTGGACTTTTTATTAATGCAATATATACACAAATTTATTTTTCATAGTACACACTTGAAACTTACCTAATGTTGTAATATAATGTTACCTAATAAAAATAGCAGTGTATACTTTTAAATTTACCTTTAGCCCCAAAGCGTTTCATGAAATGTTTGTGGCTTCATCCTAAAGAAACAGTTTTGCTTTTGCCAGAGGAAAGACATAGCTTTCCTTCTGCATTCATAATACTTATTTATTTAAACTTCCTCATCTTGAAAGGTTTTATACAAGAGGTGGATTTAAAGGAACATAGTAGAATAATGTATTTTTTACTATAATATTTGAGCTCTCTAAACTATAAGCCTCATTGTATTGTTAATAATATGAAGACACATAATATAATGTGATCATATGGTAATACCACTTTGTAAATGTTAACATAAGGTTCCTTTTATTGACTTGTTGCTTTTATTGTTGTTAAGTGTTTTCACTCATGTGATAATTATTTTGTAACCTCCAAGCACTTTCATAGGCATTAGTATAAATGAGGAGTAAGATTAAGATTCATGTGCACAGGAGCTTATATATAAACCAGAAGACAGAGTAAGTGGATAAATGCAGAAACAGAGAAGATAATTTCAGATAGCAGTTAATAGTAAGAAGGAAATGAAACAGGATGATTGTAGCAAGACTTATTGAGGATTAATCTAGATGGAATGGTCAGGAAGAAGTTCTGGGGGAGGTGATGCGTGAAGGCTAGTAGTTGATTTGACTTGATAAGGAAATAGCTTGGAAAGATCTGGAAAAGTTCATTCTAACCAGGAGGAATTACAAATGGAAAGATCCCAAATGGAAACTAGATTGGATGTTGTATTAACGGGAAGATGGATAATGTGATTAAGCAATGAATCAGAATATGTACAGTTGGGGCCTCCCTAGTGGGCTAACGATTGAGTCCCATGGCTGTGACCTGTGTTTGACCTCTGGCCAGTAAGCTGACCCACATGGCCCAGCAGACCTCTCTTGTCTCACCTGCTGCTCCCTTCAGCAGTGCATTTCAGTCAACCTGCCTCTTCTGCTCCCCACTCTGTCTCTATTAATCCTCATCCTTTTTTTTTTTTTAATCCTCGTCCTTTTATTAAAGAGAGAGAGAAATGCAATTAGAGAATAAAGCAGACAACAATAATGTAGGGAGGCCTGTAAGGTTTTTAGATTGTCTGCAGCAGGAGAGAGATGTCCTCCGACTGTGTCCAAAGAGGTAGCTTTGACTTTACTGTCTAAGAGGAACTTGGGTTTGGTGGGGGAAGCAGAAATGTAAACAGAAAGACCATTTGGAAATATATTTCTGTGATCTAGGGAATGATGTCAGTGGTCTGGATTAGAAAAGCTATGGGAAGACAAAGAGGAGGAAGAAAATTCCTGGCATGTTTTGAAAGTAGAGCCAACAAATAGTAATTAAAAATTGCTTGAAACTTACCAAAAATACAAATAGATTATTATGGAAGAGTTCAAGGCGGGGGGGTTAAAATCCAAGCAGCAGATGGGAGGATTGCCATTTATGGGAGGGGAAGAGGCCAGAGAGCTACATTAAATTATTTATCTATACATCTGATTGAAAATTCGTTTAATTATAAAGAGTAGATGACTCAGTTTTTGTGCAAGTTTATGTGTAGTATAAATTTGCAGCTGTTTTCTATTCAAAATGCATCATAGTGAGAATTATTGAATTTTTTTTCAAGCTGTTTGGATCATTTGAAGGTATAATCTTCAAAAGTTAAGAAAATCATGCAAAAACATGTTGGCTTATTATAGTCATCTTGAATGTTTTATACATAAGAACTTCTAACACATCTTTTGTATTCATGGTTATACTTTTCTGATTAAATATGATTTTCTTTTTCATTATAATATTGTTTTTGTTAATTTTAAGGATGTTTAAACTTCTGTTAACTAAACTTGGGAAGTTGCACATTATAGATCAACAATAATATAAACAATTAAACTTGTCATACATAAACTTAAATGTTATGTAAACATATATAAAAGCAATCATAAGGTAATATAAACTCATTACAGCATTTACTCTGTGGGGTTTATTAACTGTGGGCTACTGCTACTTTTTGCTATTGTTTTCTTGATAAAGGTTAAAACAGCACTGGTAAATATTGGAGTTCATTTATTCATTTGACAGATATTCATCTAAACAAAGTACCTATCTTGTTCAAGGCTGGGCTAGAATTGAAGCATAAATAAAATACACATGACTAGTATTCTCCCAGGCAAGAAAGATGATAAACAGCTCATTACCCCCAATAGCATTTTATTAGAACTATGGTGAGCATCCCGAAAGAGATGTAGCTTTGTAGATCTGACTTGTTCAGGTGGTAGGGTTAGGGGAAACTTGGCTTGAAGAAAGAGTTTCATTCTGGAAGCTTACTAAAAATCACTGAGTTATAGAAATAAAGGTAGGAAAGGGGCATTCTTGGGTGGAGGCATCAGCGTGTTTAAAAGTCTTCAGCTGGAAGCACTGAAGGAAGGCAGAGATCAAGAGGTACCCGAGGAGACTAATAATGACAAGTGCAGCCTTGAAAAGCACCCTAAGAACAAGAGGTAGATGCATCATGCTTGCATTTGTATTTTAAGTTAAACATCCAGGCTGCAGGGAGTAAGGCCAGTGAATGGGACACAGGATATCTTGCACTAAAAGTAGAAGTGGGGGAACTTGAGAGCATTTATGAGATAAATTCAGTCCAGTTGATTATCTGGTGACAGTATACTAGAAGGAAAGAGGTGTCAAGGTTATCACTTAAGTTTCTGACCTGTGCATCAGGCAGATGTACTGGTATAGTTTCCCTAGACAACAGATAGGGTGGAAATACCATTATGTACCTCACAGAAGTAAACCACATTATGAGGGTGAAGTCCTTCTAAGTTAAGTAGCCAATTGAAATATACTGGATATGGAGTTCAGAGATAAGATGTCTAAGTTGCCTATAAAATTTAGGGTATTTTGGCATATAAATGGTAGTTGAGGAAATGGAAGAGTTATATAAAGTACATTGAAACATTTTATACAAAGATTTTCATGAATACAGAAAACAGAAAGGGATGCCAATGAAACCAAGAAAAGAGAAGACTGAAGAAGAAAATCTTATGTTTATGAGAACTCAGGAAAGATTAAATCTGAACGGGTCCTTTCCACTGAATGTACCAGTGACATGGAGGACACCCGCAATGGTGACTGGAGTGTGAGGGTGGTGTTGAAAGCCAGTTTGGGGTAGGTTGAAAACTGCCTGAGAAAAAACAACCAGATCTACTGGAGGAGAGAGCTTCCAGATATTTTCAGGCACAAGAAAGAGAAAGAGGGTAGAAGCTTAGTGAGAAAGAACTGATGGAGGGTCTTTCCTGTCTACTGCTTCCACCTCCATCGCTCATCTAAGCCTTGGACATGATGACTAGTCTATGACTGGATGATTTGTCCAACTTTTAGATATAAAGGATCTAAATATCTGGAAGTGTATTTACTGACTTTATCTTTCTAGGTATTTACCATATATTTCTTTTACAGATTATAATTTCTCTCTATTCATTCAGTGTCCCTCATTTCCCATTGATTCTTGCTAAAGTTTATAATGCTCCCCTTTTCATTTGGTCTCTTGTCACTACATATAATCTGTAAAAATTGTGGCAGATTATGATGGACATTGTGTTTTCCAGAATGGCTCTTCCTTATTTCTTCATTTAAAAGCCTAATTTGTGGGAGCTTTTGCTGTTTTGACTATCTTCCTTCTTGACAGTCCATGATTTAATCTTATGTTAGGACTGTCTTGGCATTCTATTTTTGATTGTGTCTTCAGGAATCACTCATTTGTTAAATTTTTCTCTTCACTGCATAATACCCACCAGGGATTACTGTTATGTCAGCCCAATATTGCATTATGGTGAAGAAACATGTTCCTGATTCCCAAGCTCCTTAAAATTGCTGGCATTGTTGCTCTCCAAGCTTTTGGTGTCAAATTAAGAATAGGAAAACAGTTCTGCCTAAGTGAGTCGTTTATATATTTGCATACTATGCATAATTACTGAAATTGATAATTGATGCCTTGTTAATGAGTTCTGAAGTTAGCGAGAACTTCATTTCAAATTGCCATGAATATAGGAAATCATTTGCTATAACCTGAACCCTCTAAAGAATAACTTCTTTTTGATGGGCCAGATTATTTTTTATTCATTCAGTAGCTTTCTGAACAGAAGTTTTTACTTCATGTCACCTTTGGTTCAGTCATTCTGTCCCTATCTCTCCCCTTCCTAAAATTATTGTTCACCAAACCCTGTTTTTTCTCCCTGACAGTACACAGGGACTTGTTCCCCATATCAAGTTTGAATTCCATCTTCAAAGTTGCAAGGCTCTCTGTCTCCTGGCCCTCCTTAGCTATTCATCTATTTATCCTTGACAGTTTCCTGATTATTCCCTTTACTCATTATCGTATAACAGTAATATGACCAAATTGTATCCTTCATATGTTCAGTGCTAAGTCTGAGTATCTCCTAATGTGACCTTCTTTGGGACATTGTAGATAGAGCTTTTCAAGATGAACTCTTACTGGGATGGGGTAGAACCCTACTCCAGTGTGACTGCTGCCATCACAAAAAAATAGGGAAATGGTAACACACATATATCATGTAATTATGAAGGTAGAAATTGGGTGGTACACTTACAAATCAAGGAACAACAAAGATGACTGTCAAAGTACCAGGAGCAAGTCAAGGAACATGGAACAAATTGTTCCTCACAGTTGTCAGAAGGAGCCAATCCTCTAGCACTTTGATTCAGAATTTGTGAGCCGGGCCTCTCTGGTGGCATAGGGGTTAAGTCTTAGCATTGTCACTGCTGCAGTTTGAATTTGATCCCCAGCCAGGGAGCTGACCCACATGGCACTTCGGGCCATTTGTCTCTCCTGCTGCTCCCCTTAGCAGTGCATTTCAGTCAGTTTGCCAGCTCTGCTCCCCACTTTGTCTCTGCTGAATCCTCTCACCCTCCACTCTGGTCTATACCCCACTTTGTCTATGCAAAAAGAAATTTAAAAAAAATTTTAAAAATGTGTGTGCCAGTATATCTTGCTTAAACCACCAGCTTATGATGCTTTATTAAGGAGCCCTAGCAAACAATACAAATGCATAAGTACCTTTTACTTTTGTGAATAACTGTCCATAATTTACTCATTCTCTAGACTTTTTTCTATTTGACTGTTTTATTATGAATTAAATGCACATAGATTTAATTTTTTATATTTTATCTGAGTAAAAAATGAACACTTTGTTCCATACTAGTTTAGATACATTTATCTAGTTGAAATATACTTTATTATGTGCTAGATTATTTACTTGGGAATTCATATATGTGTCTGTATGCATTTCTGCCACCTCTAACATATGTCTTGTGATCCTATACTGCTTCTTTTCCTTGCATTCTATCAAGTTCTAAAATAGAGGCAATGTAAAAAACAGGACAGCTTTATTAGGAAACGTGGAAAAAGGAGGCATCTGAATGTTATTTTGATGAGACCCATTGGATCGCCGTGGAGGATTTGGGTGCGTTGCTGGTGGGGATGGTAATTTTGATCTGCAGAAGAGTAAAACTATACCCCTAAATCACAAACAGTGCTGTAAATCAGTGTTACCTCAGTCAATGTAATTTTAAAAAGTAATTTTGAGTAGTGAAAGAAGAGGAATTTACTCATTCAGAACACTCATTATTTGTGGGATTGCATGAATTGATAAGTGACTTGCATATTAAGTGATCACATGTGCCTGAAATAGTCCCATCTTCACCTTTGTTTTTACCAAACACTATGCAGTTACCTGAGATTTGAATCCTCTCTACACTCTGCAAAACTGTTCACTTAAATATCTGGCATTGAAAAGGTGCTTAATAAGTACAAACTGAAGGCTGAGTTAGGAATCATAATAAACATTTGAAACATTTGTTATGTGTTAAGTAGTACCCGTCTTCTAACCAATACTAAGCGATTATATTTAGACATCGAGTTCAACGTCTATTTCTTTCACTCTTCCTGTAAAAGGGAACACTGCTTCCTCCCATTCCATTTCTGTTTTCTTAATGAACTCCTTTGATTAAGGGCACCTCTTCTGGCTTCTTTCATGCTCTGTATTTCAGGAGTTGTAGCTCATGTATAAAGTAATATGAACGTAATTCTTAATAAAACAAGCAATTTCTCTAGTCTTCTGTTTTTCTCTTTTCCAGCTATTGTTTGTCAATAGGGCTGTAATAACACATACCCCACTACTAATTCACACATGATCTTTAGCAACATTTTAAATGCTTTCCATATACAGTATCTTATTTTATCCCCAATCTCATGATGCAGTCAAAATCTCATGTTTTGTAGTTGAGACAACTTTTGGAAATCAAATGATTTCCCCCAAACCATTTACCCAGACAACAAAGGGTAAACCCAGAGTTCAAATTTATGCCACCTACAAATCTACTCCTACTTTTAAATGTAGTATTGACACCCACTTTCAGTTTTATTTATCAAAATAGGAGTAGCATGCACATTTTCAATTAAAGACATTTTTCAAGAAGTTAGTTGATGAACTTAAATAAAATGTTTCGGAAATGGAAAAAAAAAAAGTACCTCTAGTTCTTTCAGAAAGCAGCTCATTGTCATTAGAGAAACTGTAGTAGCTATCTTCTACACAGGAAGGCAATAGAAAATAAGCTCCCCTTTCCTTTTTTTTTTTATCCCTCCCTCCCTCTACTTTTTGCTTCTTTCTTTCTTTCTTTCCTTCCACTTGACAACTTACTCATTATGTGATGAATTCCAGACATAGCTAGTACCTGTATGTCATTAACTACTAGACTGTAGAGCCAAACTGAGAGGATTCATAGGGAAAATGAGTGATGGCCTCACAGAGAGTTCTGTGAGCTACGAAGGGAAAAAGGTAGAATGCACTGGATGCTCTGAGTTCACACTTCCCCACTTGAGTTAATGGGAGGCCTGCTAACTGAACAGGAATACACAACCAGATGACATGGCCCTATGGGATTAATTAGGGAATTCTAGCAGACACTACAGCTTTCAAAACTATGGTTAATGATGTACTCTCTGTGGTGTGTTATGGTAGAGTTTCTCAAATAAAAAAGTCTAGGTTACTGTATTACTATAATAATAAGGGTTCTCTGGAAAAACAGAACTAATAGGACCTCTTTCTCTCTCACTCTCTAGCTCTCTTTATATTGTAAGGTTCTGATTTATAAGATGCTAGAGGCCAACATAGCCTAACATCTGCTGTCAACAGGCTGAGAACCAGGAGAGCTAATAGTGATGGGTCTAGTCCAAGAGCAGTCGAAGACCTATGCCATGGTTCACTTAGTCAGGAGGGCATGTTCCCTCTTACTTGGCATTTTTATTCTATTTATTCTTAAAAAAAAGAAAAGAAAAGAAAAAAGATTTCTTTACTTATGCATATGTGAACTGTGGTGTAGGCCAGAGGTGGGGGTGTGGGGGAGAAGAATCACCAGAGACAGAGTGGGGAACAGAACAGGCGGATCTACTGACATCTACTGCTGAGGGATGCTGGCATGCGAGACAGAAGAGGTCTACTTCACCTTGTGGGTTAGCTCCCTTGCCAGGAATCCAACTCAGTTGGTGATTGTACTGAAACTTAACTCCTAGGCCACCAGGAAGGCCCAGCATTTTCTATGTATGTGTAAATGTATCATGATCTGTTTACCTCTCAATTTATATGGATGGATATTTAGATGATTTTCAATTACTTTTACTATTTACAATGATTCCAGTGACGTCTTCCTAAGTATTTTTCTTTAAGATTTATTTACTTATGCATACAGAACCAGGGTACAGGCCAGAGTTGCAAGGGTAGTGAAAGGAACGGGCAGACTGACAAAGTACACTGCTGAGGGGAGCAGTGGGGTGAGACAGGAGAGGTCTGTTGGGCCACGTGGGTCAGCTCCCTGGCTGGGAATTGAACTTGTGTTGAAGGCCACTGCGGCTAGCTTGACAGTGCTGTGTTTTAACCTGTTTGCCACCAGGGAGGGCCCCTTATGTATATTTTTGTACAAATGTAGAAGCAAATATTAAGCTCATCCAAAACAACTTCACAGACACACTCAGAGTAAAGTTTGACAAGTTTTGGGTCTCCCCATGTCTGGTTAATTGGCACATAATTTTTTCACCACAATCATCAATTTAAAGAAGACAGAGAAGAGCAAGGATATTTCTTATGAATGGGCCTAATAGCATCATCTATCCATCAACCTTGGTGAAACAAACATATACACAACTATTAGCGTTAACATGACATATGGTAATATTAAAGTATCTTTAGGCATCAAAGACAGCTATGTAACATGTTTACAGTGCTGAATCTGGTTTGTTTTCTTTTCATGAGAATCATTCCTTCTCTAGTTGAGGAATGTTGGAGCAAATGTTCTGAAGATTTTTATCGAGTGACATAGCTAAGTTTGAATTTGCACTAGCAGTTCTGCTACCATTCATCATTTACTCTCTGCCATACTTCTACTTTCACTGACTCATAAACAATTTCCATTTATTTGTTAATTTGACACCACTAAGATAGTCAAGTTAGAGGAAAGGGCATTTTTCCCCTGAAATCAAGGTACCCTATGATATTGTGGGAAGATTTCTAAATTTTAAAATCAAGTTTCTTTGAATTTTCTCTTAAGCATAGTTTCTTGTGGAAAGGAAATTGAGAAATCAATCAGTACTACCCATGTCTATCCATATTTATGAATATTTTTGTCATGGTCAACTGACTTTTTTCCTCCAAAGTATGTATTTTTTTTCCCTAGGAAATATTCATAGATTATTTAACTGTAGCTCATGATCACTAAGTTCAGCCAACAACTCATAGTACATCTCTGTATTATGTAGGATGAAGAACATGAATGATACGGTTTAAGAACTTCTCTCTGTAGGGGAAATTTAGGCTTTTTTTTTTTTGGCATAGAATGACTGGGGTGTAGACCAGAGGTCCAGGGTGTGTGCCCTTGTGATTCTGCTCCCTGGACAGGGGTTGAACTCAAGTTGTTGGGGTAACTGTGCTGAGCCTTAACCTCTAGGACACCAGGGAGGCCCCCGTCTATCAACTCTTCTTGGGATTCTGATTTATTGTTGATGTAAATCATTAGCCTTCATGTAGAGACTCTTTGTTTAGCATTCATTCACCTATTGTATTTGTTGAGCAAATATTATGTGCCAGGCATTGGGTGAGTGCTAGTCACATAGGTGATATAGACATGAGTAAAATTGATGAAACTCTTACTTTCATGGAGTTGACTTTCTAATAGGGACCATTTAAAGTTTGTACCCATTTTCCAGATAGAGATGAAAATGAGAATTGGGATTCTCATTAGCTAAGGTAAGTAGTCTGCCTTTATACTCTTTCTGAAATTGTTTTGTAAGGTCTCAGTATTCAGTATCTTAGTTATTATGACTTCGTACTCAAGACATAATATGGGCCTTCACTTGGGAGCTGGTTACAATTGTAGAATCAGGTGCTTCCCTGATGGCACAAAGTGTTAAAGTAACAGCACTATGAAGCTCTCCACAGCCACTACAATATGAGTTCTGTTCCTGGCCAGGAAGGTGACCCACATGGCATGGCACACCTCTCCTGTTTCATCCACTGCTCGCTCCCCTCAGCAGTGGATTTCAGTTGGTCTAAATGTTTGTTCTGCCCCCCATTCTGTCTCTGGGGAATTCTCTCACCCCCACAACTCGTGGCCTGTACCCCAGTTCTTGTATGTATAAATAATCTTTTAAAAAAATAATTGTAGAATCTCACCCTTTATTCAGACCTGATAAATCATAATCTATATATTCATAGGATCTGCAGGTGATTCTTATGCATATGGAAATTTGAAGAGAACAGGCTTAAGGCATAGGGTTTTTATTTTTATCAATTTAATGTTTTGGTAGTTATTCAGTGTTTTTCAGCCTGTTCTCAACTGGAGAGGAATTTTATTTATTGTTCCCAGTCAACATACAATTTGGCTTCCTCAACCTGGTTTCAGAATCACCTGAGGAGTATATTAAAAATGTAGATTTTTTGACACAACCTTAATTCTGCTTAGTAGGTCAGAGTTGGGTCTTAAAAATCTGCATTTTTACAAGCTTCTTGATGATTTTCATGCCCTTAAGGGTCAGGATGGCATTCCTAGACTAATTTTATATTGATGTCCTTCTAAGAATGGATTTTTAAAAATTGTTATTATTTTTAAGCCTCATTAAAGTGTGCTTGTATTCATTCTTGAGCCTGTGGAGTCATATATTTTGTATATTAGAATGTTTTTAATTTAAATCAGGGTTTCTCAATCTTGGCATTATTGACATTTAGAATGGGTAATTCTTATTGTGAGGGACTGTGATTGTAGGGTGTTTACAGCATCCCTGACCTCTACTTACTGAATGCTATTAGCACACCCATGTATGATGTTCCCTACTCTCAATTGTATAAACAAAAATGTACCCAGCTATAGTCTGATTTTCCTGGAAGGCAGTTACTTCCAGTGGAGAAGCATTAGTTTAAACCTAGTAAAGAACAGGAACATAACTATTTCAGTGTTACACCAGCCCCCAGAATCTGTTATATTATTTATTACCTTGATGTAATTTGGTTATATAGCAAGGGAAAAGGGGTGTATATGCAAGTATGTAAAGGGCTGATTGACCCTTTGAACTAGTTGGGTTTTTTTTTTTTTTTCATAAATTTGATTTATTTATCTTTGCATAGAATTGGGATATAGGCCAGTGGTGGTATGGGGGGGGGGCGAGGTGAGAGGACCCACCAGAGACAGAGTGGGGAGCGGAACAAGCAGATTGACTGAAATCCACTGCTGAGTGTGCAGCGGGCGGGACAGGAGCAGTCTGCTGTGCTATGTGGGTCAGCTCCCTGGCTGGGGCTCAAGCTCAGGCCACAGTAGTGATAGCACTGATACTCAACTCCTAGACCCTCAGTGAGACCCTGAACTAGCTGGTTTTACCATTAAATAGCAAGAGAGATAGAATGCTATGGTGAGGAAGTAGACTTATATTTGGTAACTAAGGCTACTCTAGAGCCTGAGTCCCAAAGAAGAAAGCAAACTTAGAACATTCCCTCCCCCCCCCCCCAATTTTGAGTAGCTTCGAACAGGCTATGAAGAGAGAAGTGCCTCAAGAGTTTGTAGGTCTGGGAATGGGACCTTCTTTTAAAGGGGCCCAAGAACGATTATAGGGGTATGATGTACTTCCTTTGGCTGGGAGAACATGGAGAAAAATCCAAAGGATTCCCAAGGAGTGTATATGAGTTGATATATTACTGAATCCCTAGGCATCTTCTGGGTACATGCAGAAGCAATCTGGCAGATACTGAGGGGGCCTCAGCTTCATCAGCAGTCAAGGCAGTTGTATCCATAGCTGGCAAGACAACATTAGTGAATTCTGATAAGATTTTAGGTTTTGTTTGACCCATGGTTCTCACCAGATCACTTACTTTGATAGAAACATCTACTACCCACTAATGTTAAGCAGCTACTTATAATTGTCACCCTTTTACTAACCCATTGTGTTAGTGCTGAAAATTAAATCAGAACAGATACTGACTTTGTATGCACACCTGGTCCTTTCTGTACTTGGGTGACTACTTTGCATATTTACATGTGCAGCCACATGTAATTATTATTTAAAAATCTTTGTCAGAGGAAATTTTTTGCATTTAATAAACAAAGGGATATAAAATGTTTATATGCGTCAAATAAAAACCTGCCCATTTTGGCATATTAAAATTATGGAAATTATTATGGGAAGTACAGTGGGTAGGTAAATGTGGATTTAATTCTTATCTCTGCTATTTATTAGCTATGGGAGTTTACACAAATAACTTTAAATCTCTGAGCCTCTTTCTCCTCATTGATTGAATATATAGAATTTGTCTCATAAGGTTGTTAGGGGAGCCAAGGTAAAATTAGATTAAGGATATGTAAAAGTCTTCCAGAAAAATAAGTCTTCAGTAAAAGTTTATCATAAAACTTCCTTTTTTCACATACTTATCACTACTCGTGTGTCAGTCAGTTCATGCACAAGAATTTAGTTTTGGAACTAAGAAACTAAGATAGTTTCTTAGAAATGTCAGATAACAATACTCTCAGAATTCATTTGCTAAAATTTTCATATATTTTAAACCAATTCTAAAGACATCTTTGGTTATTTCAACAACAAGGTTATCATGATTATTTCCATCACCCTTCATACTATGCAGATTCCTTTCTAATATGAAGAATACTCTAGTCAGTTTTTACAGTATTTATAATTTGCCCTCATTTTGCAAATTATGTGACAAGACTTTAAGTGTAACCATGGAAATTCATGTTATTTTTCTGTAATAAGTAGCTGGTTAAAATAATTGATAATTTCATGTACTTATTTATTAATGGGAGAAGATGTCTGCTTAGAGTTTAAAATTAATTTTAATTCAATTGCAGGTGGTGTCTTATATGAGGCAGCTGTTCATTAATTTTAGGTACATAAAAATTATTTAAAAAATAAGCTACCTCTCTTTTAAAAGCAGCCATTTGAAGTAGCATGGGAGGTATATTAATAATTTTTGAAAGTTAATTGATGGAGAAACTTTTTTAAAACTTTAAGTTTAAGGTAAGGTATAATTTAGACATTAAATTATAAATGATACCTTTATTTTGCCTTCCAAGAAATCCAAATATGTTGTAACCATATTTGTGAATGTGCTGAAGTTAATTAACAAATGCTGCTTGAAGTAAGTGTTAGCATTCCTTTTATAGTTTTTTTTTTAATTAACCTTCAAAAAGAATAACTACAGTATAAAATAAGATGATCATATGTATCAAGGGCATCTGGAGAAAGGTTAGAGAAAGGAGGTGAGACAGGGAACCTGAAACCTCCCTTTTCCAACCCTGTTACACTGTGATGATGATTAGGGCATGTTGTGAGCCTGATCAATGGAGGGAAGCAGTGTAGCTGGAAATAACATAAGGACTGCACAATGCAAACAAATCTATCTTTGATTCAGTGGCCCTAATGTACAGGGCAGCATGAGAGACACCCAGATATCCCAAACCTGCATGCTCTGAATGGGTTCTGCCGTCTGCCACATTAAGGCAAAACATACTCTAGTGTATAAGATCTTCTGGGGGAGGAACTTTAATACAATTAGTGTTCAAAAGCGAGAAGAGAAGGGAAAAGATAGAGAAAATAGTTTTCACATGAAACACCTACATTTACCCAGCCCCTCCTGGGTAAATGTGCAGCCAAACAGGGTTGGCCCAAGCAGGGCCACTGAGGCCCCAAAGCCTGTCACAGTCTGAGGCACCTCCTGGTGGGACCCACAGGAAAGGGACGGAAGGGACAAGACAAGCCTGGAAGGAAAAGAATAAAATCGCAATCGAGATAATAGATGCCATTGCCAATCTCCCTGTGGATTTTTCACCTCATCTATTTCAAGATTCTCCTTCCAAGTCCCCCAAGTCCCTGGTATAAACTAGGCTGAGAAGGAAGCCAGCCTCCTCACGCATTTCTTTGCTTCATGCGCCTCCTCCAGGTCTTCTTACTGCTCTTCCTCCTCCTCCCTCATCCCAGTCCCTCTGCAGCTTCTCCTCCCTGCTCAGCTCCACCCTTTCTTTCCCTGTGGGACAGGGAACCTGAAACTTCCCTTTTCCCACCCTGTTACACTGTGATGATGATTAAGACATGTTGTGAAAACATGTGATGCTGTGATGATAAAATAAATGGCATAGCTAAGTCAACACATATTAGAACATACTTATTAATTTTTTTTAGGACATGATAGCTATGGGTTGTGGGAAGCTATCAGGCACAGTTAAATGAATATGAGAGAGGTGTGAGCAATTTAAGTCCCATGATGGAGAAATATTTGACTAGTTGGGTAAATGACTATTCCAGAGTAAATATAGGCTTAGGATACTTGAGAAATGGATGCTTAGGATACAAGGGATACTTAGGAAATAGGTGGGCAAAGCTAGAAATAGGTTAACAAACATCAAATGTTGGTAAAGAGGCAAGAACTTGATAGTTCTAAATTCCATCCCTTACTCATTGGTATGATGTGAAAGGAGATCCCTGGGGTCTTAATATTACATGAGAAGATTTTTATTTTTAATACTTAAAAAAACATATTTCCTTTGTCTCAATGTATTTTCAGGGTTATTCTTTCATGTCTTTATCTTCTCATAGCCTATTTACTAATTGTAATCTCCACACACTTGTAATTTCCCTAGTTTTCATCTTATAATTAATTTCTAGTTCCATACCATTAAAATTGGAAAATATGGCTGATATGATTCAATCTTCAGAAATGTATTGACTTGTTTGTGACCTACCAGATATGGGGATAGATCGAGGGTGTCAGAGGGAAGAGTATGCAGGGGGTGTGCAAAATTGGGAGGTCAAAGGTATGAACTTCTAGTGGTAAAATAAGTAAGTCATGAGAATGTAATGGGGACTATAGTTAATAACACTGCATGACACATTTGAAAGTTGGTTAGTGAATAAATCTTAAATGTTCTCATCACAGGAAAATTTATAACTATGTATGGTGACAGATGCTAACTAAACTTATTGTAGTGAGTCATTTTGTCATATATCTGAAATTAATATAGTTTTATGTGTCAGTGGTATCTCAATAAAAATGCTTTTATTCTATTTTAAATTTCCTGCAAGTAATGTTTCTTTAATTGAAGAATGTGCTCCTAAATTGATTTTTAACATTTTTTCATATCTTTAAACAGAAATGTGATAGTGAAGAAATGGGACTGAAATTGTAGAAGATATATGTTTGTTTATATGGAGTTGTATGAGGTCATACTTCCTATTAAACATTGATTAAACATTAAACATTGATTAAGATTGTGAAATTTAGTGATGCAATTTAGTCAGTGGGTTTTATGTATAAACAAGTAATTGGAAATTGGAGAGGTTCCATATCTTTCATGAAAGCCCTGATGCAATGTTTAGAATAATCTTGTAGCTCTAAATGGGCAACAATTTGAATCTTGTTAAGAATGAAACTCATTGTGTTCTTTGAGTAGATTCCTAGGAGTGGAATTGCTGGGTTTATGGTAGTTCCAATATTAGTAGTTTTGAGGAACTTCTACACAGCTTTCCATATGCTCCGTGAAATAAGCCAGAAGGAAAAAGAAAAATATCTGATGGTGTGACTTATAGGAGGAATATAGGGAAGCCAAATAAGGGATCAGGAAAAAGAAATAATAAATAAAATACCAATGTAACAGACAGCCATAAATCAAAGACATTCTGCAGGGGAGAGGAAGGAAGAAGGATCAAAACAGGGAGGGAAAAGCACAAGGGATTGTGGTGATTGGATTCAACCCAAACAGCTACTTGTAGCCACATACAGGACAGACAAAACGTAGAGATGTAAGACAGATGGTCCCATCACCGGGGGTTAGGAAAGACTGGGGGGGGGGGGGAATTGAGACTTATGTGAGCTTTGAAGAGTGGATTCATTTACATTGGTGGTGAAGAACAAGACATGTTGGGGCTTTGGGTTGACAGGAGACTGACACCCAGAAGTGGGAGTATGTTAAACTGCAGAGATAGAGACCGTGTTGTGGAGGAACAGTGGGTTATATGAAATGATATACTCTTGGTTACAAGCTACTAACTTAGAGTAAATATTTGGGAGTTTTCTCAACTTCGTATACATTTCTTGACTGTGAAATGGGGTAACTGTCTTCTCCTTAGGTTGCAAGGTTTTATTGTAAGAATGAACATATGTGTGTGAGCATGCACTGTCTAAATAAAAGTTATTAAAATGACAGGTGATAGATAGTACGTTTTGTGCACGATTGCCAACCCTAGCTGGGTGCTGTTCCTCCTCTGTCTGAGATTTTACTTTGCACCCCAGCCCAGTTTTGTATCATTTCTTAGAGACAGGGAACCTGAAACCTCCCTTTTCCAACC
>NW_004567105.1:38829466-38834933 GCF_000260355.1 Condylura cristata
TCAACCAATTAATTAATATATATTTTACAACATTGTTCATTTTTGTGCAATATTTGCTTTCTCTTCTCAGGTGTTGTCCCTGTAAAATTCCCACCACCAAGTCACCTGTGTACCATCACTGTAGTCCCTTGTGCTTGCCCCTCCCCTGCAGAATATCTCTGGCTTATAGTTGTCTGTTAATTTTGTTTTTAATGTATTATTATTATGTTTTTCCTTATTTGGTTTCCCTATACTCCTCCTATAAGCGAGATCATCCAATATTCTTCTTTTTCCTTCTGGCTAATTTCACTGATTATCATCCCTTTGAGCTACATCCATGTGGCTGCAAATGGCATCTTTTTTGATCACTGAGTAGTATTCCAACATTGACTCAAAAGGATACCCACATCCCTGTGTTTATTACAACACAATCTATAATAGGTAAGATATGTAAACAACCCAAATGCCAAAAAATTCTTTGAAAACTTTTGACTCTGCTACCCATTCTTTTAGTCTCCTTCCTCTCTCCCCTCTCCTTTCACATAGAAGACTTAAGGTGTAGGCCACAGGTGCAGGATGTGAGCAGATTCACCAGAAACAGAGTGGGAAGGAGAAAAGGCAGATCTGCTGAAATCCACGGCTGAGGAGAGCAGCAGGCAAGACAGGAGAGGTATGCTGTGTCATGTAGATCAGCTCCATGGCCAGGATCGCACTCAGCCATAGTGATGATAGCTCAGAAGATAACGTCTTTACTATCAAACAAAACAGAAACAGATGGTGATATCCTCATGCTCCTGCTCCCATGACATAAATTCATATACTTCACACCCAATCTTCTGCCTTTGCCCTAACTGTGGTGGAACAGTTATGCAGGACTCCTAGGACTAATGAGCTCATCTGAATACAGAATCTCATCACCCGCTTCAAAAGAAACTTTCTCCACCTTGTAGCCCCTTAAACTTAGTTTTCAATTTCTTTCTCTTTCTTTGATTCTTCTTTTCAGCATTTAAATATGTACAAGTCCCTGCTTTACCCCATATCTTCTAGCTTTTATGTCACTGCCTTCTTCCCCTTTATCACAAGATTTATTAAAGGTATTGTCTAGTCTCAGTGTCTCTACTTCCTCTTATCAGTGCTCTCCTTTACCCAATTCAGTGTAGATTTTCAACCCAACACTACTCTAACCAAGATCACTGATAAATTCCATGTTATTACATCAACATCTTCTATTAGGTACCTTGCTTGACCTCTAGGCCACAATTAATTCTTTTAATCACTTCTTCCTTCAAACACTTATTTACCTGTCTTTCTGATCCTGCATGGTATTGATTGGGGATCAGAGTTGCAAACAAAGTTGCAAACATTTTCTGCCGCTTAAGCAAAAAGTGATATATGTGGGAGGACACCTCTAGATGACATTCAGCGAAGGTAATACCTATCACACCTGGCTACAAATACCACTATCTCTGCCTCTTGGCTTTTACACCAAATACTGCATACTTTTCACTGATGAAGCTGGACACTCTGGGCTGGATTCCAGAAGCTTTTGGTGCTTTAGTGCTTACTTATCCTACGCACTAAAATGCCTTTTCTACCATGTTTGCTAAAAGATTTCATAGTCTGACTTGGTCATGAGGTTCTCTTTTGAATTGAATGTTTGAATTTGCCTGATTGACATACTGGCTCATAGTATTTGTACTAGCTAACAGTAGACTGAAAATTTAAGTCGTGACTTCAACCTTGGGTGACGGGGATTTCCTCCAAAGTAGCAGATGTGTCAAAAAAAGTGATAGCTGATGGCTCTTTCAACCAGAAGAGATTACCCTTCTAATTTGCTGCTATCTCTTTGAGCAGCTTGCTCCTTAAATGTTGACATTCTCTAGACTGATCTTAATTTTATTCTCCTTGTTCTGCACCCTCTCCCTGGGTGATGTCTACACATGACATTCACCCCTTCTCTATGCTGAGGTCCCCACCTACTGATGCTCTTTGCTGAGCTCTAGACCTACAACATCCTCCTGTTAAAGAGGTATTTAGCCGCCTTTACTTGAATGAACTGTTTCCACTTAGATATGCCATCAGCACCTAGCATTCGACATTCCTCAAACCTTTGTCCTAATTCAAGGCCATGACATCAGTGTCGACATTAGAACCCTGGACATAGTAAAAATTAAATAAATATTACTTATATGTTAATTACACTTGCTTTTGTTTCCTCTCCTCTTGCTTTTCTTTCTTTTGCTCCTTAATATTCCAAATGATCTCATCTTTTCCCCCTAGAGTGTATGAAGCACTCTCAACCTTCCTCAAGTTTTTCTACTGCATCTTTATCTCTCTTTGTCTCTCTCTAGGAATTCCAAAGCTTGGAATAATATTTTCTGGTTAGAGAAGCAAGCAAACTGATTCAATGCTAAAGCTTTCACTCTTTTTGAAGAATATACCATGCAATTTACTATGTATGAATTAATAAAATGAATGAAGGAAATTTATGGTTATTATTTTGAGATGTCAAAAAATCATGTTTCCCTGGTGTATTACATAGTTTTTAAAACTCATGCATTAATATTTGGCAAGCAAATTCATCAGAACCAGTGACTTTAAAACATGATTGCAGCCAATTCCTTTAAATGTTCGCTTATTTGTACACGGCATTTTAATTTATTCTTTACTGATTTTTCACGGAAGAGCCTCTTTATACTTGCAAATTTTTAATTAAAAAAAAAAAATACTCCTAGCCTCCCAGATGCTCCTCACTTGTC
This sequence comes from Condylura cristata, assembly GCF_000260355.1. Taxonomy (NCBI): domain Eukaryota; kingdom Metazoa; phylum Chordata; class Mammalia; order Eulipotyphla; family Talpidae; genus Condylura; species Condylura cristata. The sequence goes on from NW_004567105.1 coordinate 38,832,205, forward strand.
TCTCTACAGAATTACATTTCTCGGAACTTAACCTTTTTTCCTGGTTTAGGAAGTAAGTTATTGAGCCCATTGCCAGCTTTGCTAAGCCAGGTTTTCACAGCTGGTGGGCTGAGAAGATGCAGCAATAACCCAATGTGGAATCCTTTAGAGCTGCAGGATTTCAAGACTTTATTGGCTGAGCTAGAAGGTATTAGTGTTCATTGCCATGCTAATATGGTCCTTCCTTGGGGAAAAATTGAGATAAATGCTGTAGCCTTAGAAATATACTGTTGTTATTGTTTTTTTAATGACATCAGTGACAAGCAAGACAGAAGATGGAGTCTCTCACTTGTGTGACAGCAGCACATGAAATAGGTGGGCAGAGACACTGCAACTTCTGTTGCCTGGAGGCCAGTCTGTAGGCCAAAAGGAGCATTAATGTGGGGCTCTAGGTCTGGAAATAGAGATTGTCGTTAACCACGTAAAGTTGGCTGGAGGGATCTGATCCCGTCATCTTCTCCTACAACTTCCCCCCCTTCATGTGGGATGAAGTTGGTGGTTTTCACTACTTCCCACTGGAGTTTTATGACCTGGTTCCTAACACTTCTTGAGTTTGTCTCTAGCATCTCTGTGCGCCTATGTCTTCCTTTCTAAGTGACTTACTTTAGGTGAGATGGTTTCTGAAGTTCTTTTCAGGTCAAAAAAAAAAATATCTGTGATTTTGAATAATTACGGAATCTGCCTCAGCTTTCAGACAGGATAAAAGGGAATTTATAAATTTATAAATTTCTGTTTCTAAAATAGATCAGCTAAAATTATCCTGGGGCAAGGGAACTTCTTCAAGTGGAAGAAATACATTTTACGTCTGCTGTTTTACTTTGGCGGAGTATATATTATTCTATGCTACAAAATCCTGGAAATCAGATTCCATATGCAGCCCTATAGATACGTGGGATGTTCTTTGTTAGAATTGGAAATGTTGGAAGCTGGTAATGACTTGGAAACCTTTGGTCTTTATTTTTCAAATAATGAAATTAATGTCCATTGCCTGACAGGAGTATAATAGAACTAAGACTAGAAACCAGGCATCTTTACTTCCACCCCAGTGTCTTTCCACTATATAAAACTATTTCACCATGATGGATTATATTCATTGTTAATGTCAAAGCCCAAGTTTAAGTAAAAGCCTGGGAAGTATCATAGGAAGACAAAGAATTCACTCTGCCAAGTTGAGCTCCAGGTCAGGCCAGTGTGAAGGAAGATACTTATCCTTTCTCTTTCTGGATGAAAAGTCATGAAAGGATTCATTGATTCATTTGGTGGATATTCAAAGAGGGCTAGCCATTGTTCTACAAGGTCTCTGCTCTCTGAACTTTCTATTTCACTATATAGACAACAGACATACTAGCAAATAACTTAATAGGGTACTCTCAGATACGGGTGAGTCATAATGGGAATTGAAGCTGAGGAGGAAAAATACCTTGGATTTAGGAACCAGCTACAGACTTGTATTAAATAAATTTTGAAAATATTTCTTATCACAATATCAGCTCTTTCTTGCTTATCTTCTCCACAATGGTATCATCATACCAACCCTTGAGATTTATTTTTCTATGCCTTCTTCCCAGACGCCTTCCTTCCAGGTGCTTTAATTCTTTCATATCTCTGCAAAGAAGGTATGTTGCTTATATTTGTGGGACATTTAGGTACAGTACTTTATGTCTTCTCTCCCATACCTGTATTTACATTTTTTGTACAAACGCCAATTAAATGCAATAGTCATTCCCCATACCTCCCTCCCCTAGTGTTTCTGACTTTCCTACCTTTGCTCTCTAGCTTAGGCTTGCATCTCTACAGTATTCCAACCCATCCTTGACTATCTCTAGTTCACAGGAGACCTCAACAGCACCCTCCCACTTTTGGAAATCCCTTTAAGCCCGCCTCTTCAAATCCACCTCAAGCCCTGTCACACTTTCAGTTTTTCCTTGACTGTCTTCCAGTAGTCATTCAGCCTTCTCTGAATATCAGTCCTTCTAGCTTCCTTTTTCTTCCCACCCTCCATCCCTTGCCTGTTTTCTTTCTCTCTTTCTCCCTTCTTTTTCTCGCTATAGAATCTCATGTTGCTATTCATTCATATATATCCAGACTTCTTAATTTCATTGTTAGCTCAAGTACAGGGAATGAAAAGTTATAAAATTATTTATGTCACTAAATACAAATTCCCAGATGTGGTTTGCATTAATAGGTACTCAGAACAAGCACCAACTGTATTTTTTAAAAAGGGAATTGGTTACTCCCTATTTAGTGTACATTGCATATATCTCTATTATAGTGTGTATCACTTTATAACAGTATCATTTATATTTTATTTCTTGGCTAGAATTTGTCTTTGTCGTCTAATGAGTCACCTGGACATACAGTGCTTGTCCATGTATACTGCACAATCTGAGAGAAAACTGTTTTAATACCTAGCTATTTCAGTGGCTGGAATTAGCTAATTTACATTGTGATTTTAAGGAGGGGAGTCAACACAAGTATAATATTAATAGTGGTCCTGAGACTAATTTAACTGTGCAGTATTTTCAAAAAACCATGAATGTGTCTTAAGAATAATCCTGTCTAAAATGCAGGCTTCCACATAAGAACCACTGGCCTGGATGGTGATGATAATGTCACCATTTCTTGGACTCTAAGTCCTTTTAAGGCGGGATATGTGCTTGCTTTCACACTCTTTGAACACATTTTTTTTT
>NW_004567105.1:38836968-38866189 GCF_000260355.1 Condylura cristata
AAAAACACTTGAGTTCTCAAAAGTCTTCACATTGAATAGATCCCTTGATTTGGCTGGATGACTCTATCTTCATTATGTTTCCTCTAGGCAACATTTACCTAGAGAAAACTGGCAAGGCAATGTCTTTAACAGCCTGGGTGATGATGAACAACAGTGAAAGGCAGTATTCAGAAAGCCATCTTTCTCTTGGACAGATTGTCCTTATTTATCTTATAAACTCAATTATTCAATAACTTGTGGCTTGAAATGGGGTCACATTAGAAGAAATGACCCTAACTCATTGGTTGTTTTCCCCACCTTTCCAACTAGGATGTTAGTGTTTTCCAACTTCATTCTGCAAGTGTTCTTGGGCAGGGGATCTGTGATACTTCCTGCGAGCTTACGAGTTTGACTAGTTGTTCTTGAAAGGACAGATTTCTTCTGGGGTTAGTGCTTGCCCCATGTGGGGCTCAGTGCTGCTCTAGGCTTTGAAGATACTTTCCAAACTCGACTAAGACTGCAGTCTCACTGGGAACTACTCTTGTTTTGAGGAGATGCCACAGTATAGTCAGAATACTTCATTCTTCTGATAACCTAGATACTGCCAATGATTGTACTCATTATTCTTCACTCTTATCATCCCCAAAGTTAAATTCTTTATTAATATTATTATTGCATAGAAGAATTGGGTTGTAGGCCAGAGGTGCTGTGGTGAGAGAACTTACCAGAGAAAGAGTGGGGAGCAGAATAGGTAGATCTACTGAAATATGCTGCTAAGGGGAGCAGTGGCAAGACAGGAGAGGTCTGTTGTGTCCTATGTGGGTCAGCTCCCTGGCCGGGGATCAGATTCAGGTTGTGGTGGTGGTAGCACTGAGATTTAACTCTAGGACCACTAAGATGGCCCCAGACTTAAGTTTGTTATGCCCTTGTATATAAGGACTTCATGGCTATCCTTCTGCTCACAGTCTGAAGCTTAGAGGATTTAGCTTTCAATAACTTTCACTTCTCTATTGCAGCCTCTTACAGGAAAGAGTTCAAGTCCACTGTGTTCATTATTGTATATGACTCATATGACTTCCCATTGTGATACTAAGACCCTGATAGTAAGATCCTGAAACAAATGAGCTTGCATGCTTTATAATTTGGTTTTTAGGCTATAGTTAAATATGATTCTTCCATTATAGACCAGTACAAGCATTTAGAAGTAGCTTGGTGTCATGAAAAGTGTATTATACTAAAAGCAAGAAAATCTGAGCATCTTCTTAGATCTTACTTAAAGCAGAGCTTGAAGCATTTATTCATCCATTTATGTCCTAGATGCCTTACAAGGTATTGTAGATGAAAAATTTAATGATAATTCTGTAATTATTAACACTGGTAACATGTGAGACCATGGTTCATCAAACTGGCCTGCAGGCCAAATCTAATTCATCATTTGTCTTTGCAAATAAAGTTTTATTGAAGCATTTCCAGGCTCATTCATATGCATAATGTCTATGTTTGATTTCATTCTTAAGTAGCAAAGTAAGAGAGATCATATAATTCCCAAAGCCTCCAACATTGACTATTCTGGCTCTAAATTTTGCTAATTTTTGTATTAGACTCATCCTGGATAAGATTTTTTTAAAAACATTGCCTGTGTTCCATCATAAGTAATTAAATCAGATTTTGGAATATAGCTTTGGAGTTGGGTCCAATTTTGTTTTTAAAAAAGTATCCCAGATGAAAAAAAAAATGTACAAAATGATGTAAAAATAAACATATTATTAAGAGAAAAAAAAAAGTATCCAGTGAGGCGCTTGCTCGTGGTGCAACAGGTTGTGCAACAACACAGTGCTTATGAGGCTATCCACAGCTACTGTAGTATGAGTTCAATCCTAGGCCCATGTGGTGACCCACATGGTACAGCAGACCTCTCCCTACCTGCCCGTTGCTCTTCTCAGCAGTCTATTTCAGTAGATTTGCCTGTTCTGCAACACACTCTGTTTCTGGTGAATCCTCTCACTCCCCAGCACCTCTGTCCTATACCCTAGTTTTGTTTGCATAAATAAATAAAATTTATTTTTTTTAAAAAGCATCCCAGATGAATAAGATGTGTAATTGGAGCTATGAAACACTAATAGATCATCCCTAGCCTTGAGGAGTACATATACCTTATTAGGAGCAAGAAGTTTACAAACACAAAGGTGTAATTGATGAATCTGGCGTGAAACGTTTACAAGGGAATGCATGTAGCCCAAGGAGCACTGCTTGGGAACATTTTACTTCATTAGGGACGATTTTCACGGAGAGACGTTTATACAGGTTCTTGTGGGATGAATGAACTGGGGCACCAGATTCACTGGTGATGGTAACAGCAAAGGAGAAGAAGAAACAGCATGCAATGTCACAGAGGTATAAAAAAATGTGATCCATTCAAGGAATGATAAAAACTCAATCTGATCAGACTACTAAGGGGAAAAAATGGAATAAAATCATTAGAAGCCTGGAAAAGTACCAAAGTGGAAAAAACATAGTGTGTTAAGATGTTTGGAATTTATGACTTTTATTTAGAAGTAGAATGGAAAAATGAGTCTTTCTGGGTCTCAGTTTTTTATCAAAAAAGTCTTAGTTCTGATAATGACTAAGAATTGTGATCTAAAAAGCACCGTTTTGAGATTGTGTTAACTCTCTTGGTACTCTGAGGACTGGGAACATATTTAAGAGTCTGTGAATGGCTTGGTTCCTGGCATGGCAGGTCACCCAGTCTCCTCCTGTAATTGGTCCATTTCTCCTAATAGTTGAAAGGAGGATAATGCTTCTTTGTGCTGTGACCACAAGCACTTGAGACAGCAAACTCTGGAGGAGAAATACTTTGCCTGGTCAATGCAGTAAGGCCTTAATAAAGAGTGTTATATAATAATAAAATACCCTTAAAGTACTTTTATGTTCTGTACAGAAGTGCTATAAAATGGGAACAGTTATATTGTGGAAATTCACATTCTTCCCAATTACTACTAATGCCTATTACAGCTTAGCATCTGTAAGTCTATCTACTTGAAACTTGATGTGTGAATTACTATAAAAGTTCTTCAATAAGTTATTTTAATGTTTTATAACTTCTCATTTATATGAGGTCTCTCCATTGTAATTTATTCTCTGTTCAGACACTTACTGGGATAACTATATTTCTACTTTTATCTCTAAGAAACTACATGTTTCTGGCTTCATATCTTTAAATTATTCACATTTTATCATATATTGAATATTTACCTCTGTCTGGGTCTTCCCAAGTTCACAGAATAGCTGGCAAATCAAAAACTAATATGTAACAGATTTAGTGATTCAAGCTTCCAAGACTCTACAGCAGCCCTATCCATATGGTCTGATTCACTTTATGAAACACAGTTAGACAAATACATTGAAGATTTCAAATATCAAATATATTTTCAGTTATTCAAGGTGAAATACACAGATATATCTGAAACTCCAACAAGAGATGTAGAACTGGTGGGAGTGAGAGGCTTCACCAGAGACAGTAGGGAGCAGAACAGGTGTACTGACTGAAATCACTGCTTAAAGGAGCAGTAGGTAACACAGGAGAGATCGGCTGTGCCATATGTGAGTTACCATCTTGGCCGGGGATTTAAGGCCATTGTGGTGATAGTGATGAGACTCCGCCCCTATGCTACCAGGGAGGTTCTGGTTTGAATGCTTTTCAAAAAATACCTTCCCACAATTAGCAACTATTACCTGCTCCCCATCAAATATAGATGTATATTTCAGGCCACTGTTGACCTCCTTGCTCTGCTTTTTTTTCACAGACGTTGATGAGTGTGCAGAAGGCCGCCATTACTGCCGGGAGAACACGATGTGCGTGAACACCCCAGGGTCCTTCATGTGCATCTGCAAGACGGGGTACATCAGAATTGATGATTATTCATGTACAGGTAAACTATGGCTTTTTATGAACTGGGATCTTTCTGTGCCTTAAATTTACGTTCAGACTTTCTTTTAACTCTCATTTTTGGGAGTGTATGCCATGATCACTCACTGACAATGAGGGAAGTTGTAAGTTGTGAGGAAAAGATGACCTGTTGGAGAAGAAAAAGGAAAATACAGATGGTTTCACTTACAGGAGGAATACAGGGGAACCAAGTAAGGAATCAGAGAAAAAAGGATAAAATTTATGGACAAACTATAAATCAGAGACATTCTGCAAGGGAGGGAGAAGGATCAAAATGGGACGAAAGAGCACAGGGGGCTGTGGTGATGTTGCACTGAGGACTCGGTGGTGGGAATTTTATGGGATGACACATGAGGCGAGAAATAAAACTGTGTACAAAAATGTAAAAATATATAAATAAATATATTTAATAAAAGACTAGCTATTGCAAGGTTAAAAAGAAAAAAAATAAATAAACCAGTGTTATGCTCATTTTATACTTTAACTTAGACTCAATTTATATTCAGTATTTTTGCTGAGAACTTGGGCAGATTCTATGGAAAATCTGAGGAACTGCTCCTATGTTATATTTACTTTATATTACAGTGAATTTTTGAATAGAGGAAGAGTAATATAAATAATAGAATGCCTCTTTAGAAATGTATTCTTGTTGTGCCAGGAAATGGGAATAATCAGGATCATTGAACTGTTCCATGCCTCTGGGTAGGTCTGGGAAGTTTTGCTTTTGTTTGTTCTGTGAAATATGATTCCCTTCTGAACCTCCAGACTCCTGTTTTGTGATATCTTGAATGTGAATAGTGACTGGTCCTGAAACTGACACCCTATTCATTTCTTATTCTATTTGCTCTTACCTACAGAGTATTAAAGAAAATGGTGTTAGACTTGCAGATTGAAGACTATGGGTCTTAAGGAAGTGTGGGTGTAAAATAAGACATTTCTTTGGATTTCTTTTTTCTTTAAATAGGAGCAACATAAAAATACTACAAGAAAAATGTGGAATCATAAAACTGGAGAGCACTTAAGAATACCATCCTTATCATTTTTTACTCTTCCTCCAGTTTAGTAATTTGTATTAGATGGTTATATAAAGAGATGCTATAATTCTCCCCACTAAAAGTACAAATTTATAAGTGTTATTTTATGCCTTTGACTTAGAGTATCCTCTTGCAGTCTTCACTGTAGTAACCTGCTTATAGTTAGAGAAAAGGGAAGGATCTTTCTTTGAATTTAAATATACTTTACATCTAAAAACAAAATGATGGAACTAAAAAATAATAAGGCTATTAGAGAATAACCAAAGATATTCTACAGGATGATTTTGTATTTAATATAGAGTTGCCAATAGATTTACAAGTTTCTCTCTCTCTCTTTTATTTTGCCAGTTCATCTTGAACATTTCACATTATAGGAACAATTTTACACTTCTTTAGACAAAATTTAGACTGAGGAGAGATATTTTTTTTCAACATAAGAAAGAAATATAAAAGGAAGTACATACTTCTGAAGACATACTTAGAAAATAAAACACACAATTCGATATAAAATTGGTGATATAAGTGTGCCTGCACTCCAACGTAATGGTCAACAAAAAAAATAGTATGAAATACTGCATCTCAGAGAGTGCTGTTTCAAGATATGCTCATTAAATATGAGTGCTAGCAATTTTTAAGGAATCAGCTGATTTTCTGGCATTAGAGACTTAAAACGCTTTGTATATTTTTATACTTCATGGTGCTTTTTTTTTGGTTTTTCTTGTATTCTTTAATAAAAGTATTAATGATTTCAGAGAAGAACACATAATGCACAATTAGTACAGTGTTGACTGAGGGCTATTTCTGTAGGATCACTTGTTTTTAAGAGGCTTCTATCCATTTTGAGCCAATTTGTTAGATGTAAATACTAGGACTAGTTTAATTGTCACATTTGCTACAGAGACACCAAACCCCCGGCTATGACCCTGTCACCTTCCCTCTGCTCTCCTAACCCTCCTGGTCTATAGAGAGTATATTTTTTACAGAGTCTGAAACTTATACTTGTGGTTCTGCCAGTTTGTTTTCATGGGTTATTCATATTTGCATATGAGCAAAACCATACAGTGACTGACTTACTTTCTGACTAATTTCATTTAGCATTAGGATCCCAAGTTCCATTCAGTGTGTCCCAAAATATATCATTTGTCCCTAATCCTCTTTAATATGTGAGTAGTGGTCCATTGAGCACATATCCTGCAATTTCTTTACCCACAATTTCTCATCTATCAGTGAGCATTTGGGTTGTTTCCATGAATTGGATATTGTAAATGATGCTACTATAAACACAGAAATGCATAAATCTTTTTGTATCCTCATGTTCTTTGGTAAATATCTAGAAATGGGTATAGTAGTCCCCCCCCTTTTTTTAAGAATCCTCCATATCATTTCTCTAAATACTACACCATATTTTATTCCTAACAGTGGTCAAACACTCCTTTTCACCAAATCCCCATTAACATTAGTTGTTTCCAGACTTTTTGATACAGGGTATTCTTTGTCACTAATTACAGCACTTTTACCAGAAGTCTCTCACTTATCACACAGAAGAACAGTTTCTGCCTTTTTCTCCATTTTTGACTTGAAATAATTTTCTTCCAGCCTTCCTCTTAAGTCTAACTTTCTCTTTAGCTCTAAAGTGAGCCTCTTGTATGTAAATTATTTCTGGGTTATACTTTTTTATGCAACTTGTGATTCTGTTTTTTTTAATTAGTGAGAACATATTGTTCACATGTTTGGATGTTTGGTGATTATTGATATGTGATATACATTGTAAATGATATATATATATATATTATTTACTGCTATTCTCTCACTTTTTTTTTTTGTCTTTCACTTCTTTTTACATGTGCTTTTATCTACCCTTTCATTGAAATGCCATTCATTGGTGATTCACTCAGAATCTTCGTGCCTTCTTCTATTTGTCTCTATTACAGGTTTTTGTTTGGTTGTTACCATTTGGGGTATATCAGACTTTCTATCCAGAATAGTCCTGTTTATGCTGATATCAACTAATCATTATTTGACTACGCAGAGTCTGCCCTTTTCTTCCTCTTCTATAACTTCTTAGTTTGTTTTTTATTATTCTATTATATTTCTGTTATCCCCTTGCTAAAGGTTTTCTTCTCTTTTCTGTATTGTTTTCATGTGAAATAGCTCCTTTCAGCATCCCCTAATGGGTCATTTTAGTGATGGAAAACTCTTTTAGCTTTGTTTGTTTGGGACAGCCTTTATTTCTCCAGCACCTTTGAGTGATAATTTTGCATGATAGATTACTGTTGGTTGGCAGTTTTTATCTTTTAACATTGGAAATAATGTCACTTTCTTCTAGCCATTAGTGTATCTGCTAAGAAATCTGGCATGTCTTTACATTTTTCCCCCCTAGCAGCATTTAATATTTTTCTTTATCTTTGATTTTTGTTAATTTTACAGTAATGTGTCAGTAATTTGGGTTTTCCAGCTTCCTGGATAACCATGCTTAATTCTTTCCTTAGGTTTTGGAAGTTCTCTATTATTATTTCATTGAATAGTATGATAAGCTAATTAATAGGCTATATGTTGTGGTGATAATTCATATTATATCATTTGGGGTGAGGGGTCAGGTCAGTGGTAATAATATGATGGTTAGAATAGTAATTTTTAACAGATTTGACTTTTGTACGTAGCCTATACCATATGTATTAAATACCATTACGAGGATAGACCAACAGCTACCTCTGCTTCCATCTCTCTTTCTCTTCATCATTAGAAGACACATTATATTTATATTTCCTCTATTATACATATAGTAAGTTTCCTCTATATTATACATGTAATAATACATATATATATTTCTTTTTTCTATCCACACCCACCCAGCTGCCATACCTAGAATCTGATTTTTTTTTTATTTTCTTTATCTAATTGGTTTCTAAATCTAAATCTAAATCTAATTGGTTTCTCTTTTCCCCATTGGGTTAGTTATTCATTTATATCATTGTTTTCTAAAGTTCTCTGTTCTGCCAGCTTACATCTCCTTGATATGCTGTTCATATTTGCCTTACTTTCATTTAGCATGTCCTTTGGCTTTGGGTTTTTCAAGTTTCTTCAATTTCTTTAGTGCAGCTCTCGCTCTCTTTTGCTCCCCAGTCTCTGTTCTAAAACCCTCTACCTGCTGAATTGTTGGAATTGTATTGCATGTTCTTCAAAATTCTTATTCTAAAATCCTTGTTTGTTAGGTTCTTGCATTCTGATTCCTTTTATCCAAAATTCTGGACTTATTAGTCTTCTTACAACATTCCTTCTTATGTTAAGATGCTCCTGGCTTCCCAGGCATATGTGTTACCTTATTAGCACTTTCCAGTTTGGGTCCTTGGATTTATCGTTTTTATTTATTTTTTATTTTTTTTAATTTTTTTCAGATTTATTTGTGCATACAGAACTAGGGTACAGGCCAGAGGTGCAGGGGCCGTGAGAGGATTCACCAGAGACAGAGTGGGGAGCAGAACAGGTGCTCTGACAAGTACACTGCTGAGGGGAGCAGTGGGCAGGTCAGGAGAGGTCTGCCACACCATGTGGGTCACCTCCAGGAGCAGGGATCAAACTCATGCTGAAGTAGCTTTAGCTTCTTAGTGCTGTGCTTTAACCCACTGCTCCACCAGGGAGGACCCTGGCTTTATAGTTTCACTATGTTTTAGCTTGGAGACAAGCTAAGGAGGGGAGAAATGCTGTTGTCCAAAGGCTGCATGTATCTCTTAGTGGGGAGAAGTGTACTCCAGATAAAGATATATCTTCCCTTGTTCTGTAGTGAGTGGCAACCAGGCTAGCCATGCAAAACCCAGCAGGTGTCTCAGCTCTTTCAGCAGGGAGGAGGAAGGGGATTCTGCCCTTAATGCTGACCACAGCCTGTTTCTTTGTAACTCATTCAACAGTGTTTGCAATCATATGCAAGTAGTAAGTCTGCTCTACACTCTCATTCAAAAGAAACCCTCTTGAAAGGTCCTTGCACACACACACACACACACACACACACACACACACACACACACACCAGTCCTAGCTTGTTCCATTGACCAGTAGAAATGTTTGGCACAGTAAGGAGGATACAAAGAGATTGTGAGGCCAGTAAAATCAAAAATAGATTTATTTCTGTGCTCCCAGGTGAGGTTCACTGACCCCCGACAGAGTTAAAGTCAGAGAATTCTTACTGAGGGAAGGGTAAGAGGGGTTTTTTTTTTTTTTTTTTTTTTTGGTTTTTAAAGATTTATTTATTTATGCATACAGAACTAGGGTACAGGCCAGAGTTGCAAGGGTGGTGAGAGGATTCACCAGAGACAGAGTGGGGAGCAGAACAGGTGCACTGACAAGTACACTGCTGAGGGGAGCAGTGGGCGGATCAGGAGAGGTCTGCCACGCCATGTGGTCATCTCCGCGTAGGGATCAAACTCATGCTGAAGTAGCTCTAGCTTCTTAGTGCTGTGCTTTAACCCGCTGCGCCATCAGGAGGGCCAAGAGGGTTTTTTATAGGCCTAGGTAGTGGGGGGAAATTTTTGACAAGGAACTGGAACTTATTTTTCTGCCCAGGCTTGCTTTTACAGGTGGTGACAAGCAAGTCATGTGGTTATCACTCTCGAATATCTGCTTCGACTTGGAGCAACTGCCCCTTCCATCTTCCTATGTTTGGTCGGTAGCTGAACCTTATACCCTGGCTGTACCCCCTTACCCTCTCCCTGGTCCACTCTGTTAGTGAGCTCGAAACCACAGAGCAAGAGGACTGTGGCTTTAATTCTTCTTCCTTGGTGTGGACCTACTGAAAGTTCCTGAGAGCAAAACTTTACTTTTTCTATAGTTGTATTTAGGGGAGAGGTTTATCAGAAGCTCTTTATTCTGCCATGTTATGGTCCTTTGTTTTTCACTACTCATGCAGAATTTTCTCTTAAGCTTTTTAAATATCTAATGATACAAATGAAGGATTCCTCCCTAAATTCCTTTGTAGCAATACCAAGAAATGCCAAAATAATTTTAAGCGAAATGGTTCAGGTCATCACTTTTGTGTCTATAGCAACAGAGCCAAGAATTTGAAGATCTGGCAGAAGGTGGTTGTATTTCCTTAATGATTCACCAGCATTTCCAACCCACACTGCTGTTTTTATGTTTCTACTTAAAGAAGAGAGATTGTCTTGTTCAGTTTTCTGTGTAATATAATGAGTACTAAAATTTTGAGAATTTACATCATACATAAAATTGGGTTTTCTAGGGAATATGAGCGAATTTTAATTTGTAAAACAGGGTTAGGTTATCGTTGGCAAAGTTCTTTGTGGGCTTGGGGGCTTGGCACCTATTCAGAGTTCCTGTCAAGCAAATAGATATTGAATTCTCCCTTTTTGAATATTTCCCTCCACACTTTAATATTAGCATCTGTACAGGTACTTCAAGAAATGACTATGGGAATTCTCCTTGTGCCCAATGTCATCTATCTGTACCTGTTCAAGACCTACTTTGAGACCAGAGAAGGACTTCCTCTGAAAAAGATTGAAATTTATTTCCTTTGTATTTGTAATATCTACCCATATACTTCCAGTGGAAGACCTTCCATAATCAGTATCAAGATGTCACTGTAGAGCCATTCTCTGATATTTATTCTGAGCTATTGTTCTGAATTTGTTTTGCTTTTGTATCCCTGGTCCTCTCCTTGAAGATTCACCTGCCATAACTGTTGGCTTCTCTGTATCACCTAGCTGACGCTCCAAGTTGCTTACCCCATCTGAAAATGAGTCATAGACATTCTAAATTAAAGAAGATTCCAAGAACAGTTCACATTGCTTTATAGTCAAGAGTTTTGATCAGTAAAAGAAGCCACCTTTTTACTTGTTATAACCCTGTAGCTCTGGCATAGAAATTACATATGCTGCAGCATAATTAACTTCTATTGTTGATAGACTTGTACAGCTTTTTCCTTTCAGTTTCAGATTATTTGAGTTATAGTTCCCAGTGATCATAAAATTCTGGAGACAGAAGAATTCTTTAACTAAATCTAGTCTAGTCTTCTGACTTTCACACACGGGGGAAAAGAGGCTCAGGAAAATCGTCTTACTCATCGTCATACTGTTGGAGAGGCGCAAAAAGCAGCTAGAAGACAGGCCTTCTTATTTCTAGCTCTCATAAGATTCACCATTTATATAGTTCTCAATCATATAAAAATAACTAAGAGGAAATCTATGGTAATCTATTATTTAATTTATAATGTCTAGTAATTAAACTGCCTTTCCTATAGATTGTTTCAGTTCAGTTCATTGGCCTCAATTCTCAGATGAATTTTTTCCTCTGTTGGTCTGAGAATAATAATCCTAAATCAGAAGTTAGTAGAAGATAGATGATCATCATTTTCTAGCTTCTGACTCCATTATATAGTTCCCATGAATGAGTTAGTTGCACTCAATTTATGCAAATGATACAGCAGTTTATACTCTTCTAAACTCATTAATATGATTTTCCTTCCATGGGGGTATTTTTTCCCCCTAATTGGTGCTCCACAATCTCTCCCCTTCATGCTTTTCCTTTTCTACTAGAAGAAAGCATGGTTATGCCTACAAAAAAGAGAAGGAAAATGAGTGATAGGAGGAGGGAGGGCAACAAGGGAAAAAAAGTTTGGAGGGAAAAGGTTTGATTCACATGAATTAGGATGTTAGATTCATTCTTCAGAATATCTGTCAAAATGCATAGCCATTTGATTACTTAGCTGGACTTTCTTTGTTACCTCACATAAGCATTAATTAAACAGGCAAATCTTGAGTCTTACTATATGCTGTTTCTTTCTTTCTTCTTTTTTTAAGATTTACTTATGTATGCATACAGAACTGGGGTATAGGCCAGAGGTATAGGGGTGGTGAGAGGATTCACCAGAGACAGAGTGGGGAGCAGAACAGGCAGATTGAGGAAGGAGCAGCAGGCGAGACAGGAGAGGTCTGCTGAGCCATTTGGATCACCTCCCAGCAGAGAGTGAACTTGCACTGAAGTAAGTGGCTGCAGCTGGCTGGCAGTGCTGAGTTTTAACCTGTTGCACCAACAGGGAGGGCTGCATGAGTGCCTTTTCTTAAAACTGCTCTTATGTAATGAACAAATAGTAAAGTATCACTAGAAACAAGTTTGTGACAGTAATTTTCTAATTTTCAATGGATAAAAATACTCTAAGCAAGGAGGTAGTCATTTCCAATCTGCTGATTATGTCATAGAGTCTCTGCTATGATCATTTACAATAAAAAAGAGTTTGATTCTTTTGTACGTGTTGATGAGGCTCCAATCTTCTCCACAGAGTGAGAACACACTTTGAAAGAGTAGGAACAGGAGAATGGGAAGAATGGATGCGTAAACAGGATGGAAAATGGTTTTGTCTGGCTTCACGTCATCAGTGGGGGTAATTTTGTTATCTCACTTATCAGAGGTCATTTGACAATGTCTGAAGACATTTTGGTTATTATAACTACTCAAGGTGGATGTGGCTGTGGGAATCTGGTATGTAGAATACAGTATGCTGCTAAGCATCTGCTCTAGAGGACATGCTTTATTTTTCTAAGACCCTGTCAACTAGGAACTTTTTTTCTAGTGCTTTCTAATTCAGTTATTCATCTTCAGCCTGCACAGGGCTGCCTTATAGTCAGCTTCCCTATGACCCAAAATGTCAATCAATATATCCAATGTTGAAAAATTCTACCCTAGGGTTTCAAAGGTAAATATAGAAAATGTACACTTTTTATTTATTTTATTTTTTCTCTTCAAGTTTCCATTAAGCTCCATATCATGATGCTTCCTTTCACTTTTTGTAGTAATTGGTGTCCTTTTATTATCACAAAAGGGCCCTTTCTCAGTATTGAAAAATAGAGAAGGTCTACTTCCCCTCAAATTCTTTTTTCTCCTTTCTCTTATCAAAAACCTGTTCTTAGCTTAGCTTAGGGAAATGATTCTCCAGTGGTAAAATTGAAGACCTCAGCAGGGCTGGAGAGGGGATTCCCTGAAGGTACCTCAAATTATATGCCTGTTCAATATGCTTTCTGCTGGGCCTGCTGCTTCTGTGCATTTTGATACTGGCATTAGTCCCTGTCACATATCACAGAAAGTCCAGAGTGTCAGAGCCAAAGGAATTCTACCAGGTACTTGATTTCTATTATTAGAGATTCTTCCCTGGTGTTCCACAAGGAATTTCACTTCTGAAATGACTTAGCTTTTCAAAGCAATGAATACACCTAGTGCTTGCATTTGATGATCTTAATAACATGGTTGATACTGTTTTTGTTGTTTTTAATTATCCTGCTTGTCAGGACAGGATGTTTAGTTTGGTGATTATGGAGAATGTTTCATGATGATACTAAGTTTTCTTCATTACGGATGATTATCTAGCGCTTAAGGAATTTAAAAGAATATTGGATGCAGTTATATACAAATATACAAAGAAATACTACCCAGCTATTTAAATTAGTTGTATACCCCTTCCTGAAACCACTGCCTAGTGTGTTTCTATCAAGTTTCCTATCAAGCAATGCTTCACAAAGGTAATTTGCATAAAGTGTTTAAAAGATGGTATTTAGTAAAGGCAGCAGCTACATTATTTTTTTCCTGCATTTTTCTCAAAATAAAATTACATTGAAACTGGAAATTTATTGTATGGATGAACAATAACTTTCTTGTCAGCTATTTAAAAATAGCTCTGGATGAATTTGTGAAAATCAAAAGTACAGAAGAAGACAGATAATTCATTTTGTGAGTATCATGATAATTACTGGTATATAAGTCAGAAATGCAGGAAAAATACTGTGAACAGTGGCAGGTTGCGGGAAGCACAGATCAGAAAGAACAACAAAGAATAGGAAGTGAAAATCTGCAGATTCATGTTCACCCAAAAAATCCTAACTAAACAAAGTTATTTTAGTTGTCAAACCTTGGCATTTTATCTTTAGTGAAATGCCTAGCACAGAAGAAATCTTAAATAAATATCAGCAAGTGTGACTGTCATCCTTACTATCTTCCTGTAGAAATGTGTCTTATTTCCTGGGATTCTTTTAACTCCTCACTTTGCTCTGGCTATTTTCAACTGACTTGATTTTGTGTGTGTGTGTGTGTGTGTGTGTGTGTGTGTGTGTGAACTAGATCGTTTTGCTGGGAACAGAGCATTTAACAGTGCTAGTCTTTATTGGGCTGCCCTCTTTAAGCACTACTGAATTGGAATAACTGAGTAGCACTTTCTTTTAAAATGAGAAACACTCTGTTGGAGGATTGGTTGTAACTCCAAGGACTCCGGATAGGGAGAGGGTTTCCTGTTGCCTTTTTTTTTTTTGGCATAGAAGAACTGGTATGTAGGCCACAGAGTGGGGGAGGAGGGAAGGATTCACCGAGACAGAGTGGGGGACAGAAGATGCAGACTGACTGAAATCCAGTACTGAGGGGAGCAGCAGGCTAGTCAGTAGAGGTCTGCTGCTGGTCTGCTGTGCCATATGGGTCAGCTTCCTGGCTAGGACTTGAACTTAGGCCTTAGTGCTGATAGCACTGAGACTTAACCGCTGGGCCATCACAGAGGCTGCCTGCTGCCTTTGTGAGTGAGTGTTGGATGGACAGACCCTAGAGTGGATGGATGCTGCCAAGACCCCACTGTGGAGAGTAGAGAATATGATCTCCAGACAATTGGGGAGTCTGGTCCATCTTCGAGCCTGGCTGCTTCCCTGTGCACTTATTTTCTAAAGAATCACAATCAGCAATCAGACACATACCTCTAGAGAAAGACACATCTTTATGAGCAACTGCTACAAATTTTCTTTTCTGGGAATCAGCCTTTGCAAAATATCACAAAATAGTGATATGTTTCATAAAACTTCAGGTTTTAGAATTTAAAACATGACCCCGATGTTACAGGATGCATTCACCTCCTGTAGTCAGTCCACTCTATTATATTATTACATGGTATAGTTACTTTTTAGTAATTTGAAATATAACCAGCATCACAAAAACAAATTCACTTGGAGAATCAGTAAGAAAAAGCTCTTTTTAAACAAATGAAACTGAGGAAACATCTCTATACGAACGTAGGCTGTGGTCATAAGGCAGGGTTCACCTTTAGCAAACTTTAGGCTACCTTTGGTAAACTTGCAGAGAGCAGAAGAGAGTGTGCCACTAGCGAGGGGCCAAGACTGGCACATGTCTCCTTTCCGGAACACATATATGCGCGCATCCAATTAGCAGTCTGCTTTAAATGGAACAGGCTGGAAGGCTCCGGGAGCTGAGCTGCCTTTTCAAAGATGAAAAGCTTGGGAAGGACTGTCAGCAAGTATTTGTGTCGGCACCAGCCTCCCTCTGCAGCTCACCTGAGTGCCGAGCTGATGAGAGCAGCTCATCTGTTTTGACTTGCTTAGCTGGTAAACTTTCATATATACATTATTGAGTTTTACTTTGAGATTTTACATGAAAAACATAGCACTGAAAACTCACACAAGGTAGTAAAATGCTGCATGTGCCGCCAGCATAATGATTGCTGTGTCTTAGCAACAGATGCCTGTGGAGGGCAGGAAGCATGAAGTTGAAACCCGGCAGCTGCCTTTCATTTCCTTCCTGGTTGTTGGCCTTGACACCTGAGCGCCATTGAGAGACCAAGCTTCCTTGGGCTCAACACCCATCTTGCAGTGGGCCTATGTCTCCCAGGATGCCGTTTTGTCTGGCGCACTCCTTCTTTCCAGGTCCAGGTGCCTCTGGTCTCCCCTTCAGGCCCTACGTTTGGATGCTGAGGTCAGTTTCATCCCACACCTCATGAGCCTGTCTCTAATGTGTGCCATTTCTCAGGAACCACTTGGTTCCCTGGCACTTACTAACTTTGCAGTGATTGACATTATGTGATGTGACTCCTGATACCATACTAGAAGTCTCCATTTGCTGAAACAAAGTTCTTTTTTTTTTTTTTTTAAAGATTTATTTATTTGTGCATACAGAACTGGGGTACAAGCCAGAGGCTCAGGGGCAGTGAGAGGCTTCACCAGAGACGGAGTGGGGAACAGAACACGCAGATCGACAAAGTACACTGCTGAGGGGAGCAGCGGGCGGGTCAGGAGAGGTCTGCCACACCATGTGGTCACCTCCAGGGCAGGCGGGAATCGAACTCATGCGGAACCGGCTTTAGATTCTCAGTGCTGTGCTTTAACCCGCTGCGCCACCAGGGAGGGCCACAAAGGTCTTTTTTTGTCAAAGAGAATAACTACGTAGTCCTTATCCATTACTGCGTAACAGACAATACAAACAAACACAGAGTTTGTTAGCTAAAACATCTCATGCTTATTGTGGCACAGTGTGTGGGGTTCAGGGATCTAGATATGGCATTGCTGGGTCTCCTCTTTGGGGTCTCTCGCAAGGCCCCAATCAAGGTGCCCTCAGGGCTACAGAAGGTTTTGCTCCAACCTGTGTGGTTGACAGATGCAGTTTCTCACTGTCAGTTGTTCTCAGCTCCTTGTCCTCAGGGCCTTTCCAGCCTGGTGGCTTGCATCACCACAGCTGGTAAAGAAAAGAGGTACCATGGGGATGGAAAGGGCCATCTTGTATAAACACACTACAGAAATGGAATCCTATAGAGTGGTTTTCATCTGTTGATTAGAAATCACTAGGCCCAACCCAGAGAATATCACACGAAGGTATAAATAGGAGAAAGAGAGACCACTGGGGGGCCTTTTATTTATTTTTTTGACATTATTTATTTCATTTTGGGAAACCCGATGTGGGGAGCAGAGTGTGCGAGGACTCACCAGAGACAGAGTGGGACCAGAACAGGCTGAGTGAAATCCACTGCTGAGGGGAGCAGCGGTCCAGACAGGAGCAGTCTGCTGAGCCCTAATTGGGTCAACTCAGGGGAACCAACTCAGGCCATAGGGGTGATAGCACTGAGAATTAACCACTAGATAGGCCTTAGGACCCTTTTAAATGCTGCCTACTATAGACATTATATATATATTTTTAAAGGATTTATTTATTTATGAATATAAGAACTGGGGTATAGGCCAGAGGGGTATGTGGGTATGTGTGTGTGTGTGAGAGAGAGGATTTACCAGAAATAGAGTGGGGAACAGAACAGGTGGGTACACTGAAATACACTGCTGAGGGGAGCAGCAGGCAGGACAGGAGATGTCTACCACACCATGGGGGTCAGCTGCCTGGCCAAGGTTAACTCATGCTGCAGTAGCTGTGGATAGCTTCACAGTGCTGCACTTTAACCCCTTGCACCACCAGGGAGGCCCTGAACATTAAATATCTTAATATTTAATCCAATTCAACTAAGCACTGATAAAGAACATCAGATCAAAGAATAAGAGTAAAAATAGTGAAAATGTGCTGTATAAGAACCAGGTGTGGCTGCATACAAGCAACTGTGCTTAACAATTACTTGAATCACCTCTGGTCTCTTCTCTGGATTTTAACATAATTCTGCATACATTGGATATCAAAAATTGTGTCCTATTTTTTAACTTAATATTGTAGAGCACCTTCTGCCCAATATCATTAAAAATACTTTAAACATCTTCAGTAGGAATTTACCTTCCTATGCTTTACTCACAAATATTTGGGTTTTTAATATTTGAGTTTTAAAGTGTTTTAAGGTAAGGACTAGAGGAGTCACTTGAAATTATCACTGTGTAGGAACTTTTACTCAACATTATAATCTGCATTTTTCCATGTTAATAAATTAAGATCTACATAATTTTTTGACATCTATGTTTTACTCTAATGTGTGGATAATTTATTAACTCACTAAAAAAACCATTTAGGGCATTTGGAATGTCTAAACAATACTATAATACTATTTTTACACACATTTAAAAATTTACACTTTTTAAAAATATGCTTCCCCGATTACATCTCCTTAGGATACATTTCTTGTACTGGAGCTGCCACAGTAAAATTTACCTAATGCCAAACTGTCCTCCAGTAAAGTCATACGAATTTATAGTGCAGAGCAGAGACTACCCAATTCTTTATAACTTCACTATTAGTGAAATTGTTAGTTTTTTTTTAGTTTTGCCATAAAAACGGTTTTTATATTTGCAGTTTGAAGTGCTTTGTATGCTTTATTATTATTTTTTTTTTGGAAAACTGCTTTATTGAATTGATGATACTTCTAACAAAAGTATGAACACTTAGAGAAATATCTGTTAAATGTCAATACATGAATAAAATTAAGTGTGCTGGCATAATCATGACCCTCCAAAAATGTCCCTACCTAAATCCCCACAACACATGATTATATTACATTGCATGACCAAGGGGCTTCATGAATCTGACTAAGGTGAAAGACTTTGAAACAAGATCATTATGCTGGGTTTGCAAGAAGACTCAGTGTAATGGCAGGAGGCCTTATAAAACATGAGCATTTCCTCCTGTTGCTGAGGGAGATGGAATATGCGAGAATGGTTAAAGAGATACAACATTTCTAATGGGATTGGAGTATTTGAAGTGTGAGCGGCCATGAAAAGGAATAGCTGCTGGAGGAATGAACTTTAAACACCAGAAAAGGAAAAAAACAGCCTCCAGAAGGAATGCTGAGAATACCTTGATTTCAGTCCAGTAGACCCATGTCAGATTTCTGATCTGTAGAGCCATATGGTGAATTTATGTTGTTTTAAGCCATTGAGTTTAGAAAACTTTAATGTAACAATAAAAAACAAATACTTTTGAATTGCCCAAAACTATAGTTAACAATGATTCCCATTCCCATCACTTTCCTAATTATTAAGGAGCAACACTTACATTTTGATAACTCTGGAGTAAGGCTGGTGTGGGAAGACTTAGAGGTACAGTAAAGAGAGTATTCAGTTCATATCAAAGCCCAAGTTCCTTTCTTTAAGGATTAAGTTACTTGTCCATAACTGATTTTGCTATAAAAGTTTGGGGAGCTTATTATTTTTAAAACATTTTCCTAGTCTGCCTCTAAAGAATACTAATACACGCAAGCACAAAGAAACAGACTATACATTTAACCCAATTATATCAATCAAATAATGATGTAGTATATTTCTTATCTGCCTTTTTTTGAAAATACCCCAAGCTTAATAACATAAAGGGAGTTGGCAGCCAATAATTTTGAAAGCACTACTAAACAAATTCATTTGTAGATTTCAGCAGTTGTTGAGGGATTACTTTTGCCCATAGATCTTCAGAATGGAAGACAAGGTTGTTGATAGAACATTTTAATTCAGCAGGGCTCTGTGCCAGCAGTGCTATATCTGAGACACAAATTAGTAACCCATGGACCACTGTTCTCCCTCAGTGGTGACATATTTGACTTTTGAGGCATAGTAGACAGTCAAAAGATTTCATTATGACAATTTGGTTATCCATCCAGATTTCTTCAATTTTCTCCATTAATTCTGGCTGTGCATTGCTGCATGCCAGCTATCTAAAGTGGCCTCTTAAAAGATGATATCTCTATTTACCCCAGTCCTCATCTAGTCACTAAGACATCATTCTAGTAAGAAGACTCATGTTCAAACAGCAGTATTATTAGAGTCAATCTGCTTCTTCATTTAATTTATCTGCCTGATTCATGAATTAGAGTATTTTAGTTTGCAACCTATAATTTATAGTGTTACCTTAATCATAAATATGGTCATCTTAAGCTATGGAGATCTCAATATAGAAATAGCATCAAAAGTTTGACTTCTTTATGAATAATGTCCCTACTCAATTCATAAGTCAGACTGACATAAGCCCCAGAAGAACCACCAGACACTTCAATAAATTTTTAATTCATCTGTATTGGCTTTCCTTGGAAAATTAAATTATAATAACCTTAACTATAAAGCCACAAGCAGGATAGCTATGCCATCACAGTGTACTGCCTGATAGTTGACCATTTTTTTAAAACTCCTAAAAGCGAAGTTTATAGTGGAATAAATTGATTAGATTACAGAACTTTTTTTTTTTAAGATTTACTTATTTATACATACAAGATCTGGGGTACAGGCCAGAGGTACAGGGGTGAGAGGATTCACCAGAGACAGAGTTGCTAACAGAAGAGTTGTACTGACTGAAATACACTGCTGAGGGGAGCAGTGGATGAGACAGGAGAGGTTTGCTGTGCCATGTGGGACAGCGCCATGTCCAGAGATCAAACTTCGTGCTGCAGTGGCTGCAGATTGCTTCATAATACTGTACTTTAACCCTTTGTGCCACCAGGGATGCCCCTACAGAACATATGAAATTGATTGATGAACTCGAAGGGCTCCTTGAAAATTAAACTGTTGGATACTGGATATTATTTGTTTTCTGATGGTCAATCTATTCTTTGATAGCTCTAATATCTTTCACAGGGTAACAGTCAACAGCTTGTGAGTAAAGAGCATGATATTACATAGAAAGTAACCCCTGGAGGAGATACAACTCCTAGATTCAGTTGTAGCATTTCACCATGCAGTTCCCAGGTGAGGAGGGTGGGTTACTATTTGTGTGTGCCTGCTAGAGATGTCATCTTGTAGCTGTAGGCTTAGCTGGTACTAATGGTGCTTTTCATTTTGCTTGGCTTGTTGTCAAACTTTAACATTTAGTTTCCACATTCCTGTGCAGAACCTGATGAGTCCACTGATAAACAGCTGAGAGAGAGAGTAGTGAACAAGCACAATCATGTGATACTCAGGCTTTCTGGGCCTCAGAACCATCTGAGAGGAGAAATACGATTAGTTTGTGGTCAAGGCTCTTTGTTGCAAGAAATGAGAAAAAGTGGGCTGTCTGAAGCTTCCAGGGATTGCTGGAAGGGTATAAGTAGTTCAAAGATGACCTAGGAAGCTTGGAGAGGCATAGCAACCCTCTGAAGTGCTAAGTATTCTAGGATGAGGTGGTCATCAGATCTTGTGGCCATTGCAGAATGCTGTATAGCCCCAAATTCTATCATTTTTTTTAAAGATTTATTTATGCATACAAGAACTGAGGTACAGGACAGAGGAGAGGGGATTCACCAAAGACAGAGTGGGGAGCAGAACATGTAGATGTACTGAAATCCTCTGCTGGGGAGGAACAGGGGGAGAGACAGGAGAGATCTGCTTTGCCATGTGGGTCAGCTCCCTGGCCAGGGATCAAACTCGTGCCTCATTGATTACTGATAGCTTCACAGGGCTGTACTTTAACCCCTTATGCCACCAGGGAGGGCCCAATCCTTTTAATTTCTAGTCACCTACTCTACATTCAGAATTCCTAGTTGTTTCAGTTTGTCTTGTGGCCGTGTACTTACCAGTGGCAAAAGGTTGGCCTGAGAGTAAGTGTTCTACCGTCATTTCACTCCCTATGGGAGAAGCACCAGTTTGCCTTTCATACCTGAAATCACAAAATGGATGATGTTCTCAAAATAGGCTGTTTAGGCGCTGTGGATGGAAGGCAGGAGGGCCAAAGGGAGGAAGAAGGGAGTGAAGGAGCAAGGGAGGGGAGATTAATCCACTGTGTTGTTAATCTGGTTGGCTGATGCTGATGTTGGAGCTTTATGGTAGTACTATAAAACTCAAAACTTTATAAAAATTTAAGATTGCATTATGATTACTTTACGATTACTCTCACTCACTTAAAGCATTTATTGTTTTTCACCTGGAGATTTTAGATGACTATATCTGTCTGGAATTTGTGGCCTTCCATTATGACCCCAGCTTTTTTCCCCTATCCACGGCAGTCATTCTAGCTCTAGAAACTTCAGTGACTGCTCAATGCCCCCAGAATAACACTCAGCTTAGCCAAGCACTGCCCAGTTTCATATCCAGCTACATCCTGCAAATCACAGGCATTGTTTGCTTTGTAAAACGGTTATAGTAGAACTTGATAATGTATCAAACTGTGATGTAAAACTTGATAGATGGAGTACTATACTGTACATAAATGCTTACATAATGGGCTGTATCCACCTTTCTCCAACTGGGTGACTAAAGGCCTTAGCTTAGTTGGATAGTTTGATGTGGAATTGGGGTTAAGATAGGAAGAATGAAGTAACTGACTCCAATCATCTGAGACTTAGGCACTTCCATTCAAAGTGTATTTAATTTCGCAAGGACTCAACAGCACACCATGAAGTCTCCTTGTGGAAGAAAGCCTCACTGTTATCTACAAATGCTGACTCCAGACCCTAGCCCTGTAACCCTCTGTCTGCTTCTCCCCTCCAACACCAGGTATAGCCACAGCACCCTATCCATTTTCAGCCACAATAACTGGACAATCAGCTAAAATAAGTGTTTCTCATTGACTGCATAACATCGTTACATTCACTTTACTCAGTTAGATTATTAGACTCTCATTGCCCAGGATGCCAGCTTTTACTGTACCATTCTCTGAGAAGGTCTTAGCTGCTATGGCTTTTATTCGTCACAACAGCTTTTTACGCTTTGGCTTACTTATTGAAGTGGCCCACTAATCATGAACCATATGTAAAATTTCCTTGAGTCTTTCCAGGAAAAAATGCAAGTTAATTTAGCAGCCAGTGGCTTATAGCTCGTATCTTTATACTCATAATGGGACATTTTTAATAGATATTCTTCATATGTATTTTTATAGTTCTTACATCTATTTAGATTTGTAGTTTGTTTTTATATTTGAAGACAGGCTTTAAGTTTTTTTTTCAGCTCCACCCCCAAAGAGTAAAATATAATAAATTGGAAAGTTGCTATCTTATGCCTATCAGAATGAGAACAAACAAGTGATAGGCTAAAACATTCACATAATATATTTTTATGTTTTCTGAAGTAGTTTTATCAATAGCATCCAAAAATAGGTCTTAGAACTAGATAACACATATATAGAAGTACAACTCTCATAAAGTGTGAATGCTTTCCGTGCTCTAGTTATATGACAGTATCACCAACCAATGTAGTATTTTATATTTATTTTGCGTAGAAGAGCTGGAGTGGTGTCCTCCCTGGTGGCACAGTGGGTTAAAGTGCAAGCAAGCTGCAGCAGCTTTCAGTGGGAGTTCAATCCCAGGCCCAGAAGGTGATCCATGTGGCGCAGCAGACCTCTTCTGCCTCTCCTCAGCATCAGTCTTCCTGTTCTGCTCCCCCCCCCACCCCCGTTCTGTCTGGTGAATCCTCTCACCACTCCTGTACCTTTGGCTTGTCCCCCAGTTCTGTATGCATAAATAAATAAATTTAATAAAAAAAAAAAAGAAGAGCTGGAGTGTACATCAGATGGGTGGGGAGAGAGGTAAGAGAATTTCCCAGAGACAAAGTGGGGAGCAGAATAGGTAGATTGACTGAAATACACTGGGGAGAGCAGTAGGTGAGACAGGAGAGGTCTGCTGTGCCCTGGATCAGCTCCCTGGCTGGGGATCAGACTCAGGCTGCACTGAGACTTAATCCATAGGCCACCAGGGAGCCTCCTAAAGGGGATATTCTTGATGTATAACTGAAAATCAGTGTCTCAGAGAGATCTAATAGCCTGTAGTTCTGTTATTATGAGTGGAAGAACCCTATTTAGGTGTGGAAAGAGAAGGACATTTAGATACTCTCTTCTTCCATCACTTTGAGGATAACCGTAATATCCTTAGAGTACAAATTTGTGAGTCAAACATACTGTGTGAACTTTGGCTTCAAGTCTGACCATCTTCAAGTTCATGTCCATTAAATCCAGTATTAGTTGACCACAGGTAGAATTGTGAAGGGGACTCCATGAAGCGTTCCTTAGCATTTCCTCCATGTTCTTGCTTTTAGTGGCCTCAGATTACTTCTGGAGGACTAGCATGGGAGCACTACTTCTGGAGCACTACCATTGCACTTTGATTTGTTCTTCCAGCAGAACTCAAAGCCAGTCATTCATGAACAGTAATTATTAAGCGTGTACACATAAGGCACAATGCTAATTATAAGCGGGAACATTTGCTGATGTTTATTATGTGCTGGACACAGCACTAGACCTTTTATGTGAACTTTCTCAATCTAATTAAACCATCTTTTAGATCAGCACTATTATTATCCTCCCTATTTTACATAGAAATTGAAGCTACAGAATTTTGTCACCTCCCGAATTTGTCAGCTTTCTCATGGTCAGGTGACTGAGGAGTGGGGGGAGCACAGGGGGGAATCAGGTGCCTAATTGGTGTCTGACTTAGCAATCAAGAAATCTGCATTGATCAAGAGTGCTTTTAAGCGTCATCCGTTGAAGTATTTCTTTAACTTCTTTCCTTGAATTATGCTCTTTGCTTCATATTCAGTAGACAGTATAGGTCTGTTTGTGAACAGCACTCGGGAGCCAGACTGCCTGGGTTTGAATTCTGACTGTGTAGCTTATTAACTTGTGTGCACTTCAGCAAGTTGTTTACTTTTTGTCTGTTTCCTAAATAATATCCAACATTTGTGGATGTGAGGATTAGTTGAATTAAAATATATGTAAGGTCTCTGGGATAAATTTCTTACATGCATTTTAATTTAACTAATCCTCACATGCACAAATGTTAGGTATTATTTTGATTCCTATTTTAAGGGTTAAGTCTCAGTCTGAGACTACTCACCATCACAGTCTGAATTTGATCCCAGGTGGGGGAGCTGACCCACATAAGGCATAGCACCTTCTCCTGTCTCACGCTGCTCCACTCAGCAGTAGATTTCAGTCAGTCCCCCTACTCTGCTCCCCACTCTGTCTCTGGGGAATCCTCTCACACAAACACCCCCATATCCCCACACCTACACCCTAGTTCTGTGCAAAAATAAATTAAAAAAAAAGTTTATTACAGTTCCTGACTTAAGTTGTTGTTTTAATATTTATTAGTGGCTATTTGAAAGATACATGTTTGATGCTTTGGATGCTACAAATATAACAAGTCATACACTATTAAGAATTTTATAATCTGGCCCTCCCTGGTGGCTCAGCGGGTTAAAGCGCTGCACTAAGAAGCTGAGGTCACTTCCGCATGAGTTCTATTCCCGCCTGCCCTGGAGGAGATCCACATGGCGAGGCAGACCTCTCCTGGCCCACCTGCTGCTCCTCTCAGCAGTGTACGTCATCTATCTGCCTGTTCTGCTCCCGGCTCTGTCTCTGGTGAATCCTCTCACCCTCCACATCTCTGGCCTGTACCCCAGTTCTATGAATAAAAAATCTTAAAAAAAAAAAAGAATTTTATAATCCAAGAGAGGGTGTAGAAATATATTCATTTAGGCATTTGGCTAAAATTTTAAAAAGACAAAATGAATTGATTGCTGAATAGTTTTAATCATGTATTATGGACATTTGTTTCTATCAAAATATAAGGATGGACATCAAAAGGGGGTAAAAAGGAAAGGGGAAAAACACTGGCTAGGAGTTAGAGTCAGAGTGTGTATAAAGGGACATATCACTTACTACCTGTTCACAGTAACTATATGGCCCTGAGACTTTCTCTTTTGATAAAATGAGAAATGATAGCCCCTTATAAAAGTATTGTAAGAATTAAAAGCACTTGCTGTTTGAAGTGCCTACAACAATGGCTATCAAGTGACATATACGGTTAACCAGATGATCTGAAATTCTATTGATCTGTAAAAGACTATTGGACCCCATTATTATTCAACCCCCAGCAAGCTGAAATGTGGAATAAGAAAATCTCTCTTCCAAATTTAACCCACTTTTGCCTCAGCTAGCGTCCATTTGCTAAAACCATGGGCATCAAGTACTCCTAAGTAACTTGCAAGTCCCCAAACTAATCATCTGCATGTTTTTGCTTTAGTTTTCTAAACAAGACCCCTTTGCTCTCTCCTTCCAATATACTGGTCTCTGTTGCCCTTTTGCTGCCCCCACCATGTTTGTCTTCCATGTTTGCTCTTGCTTCTTCGATCTGTTCTGTACAGAGAAGCCAGGGCAATAACTGAAGAAAACGGAGTGGCCCGTATCTGCCTCACTGTTAACACCCAGGGCCTGGCCCGTATCTGCCTCACTGTTACCACCCAGGGCCTGGCCCGTATCTGCCTCACTGTTACCACCCAGGACCTGCCCATTACAGACCTGTGATGCAGCCCCTCTTTGCCCCTTCTGTCTTATCTTTTTCTATTCTGTTTGTTTCTCATATGTATCCTTGGTCTCCTATTTCCTTTAGAAAAAAAATATCAAGCCTTGTCTGCTTTAGGTATTTCCTTTATTTGTCCCTTTTACTTGGAACAGTTTTTCTCCCTTTCATTTTGCATCTCTGGCTCTTTTTCATCCTTTAGGCTTTAACTTAAATAATATCTCCCAGGCTTGCTCTTTCTAAATAGCCTCTTCCCATTCCCTGTGGTTCTCAGTCATTTCTCCTACTGTGTTTCCACAAATGCTGGTACACACAAACCATCCCAGATGTTTTTCTTATTCACTGCTTGTCTTTCTCCCAGATCCTTTAAGCTCCCCCAAAGCAGGGAAAATATCTGCTGAGTCTGTATTGTTCACCCCTAGAACCCGGATGTTCCTGGGAGGTGTTGATGAGTGAGTGTTAGTAGGTGTTCAGGTCCATGAATTTATTCCACAGATAGTTGCCATTATTAAAAGCATCTATACACATCACAGTTGGTGTTTTTAAAGAATAAAAACTATTAGGGAATGTGGCAAATTGCATGTGTATATACTTGACCTTGTCTGGTGTAGGATGTCGGCGGGGCTCATTAGTGCCTTCAGAAGATGGTTCACCAGAAAGCTGAGTCTGAATTAAATTAAGTCTTCTCCTCTTTTGTCACATAGAGTTGCCATAGCTCACCGACTTTATGTGAGGGGAGCTTGGAGGATACCTTAGAAACACTAGCAGGTGGTTGCCATGGCTCTTTTTCATTTCTTAGGTACACTGCCTAGAATTAATCTCAGATACACCAGACAAAATTAAACCTAGTTACACACCACACAGTGAGTTCTTCTCTCTGTCAGCTCTGCTAATGTCTTGTGTTTATCATTCTTTGCTAAACCCAGCCTCCATTCCTGGTAGTCTCTCTTCTGCTGTAACAGAGTGGTCTGGAGGTGTTAGCCCCACTGGCCTCAGTGTTCATAGTCTGTCAATAATTAAATCTTCTTTTATAACAGTAATATGTAAATTGAGGTAATTTTAACCCAAATATTCTTCCAGCATTATTCCTTTCTACTTTATCTTATTTTATTCAACATTTCCCTGATTAGATTAGATTTCCCCTGGTGAGTTGATTGATACTGTTTTAAGTGGAAACTCTTACCATGTTTTCTAACCTTTTATTTGTAGTTTGCTAAGTATTTTTGAAAGTGTAGACAAGATTTGCTTTTAATTTTTCAAAATCTCTGCAACCTTATGCACAAAATAGAATCATTGATATTTATCAGTAAAAACCCTACTAAAATTCGGGGGGAAACACAAAAATACTTAAAAAAAACTTTACATTAGTTAATTTAAATATGCCACATTTACTTAAACCTTAAATTTACTGCTTTTTTTAATTGCCACAATTTCTTTAATATATGTAAAATCTTTTTCTGATATAAACATAACACATGTACCCAGTAAAATAAATACAGAGAAAAAAGAGTATAGGAATATAGAGGAAAATCAAAATAAGTTAGTATCCCCTCTCCTAGAGATATTGCTGTTAATATTTAAGAAATGATGTTATACTTTTTTTTTTTTAAGATTTTTATTTTATTTGTACATACAGAACTGGGGTACAGGCCAGAGGCTCAGGGGCGGTGAGAGGCTTCACCAGAGACAGAGTGGGGAGCAGAACAGACAGATGGATGAAGTACACTGCTGAGGGGAGCAGCAGGCAGGTCAGGAGAAGTCTGCCACGCCATGCGGTCACCTCCAGGGCAGGCGGGAATCGAACTCATGCAGAAGTGGCTTTAGTTTCTCAGTGCTGTGCTTTAACCCGCTGCGCCACCAGGGAGGGCCAATGATAGTATACTTAGCTTAAATTATGGTCATGTTATCATGCTGTTTGTTAATCTTTTAAATTTGTTAATTTGATATGAATATTTTCTTATTTGAATAATACTTCACAGCATAATTTGCAATGATGAGATAGTATTCTATTAAATAGTTGAATTCTAATTTTTTCAGCCAGTCACATTTGGTAGAAATTCTAAGCATTTACCAAAATTTCCCTCTTATAGATAATAGTTGGTTCACTAATTTATTTATTTATTTATTTAATCCATACAGAGCTGGAGTATAGGCCAGAGGTGCAGGAGCCATGAGAGGATTCACTAGAGTGGGGAGCAGAACAGGCAGATCGACAAAGTACACTGCTAAGGGGAGCAGCGGGCAGGTCAGGAGAGGTCTGCCGTGCTGTGGATCATCTCTGGGGCAGGCGGGGAGTGAACTCATGCTGAAGTGGCTTCAGCTTCTCAGTGCTGTGCTTTAACCCGCTGTGCCACCAGGGAGAGCCCTGGTTCACTAATTTTTGTAAGTATCTCTGATAATTTTCTTAGGACACTTTGTATAAACAGAATCACTAGGTCCAAGTCATTTTCATTTTAATTCTTCCAACATATATTATCAAATTGGTCCCTGAGCACTTATGGTAGTTCTCTGAACTCTTAATTGTGATGGTACTTTTCCCATCAATTTTATAGGTGTACTGTATGTCTAAATCTATCTATTCATTTTTATTTTTAACTTTTTGAAGATTTATTTATGCATATAAGAACTGGGTCACAGGCCAGAAGTGCAGGGGCTGATTCACCAGGGACAGAGTGGGGAACAGAACAGGTGGGTTGAATGAAATACATACACTGCTGAGGGGAACAGTAGGTGAGACAGACTTTTAATGTCTTTTATTAGCAAAGATTACCACTTGAGTATTGACCTTAGTTGTGTGTTCATAGCATTTGCACTTTTTATCTATTTTGGCTTGTTGATATCTTCATAGTGATTTCTGATGAGTTATATGAATTTTCAAAGTCTTTTCAGGCTGAATAGCATAAATTTTTCTGACTCATGTTTTTCTTATCATGTTAAAAATAATCTGAAACACTTGGCTAGATGACATGTTGCCCGGCTACCAACCCACACCTACTTTTGAGGGCTCAAACTGGTAATTGATGTTTTCTAGCTTCACAGCATCCATGAGTTAGGCAAAGAAAGCAATATTATGCCCATTTCAAAGAGGAGAAAATTGTGACTCTAAAAATTAAAGCCACTCTATTTTTAAACAGTAGGACCATGACTTTGTTTCCTAATGCCAAATCCTGGTATCTTTCTGCTCTAACATCTTACTTATGATTATGGTTTTCTCTTCCTCATCAGTATATATATTTTCCTCACTATTTTTATTAAAGATTTATTTATTTATTCATACAGAACTGGGATACAGGCCAGAGATGTGGAGGGTGAGAGGATTCACCAGAGACA
>NW_004567105.1:38866694-38871362 GCF_000260355.1 Condylura cristata
TTTCCTCACTATTTTTAAACAGCAGTCAACACTAACAGATCTTATCTATATTTATATGTACATAGATATAGATATATACGCACGTACACAGTACACACACACACACATATATTTCAAAGATTCACTTTTATTTATGCATACAAGAGTTGGGGTGTAGGCCAGACGTGCAGGGGGTGAAAGGGCTCACCAGAGACAGAATTGGGAGCAGAAGAGGTGGATTGACTGGAATCTACTGCTAAGGTGAGCAAAAGGGGAGACAGGAGAGGTCTGTTGTGCCATGTGGGTCAGTTCCCTGGCTGAGGATCAAACTCAGGACTCAGTGGCTGGTGATAGCACTGAGTCTTAACCCCTCTGCTACCAGGAAGACCTAACAGAGACATTATAGTACACCTGGTTTTAGGGATTTTTGCAGCTCCTTGGGGAAAATGTGTTTGACAGCAGCCCAAGACATCATTTGATGCCAGCAAAAAGTGACTCATTTGAATATCCTTCATTTTGTCCAAATTCCTTTTATTGTGCAATCAAATTGAATAAATTTTACAGTTAATTTCATTGTTTACTCCTAGAAATAAAATGTTTTAATTAATAGGCCAAGGGAGAAGATATGTGATTTAGCTAAGGAATTAAGATCTCCTTTGCATTTTTCTTGGCTCATGTTTTGAATATATATTATATGCTTACACATTTCCCCCACTAATTTATTTTTTGTATAAATTAAAGTAGAATAAATGTTGTCATTTTTCATGTAGTACTGCACTTTGATTTTTTGATAGAGGTGCCAGGTTTGTAAGTAGCTAGCCACATTCTCCTCAGTTACACATCTGTTTCAAAGAGAACGTAGAGAAAATTCTGAACAGTACCTGGGATCTGTGAGATATTTTTTTCCTCATCTTTATAATGTAAGACAGATCTCTCTACCTCCGTTGCTCTTACCCAGTTTAGTTCTAAAATTTTCACAGCTGTGGTCCCAAGCTTTGACCCTCAGCCATGTTGCAGTCTAAATACCCTTGATGACTGAAAGAAGTATTTGTAATCTAAAGTTTTTGACAGAAAAAACATCACCTTAGCTTTTATACTTTATTGCAGGGTCCCTTCTTTATACAGTATCACTCTAAATTTGCCCTCCTTACCCCTCAGCTGTTTGGTATGAATAATACCGTGACATTATTATAACACACAAAATGTAATCTGGGAAATCATTCAGTCTAATATAAATGTTGCTAGGCAACCATAGTCCCAAAATAGCAACTGAAACAGTGCAGTGTCAGCAAAAGATCCCTAAACAATGTACCAGGTAGGAACCAATCACATATGTACTGATTTTACAAATTTTCAAACGTTGATAATGTTTATCAAAGCTAGAGAAAAATCAAGTATGTAGTTTAAAGCCTGGGATATTCTGGGTCACAGAATATCTAATAGAGAATGATAGACCCATGTTCACATCTCAGTTCTATTATTTAATTGTTGAAAGACTGAGCAAAATATTTGCCCCTCCATTTAAGTTTTGTCATCATTCTTATAGGGGGCATGATAACATATGCTTTGTGGGAGATTGTCAAGACTCAGTGAAAAGGTGTCTCTCATAGTTCCTGGTGCATCCTGAGTATTCAGGAAATATAAACTATGATCATGATGACACTGATAGCTTGAAATTCCCTGAAAAAATTTTCTAATCTCTCATATTTGGGGAACACTTAGCAAACATTTATTGAGTATAAGTCTCTAGTTATAAACTATATGTCCTTACATAGTAAGTCCTGATCTTCAAATAATTGACATCATCATTTGGGAGATAGATATATACTAGAAGAATGATAATGACTTCCTAGAATATGCTGCAATCAAATGTTCCTGTATTTTAGAGACCAAAAGGAAGTCTTGCATTCATTGCTAGGTGTCACAGATAAGAATGAAAGCGTGGGCCCTCCCTGGTGTTGCAGCCGGTTAAAGCACTGCACTAAGAAGCTTAAGCCACTTCTGCATGAGTTCGATCTCTGCCTGCCCTGGAGGAGATCCACACGGCGTGGCAGACCTCTCCTGACCCGCCCACTGCTCCCCTCAGCAGTGTACTTTGTCGATCTGCCTGTTCTGCTCTGGGTTCTGTCTCTGGTGAATCCTCTCACCCTCTGCATCTCTGGCCTGTACCCCAGTTGTGTATGAATAAATACATAAATCTTTAAAAAAAAAAGAATGAAAGCGTATTATAAGGTCAAATCCTGCTACCTGAAACCATTAAAAGGTATTTAGATTTTATATTAAACTTCATAGTAAATATGGAAATGTTTTAAACAAGGGAGAGACATCATTTGATGTAGGTTTTAAAAACATTCCTTGAGTGGTTTGGTACTTATCAAACCCTGAAGAACACATGGGAGTGTGCCTCTGGTCACATGTAATAAATCTAAAAACCACTTTATTTGTTAAGACTTCATGAAGGAGAGGATGTTGAAAGAGTTACTAAATGGATAGTATTTCAAATGAAGGATCTAAGTGGGAAAGTATGTTTCATTAATTTGCAGAGCAAGAAAATTCTTTGGGGTGAGAATGAAAGAGTAACTTGGACTAGAGGAAGCAAAGGAATGAGGAGAGTAGAGATTGAGGAAACCTGAAAGAACGTCTTTGAGGCTAGTAAGCGTACTTGAAAGCTTTGCTCCCTACTATAATCTAAAGATCCCAATGAGAGTGGTTGGAGCATTGGGTAGGGAGAATAATGTAAGAATAACTTCGAAATTTTGACAATTTTTTTAAATCTCCCAACATGGGAGGGGGGCTGACAGGTATCTTGGGTTTCATACTGGGACAGGGGTGACATGTGTCTTGATATCCCAAATTGAAATGGGGTGACAGATGCCTTGGGTGTCTCATGCTGGGATGGGAGTGACAGGTGTCTTGGATATCCCAACCTGGGGTGGGGGGGTGACAGGTGTTTCAGATAATCTCAACCTGGACTTTATTAATAGTGTCACATATAAGGAAGCCCAGGTGCTCTGACTTAATTCAGGTGACAGCTGTTCTGTTATAAACCTGAGATTCAGACCAGTAGTCCTTGCTCTGTGCCCTCACCTCTTGGAGCTCTGCACCTGCATTCTGGGTGTCTGCTCCTGTACCCCCTTATTCAGTGACAGCAGGTCTTAGTACCCTCAGTACTGTCCTGTTCCTATGCCAGTAACTGTAGATGGCTCTGCACTGCAGTTGCTCTTCACCTTTATGGGTCCTTCTGCCCTGTTATTACTCTAATCAGGACTCCTTTTGAGTGTTTCCTACCATGTTCAGTAGGGCTGGTGTTCCTGCTCTGTGTGTTAATCCCTTAGGGTTTTGGATTTCTTTTGCCTCTGTAGTATTGTCACATCTGAAGGAGGTGACCAGGTGTCTTCACTGGCTGCCACCTTGCTAGACTCATTTTATTTGAATGAGCTATTCCCATTGTATAACAGCAGGGAATTATCCCTGCCGTTATAATGGAATGGGAGTATCAAGGTCAGTTATATATAAAATTCGTGATCAGGGCCTTCCCTGGTGGCACAGCGGGTTAAAGCACAGCACTAAGAAGCTAAGGCCACTTCAGCATGAGTTTGATTCCCGCCCCGGAGGTGACCCACATGGCACAGCAGACCGATCCTGACTCTCCCACGGCTCCCTTCAGCAGGGTACTTCATTTTTCTGCCTGTTCTGCTCCCCATTCTCTGGTGAATCCTCTCACTACCCCTGCACCTCTGGCCAGTACCCCAGTTTTGTATGCATAAATAAATAAATAAATCTTTATAAAAAGTGTTGTCAAATTTTATAGATGAGAAGGCTGTAAAGTATTGGGGAAATCATAGAAATCTAC
Source organism: Condylura cristata (assembly GCF_000260355.1). Taxonomy (NCBI): domain Eukaryota; kingdom Metazoa; phylum Chordata; class Mammalia; order Eulipotyphla; family Talpidae; genus Condylura; species Condylura cristata. Next base: position 38,870,527 of record NW_004567105.1, read on the forward strand.
TGTTCTTCATTCCAATTGAGTTGTGAGTGTCTTTAACTTACTGTTCTACTTTGTATAAATTAAAGCAGGAGCTATTACAGCACAACCCTAGGGGGAATCTGGATGACCTGGGTGTTAAGTCCTCACCTCATACTTCACAACTTGGGAAAAGACCCAGAAGAAGACATGCAGAAATTATATATATATAATATATAAAATTTATATATTATTATTTATATTTATGTATTATTTATATAATATATAATATATATGTTATATTTTAATTTGCTTGCCTAAAATAGCTTTTGTACATATCTATTTTCATTATTTTTGAAATTTTATTGGTTTTGATTCTTAAGAAAATGAGAAAATGAGAGCAGTTGCACAGAATTGTTCCTATACTTCATTTTCATATGTTATGACATATATATATATATATTATAGTTGGGGGGGGCATGAGAAGAGACAGAATAGAGCAAAGATTAATTGATTGACACATCTCAGCAATATCACCCTCTGAGGTGCAAATTTGAAGCTAAAAATCAAGATAGCCTGAGCACGCATGCATTCAGTTATAAGCCAAGAATGGCCACTTAACACTACCCCATACCCATGGTCCCACGTTGAGGAAGTCAGATTTATGGCATGCTGAGAACTGTAGTTTTCAGCACTTATGATGGAAATGGAGTCTGTTAGATTCTTAGGGGTTAGATTGTTCCTATAACAGAAATCCTCCAAGATGTGTAATCAGTGTGATTTATGAAAGAAAGAGTTTTGGGGCCCTTCCTAGTGATATGAGGGGTTAAAGCATAATACTATGATGCTGTCCACAGCCACTACAGTACAGGTTTGATTCC
>NW_004567105.1:38871847-38881478 GCF_000260355.1 Condylura cristata
AATAAACTGATTTCTTCCTTCTTCATTGTATTTGCTCACAGGGAAGTCAACAAGGATCCTTTACACACTACTCTGAGTCCTTAATTTTTTTTTTTAAATCTCTCTTACATTTGTCTTGCTGCTTTTGCCTCTTAATCTCACCTCTCTTCTTCTGGACTCCTCTTTTCAACTCCGATATGGACTCATATTTCTTATTTTTCATGTCTTCTCATCCTATCAATTAGCATAGTCAAGAAGACTCTGTGTCTGACCAAGCTACAGCATTGTCTTGGGATAATCCCTCATAGGGATGATCTGATTATAGGAGAGCAAAAGGAATTAATGAGATGATTCTATGGAGATGCTGGTGTGTTTAGTAAATGTGCCTCTTTCCCAAATATTGAAGGAAAAAATATCAAATTCCCACATTTTTCAGTGAATGTATTTAAACCTAACTTCCTAATGTTTAAGTGACATCCTACAAATTAGTTCTAAATTCTCCATAATTTACATTATAGTGATAACCCATGGGATGCTTTGATATACTTTTCCCAAAACATGGAAACCTTTGTTTTTACTACTTTAACTTGCTTACCTAAAGTAACTTTGTACATAACCTATTTTCATTTATTATTTTTGGATTTTTTGTTTGTTTTATTCTTAAGAAAATGAGAGCCATAGCAAAGCATTGTTCCTATACTTCATTTTCATATAGTATGAAAGAAATAAAAGATCCTGTGCCGCACTGGTGGCACAGCAGTTAAAGTCTCAATGCTATGAAACTATTGCCAGCCACTATGGACTGAGATTGATCCCCACCAGGGAGCTAACCCACATGGCACAGCAGACCTCTTTTGTCTCACCTGCTGCTCCCCTCAGTGGATTTCAGTGGATCCACCTGTTCTGCTCCCCACTCTGAAAAATCCTCTCATCCACCCACCTCTGGCTTACACCCTAGTTCTTGTATGCATAAATACATAAAAATAAAGATCTTTAAAAAATAAATAAAAGATCCTGTTCTCAAAGACCATTGTCGGTTGGGAAATATTTATAACAAATAAGAGTAAAAGAAGCCAATGTAATAATGGCTAGGAATTCTGAGAATTTAAAATTCAATGGGGATTGCATCAATGAAAATTATTTTCTTGAAAGTGGTGGGGTATGAGGAGGTGTAGAATTAGGACAAATTGGGTATAAAATTAGGACAACACAATTGAAGTTATGATGAAATAAGAACAATGCTCTTTGATCACATGCTCTTTGAGGATGGATAGGCCATCCTCATTTTGTCTCCTTAATCACAGGAAATAAGATATTATTTTTTAAAGACTTATTTATGCATATAAGAACTGGGGTACAGGCCAGAGGTGGGGGTGGTGAAAGGATCACCAGAGACTGAGTAGGGAGCAGAACAGGTAGATCTACTGAAATCCATTGCTGAGGGGAACAACGGGGAGACAGGAGAGGTCTGCTTTTGCTATGTGGGTCAGTTCCATGGCCGGAAATCGAACTTATGCTGAAGGGGCTGCAGACAGCTTCATATTGCCGCACTTTACCCCTTGTGCCACCAGGAAGGCCCCAATAAGTCTAATCTTTATGCCATATATATTACTTAAAGTAATAACCTGGTACTTCTCTTTTTATATATTACCTTACTCTTCAGGTATTATCCCTAATGTGTCTTTCATTATGATGCTTCTTTTAACTTGCAGGAGTTAAATGTTATCCTTCTTGTTGTGGGACCATTGGAAAAGAGCATGACTCTGACTCCTTAAGGGATAGTGCTCAGAGTGAAATGCCAACGAAGCACCAATAGTGAAATTTTGAATATGCTAGTGTCTTATGTTAACTAAATCTACATGTGGCCATGTGAGTCAAACAATTAGGGGTATCATATTTACTTTTCATAAGATGTAAGATTTCAAATGAAAATGATCAGTTAAATTTTTGTTTTCAAGAGTTCAGACTTGAATTCAACATTTCTAACTTTGAATCCTCGCTTCTTCACTTAAAAACCTATGACCTCGGGTGAATTTATTTAATCTCTTTATGCCTCATTTGCTTTGTCTAAAAAATAGGAATAACAAACACCAATTTCCTAGGATTGTTGCATTAAATTAAATTAAAAAAAAAGTCATATATTGTAGTGCTTGGCACATAGTAACTGATTAATAAATAGTAGCTCAATAAAAGCTTGAATATAAATGCCAGCCAAATGCTGAGTTATTTTCTTATTCATATAAACCCTATTTGATTCTAATAATGTAAATCATGTCTCCAAAGTGGTGATATATTAAATATGCAAAATATGAACATAGATATTACTGCTGTGTGAATAATGTAACCAATCTCAACATAATTAATGAAGCTGAGTAAAAGTGCTTCCCTATTCATTATAACATGTAACCAACAGGTCTGTTCCTTTAAAACATGTAACAAACAGGTCTGTTCCTATGCTTTTTAGTTGAATCAGTACTGTATATGGGAATCTTTTCAGAAATTTCTAGAGCAAAGACTAAAACCATTCTTGTTAGGAAATAGCAGTTTCTGTGTAGTAGAAATTTTATGACAATGTCAGCAAACATAGCATAATACAAGCAATTTCTGTAGTTGGTGATGTGATTTGCTAATAAATATTTTCAGCCTTCATTTTGATTTGGTTATCATGATATTCTTAAAAATAAGTGAGGGAAATAACCTTTAAACACAGAAGTGGCAGAAAGAGTTACCAGTGTATTACTTACTTGTGTGTGTGTGTCGTCCATCTCTGAAATGAAGGATCTGTCCAGGAAGAAAGACCTTGTATGAATATGTGACTGAGAAGGTGACATCCTATATATTCCAAATGAATTTACTTCTGACAACTTTGTGATGCTCTTACTGTGGGTCAACACAACCTTGCATCTTACTCCCTAATACAGTGTTCCTTTTACTTGGCTTTCATGTTTTAATGCATGAAAATCAATCTGGTTTAAGATAATTTTATTGACTTGATAATCCTACTATCAGAAAAAAATATTCAATAGACTTTTTTTTTTTTCTAATTCTCCTAAGGTAAGTTCTGAGTGATTTTTTTGAATATAGTAAACTCTGCTAACCTGGTATTTTGCTTTTCTAGTGGACTCTGTTAATATGCTGGAATTTAAATTATACCCTTTCATGCTTCAATTTGAAAGTGACTATTTAGGCCATTTGTATAGAAATAGCTACCATAAGGAAAATTAATGCAGTAGAATGAAATTACATTATTGGTCTCCTTTTTACCCAAATTTAAATACTTTATATAATATCATGTCTTTTGAAATGTAAGTACATTCAAATAAAAGCCTGATATTATACAATTATTCTACATTGAACAGAAAAGTTGTTAGCCTTACTTCTCAACTGAGTATTCACTAGTGTCCAAACTTACAGAATTTTAAATTTATGTTAGGAAGTATGCTGGATGGTACACATAGAGGAAAAAGCCCTGTACTCTGAGGATACATGGATCCAGTTCATGTATTTATTGAGAGCCTTGTCTGGCTTGAGCACAGTGTTAATCACATAATTCTTGCTCTTCATTGGCATTACCGTCTAGGGATTCAGGTACTAGTAAATAAGCAAGTAGATGAATATTACCAAATGATTTTTACTATTGTTATTGAAGAAACATTGTTTTATAACACTGTATGTGACTGAGAGGTATGGTCTCTCCTCTTCAGATGTATGTTACCACACCACACCCACCACCTGCACACTGACAATTCTCTGCTAGAGTCCACTAGGCCCCTCCATACTTTGCTGTCCACTCTGGCTTTCCCCTTTGCTTCAGAAGACAACTTCAGGGGCCTACTTAGATTATATGATCAGATAAGACCTCAGTGGGCGTGTGAGAAGGGAAGAACCTGGGGAGGAACATTACAGGGAGAGAAACCAGATATCCCAAAGCAAACACAGTGGGACTGGACATTGGAATAACAGATTCAGTCATCTTGGTATCGTTTATGTGAGTGCACATTTTGACTTGGATTGTAACTTACTGCTGTTACTAAATGGGCTACCACTCTCTAATTCTTTTCCAACCATTGGGTAACTACAAAATCTAAAAATTTATGATTGTTTTCTCCAAAAGAAATCCTGCAATATCCTTTGTTTCATTAACTAAACATTACATGTGTGTATATTTTAAAATGTAAGTTTCTTTTGTAAGACAGAAAATATGTGTGGAGACTTGTAATCATTTTGCACTCACTGTAGATGAGTTTCTGCTTCTTTCAAGCCATCATGTATTTGAATTACATGCCAGTCCTTTTCCCATCTTTGCATTTTACTGCTGAACACATTCAATGCTGATTATTAGCACTATGTCCTTTACTTTTGACCTCGTCACCCGTTGATTCATAGGTTTCTGCTGATGATGCCAAACTATGTTAGAACATGTGAACCCAATAGGACATGATTAGTTCCACTTAATGATAATGGGCCTTCTGGTATGCTTTCCAGGAATATATTGCATCATTAAAGCAGAAACCACTTATTTGCAAAGTCAGAATCATCTGGTTACTAATACACTTCTCCTAACATACTGGTGTAATTTACAAGGGAGAAAAATGTGTTCCTTGAATCTGCTTGCAAAATGAACTTGCTCTAATTTCTCCTAAGTGGGATGCTTTTTAATATTTTTTTAATATTTTTAATATTTTCTTTAAACTGTTTAATCTGTTAATCCTAGTCCAAGAGTAGAGGTTTGGTCATTGTACTTTCAGAAAAAATAAAAGCGAAGTAAGTTCTGTCTGCAGGCAGCTTTGTTCCTGTGCCTTTTTATTTCTTTTGATTCTACAACCTACCTGTAATTTTTAAAGAATCTTGACTGGCAGACAAATTCAGATTAGTCAACTATTACAGTTGTATCTGTATGTATTGTCAAGGGTCTGTGTAGATGAAATGAAGCACATTTGGTGAACAGCAGACCACTTTCGTCCAGTATTTTGGGGAAATTTGCTCAGTTCCTTCTCCTGACTTCTCCAGAGCATCTGTTTTTTCATAAAGTATTCTGAGCATGTTTATAACCAGTGAAAACAGATTTTTGATTTAAAACAAAACTTTGTTAAAATGATTTGCATTTCAATACACAACTTCAGATTAAAGCAGAATGCTTACCCATTCCTGGAATTATGCTAAGTCATAAATGTCCACTTTGATTTAGACTTTAATTCTTAAACATTTATTTAGCAAAACACCATCCGAAATATGGAGGCAGAGATTTTGATTGGATTGACAAGAAAAGCAGTTCTGAATTTCATTAAGCATTCACCAGGGAGGCTGTTCTGTCAGCAGCAGTAATTACAGCAGGTAATTGTGTCATTTACCCTGTTACAGACCACTGGATGTGACGAGCATGGGACGTACCAGCTGTCACACCCTGTTAGCTTTCACGTTCTGGGATTTGCAAAATCATACTAGGACTCATTCCTGGTGAATGGAAGGAAAACAAAAATAAACTGAGATTAAAAACTATTAGCTTTTATAGAAAGACATTTCTGGAAAATAAAAAGTAAATTTCTCTAAAATGGAAGTCACCCCAGACATTCTTCATGTTTGTGTGTTTGGCAAAGGCTTCTGGGCTGGAAATAAATATAACTGAGATCTGTTTCTACTGCGTATTCTCTGTGACCTTGGATAAATCATTTAATCTTCTTGAGCCTCCGTTTTCTTATGTGGTCAATAAAAAACTGGTGAAAGTTATAAACCCTAAGCCCCAATTTCTCTTATAAAATTCTCCATATTTCTACTGGGAATAACTCTTTTAGGTGCTATAAATACATCAATGAACAAATTAAGGTGTCTTCCCTCATAAAACTTATTGTAATTAGGAAGACAGACCATTAGGCAGAAGCAAGCAATTTTATATATTATAACATAATTGGGTACAAGCAGATGATGTGAAGAAGTCCAAGTGGGAAATGGGGGTAGACAGAGTCTCTGAGGTGGGGACCCTGAGTGGAGGCCTAAGATACGTGAGCAAGCAAAGCAAATGTGGGATAATAGGTTCTCACAGGCAGGGACACTGAGGTGTAACACAGTAACACAGGCTGTCGTCCTGCAAGGAGAGATGTAGAAAATGCTTCCCTGGGAGCTTGTGTAGATACAGCCAAGTCTTCACATTTTATTCAAAATGTGACAAGAATCCAGGGAAAAGAGGAGAGCAGAGGGATGCAGCTTTTTTCAGTGCCATCACATAAGAATAGAGGCTTTCCTGGTGGCCTTGAGGTTGAGTCTCAGCACTGTCACCACTGTGGCCTGAGTTCGATCCCCAGCAAGGGAGCTGAGCCACATGGCACAGCAGACCTCTCCTGTGTCACCCACTGCTCCCCTCAGCAGTAGATCTCAGTCAGTTCATCTGTTCATCTTCTCACTCCTTCCACCTCACCTTCCAACCTCCCCTTCCCCACCTCTGGCCTGCACTCCAGCTCTTCTATGCAAAAATAAAAAAATAATAAGTATATTACGGTTGGATATTACCAATATAACAAGTCAAGTCATACGCCATTGGGGATTTTATCATCTCCAAGAGAGGGTGTAGAAATATATTCACTTAGACATTTAGCTAAAATTTTAAAAAGAGAAAATGAATTACATCCCAGTTCTTTAATGCAAAATAAATACAAAAAATTTAAATAAAATGAAATAAGAATAAGGTGGGTGCATTTGGGTTTTAACAGAATGAATTCAAATATATTTGAATATATAAGAATACTTTTAAAAATCATGCAATTTCAAATTTATGGCAATTATTTTATAGAGATATTAAAGAAGACTCATGATTGCAGTTGAGGTTGTTTCCACATCCTGTAAGTTTTCAAATGACCTTTGAGTTTCATTTTCTCTTAGATAATACAGAATTGGCAGGATTAATCACTGCAGAGGAAAATGCAGGGACTATTTGTGTTGGCCAAGCTTAGATTTTTCTGTATGATTTGGAAAAGACTTTGAAATATGATGACATATTGTTAGATTTGGTTAGACACATAAAAATGGAGTTTTCTCGAGAATAGTTGAATGAGTACAGAGAGGAGAGTTCTGGCTCTTTTGTTGCAAGTACTTATGAATCCACATCAGGGGTTTCTCATAACATTCTAAATGGAATTTTTTTTCTGTTGGTATGTCATGCCAAACGGACTCATCAGAAAGAGGGGGGGAGCAGAGTAGGCGGGTCTACTAAAATCCACTGCTGAGGGGAGCAGTGGGTGAGACAGAAGAGGTCTGCTATGCCATGTGGGTCAACTCCCTGGCTGGAATTACAGGTGATAGCAGTGATAGTGTTGAGCCTCAACCCTTAGGCCTGGCATCTCCTCTAGACGTTGCCTTGACATGTGCATTCTGTCTTCGCTTACATGTCTGAGGGTTGCCAGAACACCTCTGATGTACATTAAGGTGGGCCTAATTCCCCTTTACCAACTCTTTAGTATGTCAGCTGCAGTATTAAAACAATATAAATCTTCCTTTTTATCAAGGAAATTGCACCACAGAAATAAGGATCAGTAGGTAAACAACTGCGATCAGGCACTTCAGCACAGTGGCAGAGAAAGCACAGCAGGCTCGGAAAGCAGGTTGGGCAAAGACTGAGCCAATAAAGCAATGAGAACAGAACTGGGAGCTTAAACAATGAGGACAAGTCACTGTCTGCTTCTTCTGCCTCGCACAGCAGGAGTGAGTAAGTTCTCTGGGGTTTCTTTTTTTTTTTTTTTAAGATTTATTTATTCGTACAGAACTGGGGTACAGGCCAGAGATGCGGAGGGTGAGAGGATTCACCAGAGAGAGTGGGGAGCAGAACAAGCAGATCAATGAAGTACACTGCTGAAGGGAGCAGCGGGCGGGTCAGGAGAGGTCTGCCGCGCCATGTGGATCTCCTCTGGGGCAGGCGGGGATCGAACTCATGCTGAAGTGGCTTACGCTTCGTGCTGTGCTTTAACCGGCTGTGCCACCAGGGAGGGCCTCTGGGGTTTCTTTTTTTAAGGGTACTAATTCTATTCATGGGGTCATACCCTGGAGATGTTCTCTCCCAAAGACTCATGTCCAAAAGCCATCATGTGGGAACTAGGCTTCCACATATGAATTTTTGGTGACACAAAACATTCTGCTCATGATATGTGGTTTATCATTTTGTCCTGGAGTTCAGTGTTTGGGGTTTAAGATGGAGAAGGCAGAGGATAGATCATAAAACCAGGAGAGAAAAGCCCATTATTGAAATCTACCCTGTCCTCCTGCCCCAGAGGCTCCAGAAACACCCTGAGTCAGCTATTCTTGGTAACTGCACATCTTCCCCATTTTTCTTCTTGGCTTTCACGTTTTGTACCACTTCACCTTAAAGCGATATTCTGATTGAGTAAAAAAAATTACCATTCTGGAAAGACATGTGGAACATGATTAAATAACACTGAAAGAGGAAGCAGTGAAGAAAACTGTTTCCCTAGGGCAGAATGTTGCTGATCGTAATTAAAATATGCACTTACAGTAGGGAACAGATTATAAGTTACAGTTTGGGAAAAAAAATTAATTGATCTGTGGGAGGATTTAAAAAAGGAAGAATAATATAAGTAAATTGATAAGCAATACAAGTTGGCAATTAGGAGGCAAGGCAAGAAGTTGGTGTAAGATTAGTAATGAGATGACAATGAAGGGAAGGGAAGCTAGGGTCAGAATCTAGCCTGATTTGTTTTTACTCAGCTGCTCCTTAAGTGACTGTTCAGATAGTAAGAAAGGGGCACTCTTGAACCCCCAGCCCTGCCCAATCTAAATAGGTCCTGCCACCTGCTGCATCAAGACAAAACATAAGAACTTTAATGGAAAGGACTTTAAGATAATTAGTGTGTAATACAAAAAAGAAAAAGCTATAGTTTCCAAATCAAACACCCAAAGTGACCCATCCCCTCGTGGGTAAAAGTCAACCCCAAAGAGATTGGCCCAAAGCAAGGCCTAAAAGCTGCCATAAGACTAAAGCACCTTCTGGCCGGGACCCATGGAAAAGGGTCAGAAATGGCCAGACAAGTCTGGGAGGAAAAGAACAAAATCAAAATCAAAATCAAAATAAACGCTGCCATAGTGAACCTCCCCCACAGGTCTCTCACTCACATCTGTTTCAACCAGTCTAGGGCCAAGAAATAAGAGCCACTTATTCACATGTCTCTCTGCTCCATGCACCTTCCTCAGGTCTCTTGGCGCTCCATCCTGCTTCCTTCCTTTTCAGTCTCCTTGCTAGATTCTTCTCCTCCCTGTTCAGCTCCACCCTGCTTTGGGTGGGGCAGGGAACCTGGATCTTCCCCTTTTCCTGGGGACCACCTGTTACAAATCTCTTTTGGTCTTGAGGTCCAGTTTCTGTTGTCCAGGGACCAAAGACTTGAGTACAAACAGTGGATATAGGGGCCTTTCTGGTGGCCAATGGGTTAAGTCTCAGTGCTATCACCACTGTGGCCTGAGTTCAATTTCTGTCCAGGGAGCTGACCCACATGGCACAGCAGACCCCTCCTGTCCCGCCTGCTGCTCCCCTCAGCAGCCTCTTCTGCCCAACTCTGTTTCTGGTGAATCCTCTCCTTCCTATCCCTCCACATCTCTGGTCTACAACCAGTTCTTCTGCACACACAAAGAGAAAAGAAATAAAAAGAAAAGAAAA
>NW_004567105.1:38881623-38908539 GCF_000260355.1 Condylura cristata
TTGGCAGATTAAAGTCTTTCTCAAAGTGCTCTGAACACTGTGATTTCTGAGGACTGGGGTTCCCCTCTGTGAGAAACAGTTTGAAAGGAATTATCCCATGTGAAGGAAACTCATCAAGTAAAAGTGAGTGATTTAGAATGAAGTTTACATAAAAACCTTTTCAATATCTTGGGGAAAATGAATTATAAAAAGAAGAGGCACTTTAACCATTTTATCAGAAGAGAAGATTTCTTCTTGGCTTTAAAAGAAGGTGATTTTCTAAATGACAAAAAGAGATATTACTCTGTACCTAAAATGATCCTTGCTACTCAAGAACTGAACAAAACACAAATGTAAATTAGTTACCAGCTTGGTATCTGGCACATATTATATATACACACACACCTGTATTCTATATGTGCAGTATGTAACATATTCAACTACATGAATGCACACAGAGATATTTATGTGTTCTAGTTTACCATGAAACAAATCTATAGTATCTTGAGGATAAAGATTCTGCCTTACTCATCTTATAACAGTCAACTTAAGCATGGCAGAACTTAATGCATGTTTGTAACCTCAGTAAACATGGTAAATATAAATGTTAAGCTATTAAATTCTATTAGCTCTAAAATGTCAGTTAATTCAATACTTGCAAGCACATGGAATAAAAATATAGTAAAGATACACAGACATATGTATATTCTATGTTCTATTAGAGTTACTAAAGAAAAATAAAAATATATAATATTTTAGAATAGAAAGTACTCCTATATCTTAATATACCTTAAGAGATATGGATTTTGTAATCTAAAGCTCTTTTTTAAAAGTAAATTCCTGAGTAAAAAAGGTTGAGAAAATGCCTTTGCTTGAGAGACCCAAACCTTTAACTGGCTTTGTAAAGGAGTCATTCTGTTTTCTGTAAGTTGGAATATAAAAGGTCATGCTGTGGGCCCAGTGGACTCTGGGTGATGACTGTGGTGCCCTGGTGGTGGGTGTGAGTGGTAACATACATCTGAAGGGGTGTGGGCCAGTACCTCGAGTCATATGCACAGTCATGTGCCAGTGTTACTAAAAAGAACATGGTATTGGATAAGGGTAGACATCTTCTAAGATCATCTTAAAATGCCTTGGAAAGCCTGTCTAGGTTGAAATTCTGTGATTTTTCTCAGAAAAGTTTGTATTTCAAATATTCCCTTTTATATTGCATCTGTTTTGAGTTTTTTTTTTTTTCTGGTTGTGGTTTTTTGAATATACTCGCTAATGTTCTCATTACCGTTGTGTAGATATTCAAGTAGGACCAGCCTCTGAGCTTTCAATAAAAGGACAGGTTACAAAACATTAGAAACATTAGGTTGAGTGATTTCTTTTTTCATGTAGGATGAATGAACACTTTTCCTTTCTTTCAAATAAATGTAAATAAGTGGGGGGGAAAGTTCCCTCATCAAATTTAGAGGCAAAACTGACATGATTGCACTGTTCCAGTGCAACCCTATTGTGAAATGGGGTGGCATGAGTGTGGGTCCTTACCAGTGTACTTAAACAGGACTTATAATGAGACTCAACCACAGGCATACACAAAATAGTTACAAAAAGGAAAAATGAAAAAATGAATAATTCAGGGAGAAAGAGAATGTATCCTACCAGTTCTGCTGTGCTGAAACCCCAACAGCACACTGAAAGCAGCAAAAAACTATCCTTCCCCGCTCCCCGCCAAGGTCCACCTGTCTGGTTATGTACCAAGCCTGGCTGCTTCACTCCACCCTCAGTTCCCAGCAATCCTCCCTTCGGTAGTAATGACATGATGGGGTTTCTAGTCCTTGGTCTCTTGGATCTTTCTGGTCTGCAGTGGATGGGGTCCATATAATCTTATTTGTGGAGTTTTTTCAGGACATTCTCTCCCCACAACAAAACCTTTTGCTTTAGTGTTTGGGACCGTGGGCCTTCTTGTTCTCAGGGCTATTGTCTCAGTGCCCAGAGTCCTGCTGGTCAGCTAGGCAATCAATCAGGGAGGGGGTTCTCACCAAGGACAAAAGTCCTGGCCTGAGAACATCTGGGAAACCAGAATCTGCTGAAAACAGCTGACAGGTATTATGGCCAGATCAGCAAGATCAACTAAATACCCTACGTGTAAGGATTAGCAGAGAGTTAGGTAAGAAAAAGGACTAGAGATCATAGGCTTTGACCAGAAGGACAATGGAGCTCCCCAGGCAAAAGTCCCTGGTCACCTCATCCCACCACCCCCCTACATCCCCAATGCATCCCCCACCCATGTAAATTCCCTACAAGCTTGACCCACCTTTGAACTTGATTCTGATAAAATGCCAGGTGTAGCCCCTTGTGGCCTCTCATGCTCCCACTACTTAGACTTTGAGGGATATTCCCCTCTTGTCCGCACAGCTCTGTGAGGCAGCATTGGTGAAGTTAAGCATTATTAAGCAATAATAAGGTAAGAATTATTAGAGTCTTTTAAGCAATGCGTAGGTATCACTATAAGTGTGAAATTTCAGATATGGTGCATGGATTTAGGGTGAATACAGTGAATTAGATGTAAAAGATAATGAGAAAATTAAAGCAGAGATTTTGTATAGATCGGCGTCTGTTATTTCGTTATCCTCTTTGACCAAGCAACTAAAATTTGTCATGTGTTAAAGCAAGAACTGAGGATTCAAAGACCTATAATGAAAATTCACTCTCTCCAAGAATGTACTGATTAATGGCAGTTGTAAGAGAAGAAACAATCTCTGATCTCGAGGAAAGAGCTACTCTAATAATAACTCGTGAAGCATCCACCTGCGCCCAGATTATTATAAGTGCTTTCCAAGAAGGGGGTAGGGGACTGGCAGGAGAGGTTCGGTAGTGGTGAGTGAAGCCTGTGCACATATGGAGGAGTAAAAATAGCACCTCGAAATTAGGTAGATGTGTAAACAACTGACAGGGAAGGAAGGAGGGAAGAAGAGGATGGGGGGGGGAGGAGGGAGAGAGGCTGGTTTCCATACATTATGTAAATTATTTTTTGCAAGGATGACATGTATGGAGATCGCAATCTCTTATCTACTATTCCTTCTCAATCCAAAATCCAGACAGTTTAGGAAACTGAATGTTTATTTTAAAATTCATTTGGCAATAAAATTTGATCTAATGTGCCACGTTTTCTCATATTCATCTAATTTAGTAAGAACAGTCCTACTTTTACTGCCTGGTGTCGTTTTGGAGTTAGTGGGGGTCCTTGGGTTCACCAGACCTCCCCTTTCAGCGGCATGTGGTGAGTTCCTAGGTGAGTTTATCCAGGAGACAGAGACTCAGTTTTATATATATATATATAAAGATTTATTTATTTGTGCATACAGAACTGGGGTACAGACCAGAGACTCAGGGGTGGCGAAAGACCCTACCAGAGACAGAGTGGGGAGCAGAACAGGCAGATAGACAAAGTACACTGCTGAGGGAAGCAGCGGGCGGGCCAGGAGAGGACTGCCTCACCATGTATTTACCTCCGGGGCAGCCTCTTAGTGCAGTGCTTTAACCCGCTGTGCCACCAGGGAGGGCCGAGACTCAGTGATATTTAAAGAGCAGGTTTATTAGAGAAAAGGACAAGAGTCTTGGACACTTGCATAGACACAAGCGGGCAGGAAGAGCTGCCCCAAAAGGAACAGGCTTGCTGAGAGGCCTGCATGGTTGCAGGCAGCAGCCTTTGGAGAGCGGCTTCCTCTGCAGGAGGTCAATGCAGGGAAGTCCAGACAAGGCTCCATCCTGGGCAGGCAGGAGGTTGCTGCCTTGCAGAGGGAGAGAGCGGGTAGAAAGAAGCAACTGCATAGTCAAAGGTGGGCAGAGGACTGCTGCTCAGTGCTGGTGCAGAGACTACACTGATATAGACAGCTTCTCTTTGGGAGGGGCCCACTCCTTGTGAGCCTGGACTTGTTGATTATGAATAGAATCTGAATTTACAGGAGATCCCACTATGGGCTCAGTCTCCCTATCTTTATCTTTCACCTTTTGGGTCTGCCCTACATGCAGCCCTAGGCAGTCTGTTTCCTACTTGAATCTTCTGCTCTGTAATTCAGGCATCGAGGATCTTGATTTCTATGGCTGTCAGTGGCTGTGCTAATCCCTTCTGCCCAGCTCCCTGTGTGAGTCAATCTTGTGATGCCTCCTTTCTATTCTTTCCTCCATCACTATCGAAATATGTTTGATTATGGGGCACTGCTCCAGATCCTGCTGGCGACTTTCTCCTGGGTTATGAGGTCCACTGAACAGAGGGTGAACTGTGGCTCAGAAAGATTCAATAACTCAACCAAGATCTGACAGCTACTAAGAAAGCCAGAATGTGAATTGGGGTAATCAGATTCGAATTACCTCACTCTTACCTTCCACACAGTCTAGCTTTCACTGGTAATGATGGAGTTAAGCACAAAGCTATATTGGTTCTATGGGGATAAACTAAATTAGAACTGGGAGAGTTTCAAAGAAGGCCTTCTGCATGGTCTTCTGACTGATGTGAGTGATGTGAGTGAGAGGTGAGTAGGGGAGTTAGGCAGAGCAAGTAACTAAGGGCTTGCTGGGCAGAAAGCAGGGTCATTTGTAGAATATACAGGAATTGGCCCATAACATCCTTGGCCTTCATAATCTCAGAATGATATTACTAATAAAAATGATGCAGTAGAAGAGTGGTAAATCAAATTAGTGCTATCTCAAAGGATCGTTAGTCTTGATGGTAGGTTGTTGCCTTAATGGCTGGTAAAAACAACATGTAAAATTGAAACATTGAGAGGAATAGAGAATGGGGGAGAGAGTGAGGTTAAAGGCATTCAGATAATGGTGTGCAGATGTGTAAAATGGGGAGCAGTTTGTTAATTAGGAAGCTAGGGCACCAATCCAAAGGAGGTATTTAGGACCCAGGCTTAGTATAGAGCAGTGGAGGTGGAGGTGCAGAAAGGGAAATGAGAACTGCCAAGCAAGCAGAATCCAGATTAATTGGTTCCTGTAGGTGGGAAGAATTGGGGGGAAACTCCATGTCCCAGATTCCTGGTTTGGGAGGAAGAAAGCTGGAAGATAGATTCAATGGTAGGTGGAAAATCTGAGGATGTGTTTTTCTGATGGCCTGCATTATTTTCAGGAAGTTCTTGGTAAGGCTTTGTAGGGACAGTGAGGAGCTGAGGGTGGAGGGTGAAAGATCTGATACCTGCTGAAGAGAGTGAAAGGTAAAGCAGAAAATGTGCAGGATCGTTACCAGAATACTTCGGTATTTGATGTTAGCAGGTCTGTGAATGTTTCCATGTTAGAATGAGACGTACGTTATAGTGACTGGTTCACTCTTTATTAAATATTCAGTGGGAAACAATTTGAGATTTGAGCCAGCCATTGAATTAGATGTTGAGTCAATCGATGAATTGAACCTAAAGGTTTACCTCCTAGGTGGTTGAGCAGGAAGCATTGACTCAGTTTATAATCTTAACAACCAAGTACACTCATGTCCTCTTTATCCTTCCAGCAATTTCAGAAGGTAATCCATAAAGTGCTTTGTGCTGAAGTAGTGAGGATTTCAAGG
This sequence comes from Condylura cristata, assembly GCF_000260355.1. Lineage (NCBI taxonomy): Eukaryota > Metazoa > Chordata > Mammalia > Eulipotyphla > Talpidae > Condylura > Condylura cristata. The sequence continues at coordinate 38,887,154 of NW_004567105.1, forward strand.
TAATAATAAGAAATAATGATAAGTAGAGTCAGGAATAAAATATGAGGTTAGTTAGTGGGCATTCTGCAGCTACTTGCAGTTATACCACAAGAAAAGGCATGATAAAGTGAGGGTTGATGTTTATGGAAGTTAGTGGCAATGTATAAATGAGGGAGGGTCATTTTCCTTCACAAAGTGATTGTCACATATTAGCAAATCAGCATCCTTCCTTCTTTCATCCTCCCCTCATCCTCCTATTCTTCTCCCTTTGGGTCAGAGTTAGATTATTACTGGGTGTTGAGCAGCAATCTGCAACACTAAGAGGCAAAGCAAAGGTTAAGGGTGAAGGTGAGGGAGGAGGAGGAAGGGGAAGAGGGATGGAGAGGGAGAGTTCAAGATGATTACCGTGGCCCAGCAGTTCTGCAACATGTCCATCTGTGGCCCCTTCACCACTACCATGTCTACTCCAGTCCAGGCCCTCTCTGCAGCAGATTCCCGCCCCCCCTTCTTTCCTCCCTCATTCCCTTTCATTTTTATGTTTTTACTTTTTATTGAGGTACCATTTCTCTACAATACCACAAGCTTCAGAAGTGTGTTTCCCACCCTGATAAATGTGTAGCCACACTAGGTCCATCACCAATGTCTACAAGTACACAGAGATTGTGGTGTAGACAATGAATGAGACATACCTCCTCCCTTAAAGTGGCCTGGATTGCGATGCTGGTGCTACCTACAGGGTTGTTTCTTATGTCCCAAGGTTCTGCCTTATGCTGCACATACACTTTGCACAGTGCTCAGCAGGTAATCCGGGCTGCGTTTCTCTAAGTTTGCTTTTTCCTCCTCCTCTCCTCCTCCGCCCCCTCCTCTTTCTCCCCTCCCCCCCTCTGCTTCCCCCTCTTTACTGTTTGCTTTCTCTATGTTTGCTTTTTCCTCTTCCTCTCCTCCTCCCCCCTCCTCTTTCTCCCCTCCCCCCTCTGCTTCCCCCTCTTTACTGTTTGCTTTCCCCTCCTCCTCTTCTCTTCTTCCTCCTCCCTCACCTTCACTCTTAACCTTCTGCTTTGCTTCTCAGTGTTGCAGATTGCTGCTCATCACCCAGCAATAATCTAACTCTGACCCAAAGGGAGAAGAATAGGAAGAAGAAAGAAGATGAAAGGAGGAAGGAATGCTGACTTGCTAACATGTGACAAACACTTTGTGGAGGAAAATGACCCTCCCCTCATTTATATATTGCTACTAACTTCCATAAACATCAACCCTCACTTTATCATGCTTTTTCTTGTGGTGCAACTGGAAGCAGTTGCAGCATGCCCTCTAAACATGTTTTGTTTTTTTATTCCTGACCCAACATATCCTTTTTTTTTTTTTTAAGATTTATTTATTTATTCATACAGAACTGGGGTACAGGCCAGAGATGCAGAGGGTGACAGGATTCACCAGAGACAGAGCGGGGAGCAGAACAGGTAGATGGACGAAGTACACTGCCGAGGGGAGTAGTGGGCGGGGCAGGAGAGGTCTGCTGCATCATGTGGGTCTCCTCCGGGGCAGACAGGAATCGAACTCATGCGGAAGTGGCTTTAGCTTCTTAGTGCTGTGCTTTAACCTGCTGTGCCACCAGGCAGGGTCTATCCTTATTTTTTACTGTTCTCTTTCAGTCATCACTACACCAGGCCAAAGCACTTTATGGACTACGTTGTGAAATTACTGGAAATGCAGAGAGAGTATTTGAGTGTAGTTTGCTTGTAAGAGCCTTGAACAAATAGGATGAGGTAAGGAGGCTATGCATCTTGCAAAAGGACTAGATGAAAAACAAGCTTGTCACAGAAAGGAAACCTGAACTAATTCCTACTTGCCAGACAAACAGAAGAACAAGAAGTCAGTATTGACTCCCTGTGGTCAGTGAACAGGAAACTTGAATAGTAAACAAAAAATACTTGGGTGTTAAAAATGAGGTTTAGTGGGTTTGCTATTCATATAGGAATTGAGCTGGTTTAAAGTATAATTTCTTATAGTTACTAATAGCTCTAAAGGAAGGTTTTCTGATAAAATGACATTGTACTAAATAAACTTTTTTCCTGTAATATAAAGTGAGTAAATAAGATGGTCACTGGAAGCACAGTGAATAGTTTGTGGTCAGTCTGATCAGACATTTTTTCCTTCAATGTAATCATTGAAATTAGTGGTATTTTGGAAACCAGAATAATGTCCAAAGTCTGTTTGATTTCAAAAAAAGCTTATGAAAAGAGCAAACTCTGAGAATGGTTTTCTGCACAGAATTGAAATAGGAAAGAGATTACATGATTTACCTTATGAAAGTAAAATAAATTTTCCCACTGAGGTAGACAATAATATGAGAAGGTAGCTAATACTTATTGAATGATTATTTATCAGTCATTACATGTATTACAAGCTTATTCTTCACAACAGCTGTTAATACATCTCTTCTTTTCTTCTTTTGGAACTTAGGAAGATTGGCTTCTGAGAACTAGGGTAAATGGCATTAAAAAAACGAAGCCTGTCTGAAAATCATGGTGTATCACATTGCTGCTCATTAAATAGCACATAATTTCCCCATTTTATCCTGTTTTGTCCTTCATATTTAGTTTGGAACAATTGGTAGAGGGTATTTCAAACCACTAGATGAATCAGTAATCGATATTAGGTCACCAGTGTTTTGATTACAGGTTTATGTATCAATGCAGGTAAGCAAGACCCATGTCTGCATACTCGCCCACTAACATTATGGAAGAAAAGGGAGGGGGAGAAAGAAGGAAGAAGGAATTCTAGTTCCTTCTCAGTTCATCTAGAAATTGTTGAGCTGTGATGCAGATATACTCATTTTGAAGATCTCAGCCATGGAATAGTCATCTTGAAATGCTAATGCCAAGTTCTAAGCGTACTTTTGCTTGGTCTAATGGAAATGGCATATTGTATGTGAGGAGTCAGAGTTATTGCCTTTTTTGTAGAGTAAAACCAGAGGTCTTAGTATTTTGGATCCATGGGCTGTCCTGATGCTCTTTATAGGTCAGAGTAGATAACTACCTCTTTATCTTGTATGGTGATATAAGAGTAAAATACAAGGATGAGCTTCTGCAAACTCAGTGGTATCTTAGCGTAAGCTATTTGGTCCCCAGAAATAGAGAAGGAAACTGACTAAGCAGGTATACATTTTTGAGATAAACCAATCTTCTAAACATATTATTTGATTGTATTACTTTAAACTCCTCAGGCATAATTTAAACTTCTGTAGGTTTCTTTGAACTAAGACTCATCCAGTCTTGTTCTCATGTTTCTAATAATCACATAATAGTTAGGACCAGTGGCAAGTTGTCACCATGTACATAGCATGTACATTCTAAGACAGAATTTATTATTCCAAGGATACTAGTGTGAAGGAGGAAAGTGAAGCAGCTCCACTGTATGCTACTATATTTCCACATTTCTGCATTTCAATGGGAGAATAGCAAGTATAGCTTAGACCATATAATTCTTTTGGCTGAGGAATCCATCAGAGGAAAAGAAAGATTTTCTGATGCTAATGGGCCATTTGTGAAGGTTTATTTTGTTCTGTTACCAGAAGAGCAAAATCTATTGTATAAAGTTGTTGGCTAGAGGCTCTAGGATATTACTGGGTATGTGAAGCAGACTTATGGATGATATTACCTAGGATGATATTACCTGGGCTTTACTGCTAATATCAGGAGAGGGCGCTCAGATTTTGGTAATATTTTTTGCCAAACTGCATTAGTGTTGGGCTTTCAGAAATTTTTCTTTTTTAAAAGATTTATTTATTTATATATAAAAGAACTGGGGTACAGGCCAGAGGTGGGGGGTGAGAGGATTCACCAGAGGCAGAGCAGGGAGCGGAACAGGCAGATGGACTGAAATATACTGCTAAAGGGAGCAGCAGGCGGGTCAGGAGAGATCTGCTGTGCCATGTGAGTCACCTCCCCGGCTGGGGGTTGAACTGAAGCTGCAGTGGTGGATAGCTTCATAGTGCCACCAGGGAGGGCCTTCTTTCAGAAATTTTTAAGTTGGGGAAATTAATGCTTAATTTGAAGTCTGTGAGTTGGTCAAATTGTATTGCTGGAATTTTAATTTATCTATCCGAATCTTCCTTTACTTACTATTTTTACTGGGGTAACATTAGTTTACAACATTGTATATGATTTAGAAATACAGGATACTATCTTTCTCTTTTGTTACCATCACCCACCTCCAAGACACACATAGTCCTCCATCACTGTCTATTATGCTCCCAGCCCACTTTGCTCTCCATCCCCCCCCACCCCCAGTATCCTCACTTCTATAGTCAGCCATCTGGGGTTTGTTATTGGTTTAGCTTTAACTGATCTTTTGTTAGTTTTGTCGTATTCTGCATTTAAGTGATGCCATCCAGCATTTGTCTTTTTCCTTCTGGCTTACTTTGGTTAGCATAATCCCCTCCAGTCCCATGTAGCATGTCACAAATGGTAAGAGTTTATTTTTTTTTTATGGCCAGTAGTATGCCATTGCATACTTATGCCTCAACTTCCTAATTCACTCACCGTTGTATAGATTTCCATAACTTGACTTTTGTGAATAGTGCTGTAAATAGAGGGCATCTAGCCCTAGGAATTAGTGGTTTTGCATTATTTGCTGGGTCATACTATAGGTGTACTTTTAATATTTTGAGAAACTTCCATGCTGTTTTCCATAGATTTTAGACCAGTCAGTCTACACTCCCAACAAAGTATATGATCGTTTGTTTTTTTTTTTCTCCATATCTTCACCAACACCTCTTTTTGGTCTTTTTGATATGGGCCATTCTCACAGGTGTAAGGTGACATCTTACTGTGGTTTTGATTTACATTTCCCTGATTATGAGTGATAATGAGCATTTTTTTCATGCACCCATTGCTGATCTGTGTATCTTTTTTTGACAAGTGTCTGTTTGACTCTTTAGCCCAGTTTTTGACTGGGTTCTTTGTTTACTTTTGGTTGAGTTATATGGCTTTGTATTGATAGATTTCAAATGTTAGTCCCTTGTCAGATGTATAATGTACAAAATTTTCTCCTTTTAGTAGTGTGTGGTTTTGTTTTAGTGGTAGTTTCCTTCACTCCTCAGAAGCTTTTTATTTGGATAAAGCCCCCATTTTAAAATATATTCTGTTTTGTTTTTGTGATATTGGAGATGACTCCACAAAGACACCACTGGTTCCTATATCATGAGGTTTTCTTCTGTGTATTTTATGGTTTTATGTCTTACATGCAAGTCTATTAATTATTTTGAGTTGATTTTTTTTTGTATGGTGTTGTGATCTAGTCACATTCTTTTGCATGTGGCTGTTCAATTTCCCCAGCACTAGTTACAGAAGAGACTTTTCTTTTTGTAATGGATACTCTGGCTTCTTTGTCAGAGGTTATCTGCCCATTTGCATTTGAGTTTATTTTTGGGTTTCCATTTCTATTTCATTCTTCTGTGTGTCTGTTTTTGTTCCAGTGACATACTGTTTGGATTATTATAACTGTCTAGTATAGTTTGTAGTTTAGACAAGCGACCTTTCTTTCACTATCATTTCTCTTTTTTGTCAAGATTGCTTTCGCTCTTCTGGCTCTTTGTGATACCATAGGGAATTCAGTAATTTTTTTTTTTAATTCTTTGAAGAAAGTCATGTAAACTTTCATAGGAATTCCACAATATCTATATATTGTTTCTGAATAAGATGAACATTTTAGCAGAGAATATTTTTTACTTCTTTGGTCTTTTTCTATACATTTTAACAGTATTTTAGATATTTTTCATTGTAGAGGTTGTTTACCTCCTTTGTTAACTCAATATCATATGAATAATGAAGATTTTCCTGAGATTGTGAAAATATCATTCAATCTGATGGGTTGTATATTCTGAGCATCAGATCTGAAATGTTTGTTTTTTTATATATGTGAATTCATTCAAAATTACATCTTGGCATACTTGTCTCATATATTGAAATGTACTAGTGATTTTAAATTTAACTTAGTATTTCCCTCCTTATTTAATTTTATTTATTATATGTTGAAAATGTTGAGGAAGTATTAAAGATGTACAAGCTGACTAGTGAGTAGTTGCGTAGTATAGACTTCAGGGGTATATCAGTAAGAAAAAAGAGTAAGAAGTTAACATCTGACCTAAGCTGGATATGAAGCAGCAAAAGTTATTTATAGAGATGATCTTAAAGAATATTTGCTCCTTTCTTCATTTGCATTTGTTTTGTGAAGGGTTGTTGAATTTAAGTTAATTCTTCTGTGAGATAATAAGATAATATCTGTTAAGAGAATTTCTTATAAAGTCATAGTTTACTTTAGTTGACAATTATAAGTATAAGCAACTTTAAGTATCATAAAAAGCTTAAAGAATGTAGAGGAATTAATATCTTCTGTTTCTAAAATATATTACCTTAATTAATATTTGAACTATCCCAATCAAGAAAAAATTGTCCCATAAAATCTCTGAAAAAATTGGCATCTAGTCTACAATTGAACAAAATGGGGTACCCTTAATTTCTAATGTCAGAAGAAGTAATTCCTAGCTTTTTTCATTTGGTCATTCATTCTTTCAATCACATTATCTAAGGAACATTCTTTGACTGCTAAAATGAAATGTAAAAAATGTACAACATTCTTATGCAGAAGTTTGCAATCCCATATGGGTCTTAAGAGTGAAGAACCAGATAAAACAGAATAAGAGAGCCTTGTATGTGAAGCCAAGGAAAAGACAACAGAAAAAGAGTGAGATATTTTCACATATGACATGCTATTGTAGTGTAATCTTCAAAAATGGCATGAATTTTCTCAGAGAATCAGTGGGGACACACACTTTAGGCAGAGAAGGGAAGTGCAAAGATACAAGTATATTCAAAAATCTAACCCCTTTCTTTACCCCTGAATTGCTTAGGAGTACACTTACTTGCTTTAGCAACCATGAAGAGTAAGTGGCAACAGAGGAACCTAGGTCCCAGTGTGTGTAATTATTTAAGGTTTATTGAACATTATCACACTGGGTGCTAAAACGAATCTTGTTAGGTTGTTCTTCTACTCAGGGAGCCTGGTCTAATTAAGAAGACAACTAAGGCAGGTATGAAAAGAGCGTCAAATCAACAGTAGCTAACTATCTTTAAAGGGATGATGGCTGTCCATATAGAGTTATAGATTAACTGCAGTGCACTGAATTATCCCGGGAAGAAATTTGGCAGCAGGTTCAAAATACAGAGTGTGAATTTACTTTGCTTAAAACTGATGAACCCAGGGCCCTCCCTGGTGGAACTGGTTAAAGCACCGCACTATGAAGCAGCCACTGTAGCATGAGTTCAATCCCCAGCCAGGAGGTGATCCACATGGCACAGCAGACCTCTCTTGTCTCACCCAGTGCTCCCCTCAGCAGTGTGTTTCAGTAGGTCTGCTTGTTTTGCTCCCCATTCTGTCTCTGGTGAATCCTCTCACCCCGCCAACCTCTGGCTCAGTTCTTGTATGTATAAATAAAATAAATCTTAAAAACATAACCAAAAACTGCTGAACCCAAAGCTGTTTGGTCTACCCATTTGTCTGTCCATCTGAAATTTTACCCCTGGTAAGGGTGATCCCAATGAGGAGACCCCTTTTTTCAATGTATCATCTATATTTATACATTTATAAAGTCCATGAAATGCTCTGATAACTAAATAATAGGGTAGAATAATAGAATTTTGTACAACCGAGGGGAATTCATCAAACAAGATGGAAACTAAGATATCTATTCATGCAATCCTGAAATCTCTATGATTAAAGTATCTCTTTATCCTGAAAGTGTATTGTAAATATTCTCCAAGGATTTTATTACAGGGCTAAAGTTAAAGCTGTGATAGCTTTGAGCTTATATAAAAAAGATATAAATTATGAAAGGTTAATATTTAGATTTTAAAAGTAAAACATTTTACTTTAGTGGTTGAAATAAGTGATCTTAGGATAATCTCAAATGAATGTGCCAAAGGCAATTTGTTTAAAGTTACAGATGTATTACAGATTACTCAAGTTATAGATGGAGATGTATTCTACATCATCTAGGATTTTAGATAGATGATATATCGATTAATTAATTGAAACAATGATATACAGAGTTCTAAAATGGAAAGCAAGTTTTTTTTTTTAAATTAATCTTTGGTTAATATTGATTTTTCCCTTCAGATGTGGTCACTGTAGTTTTCCTACCACCAAAGCACCCCATTACCATGTCCCCTTGTGCTCTCCTGTCCCTTTTCCCCTTTCTCCCCACCTCACCCCTCCATGATTACCTCATTTTTATGGTCAGCTTTTAAGGTTTGTCTTGTTTGACCCTTTATTTTATTTTTTTTTTATTCCACTTATAAGTGAAACCATCCAATATTTATCTTTTTTCCTTCCTTATTTTACTTAGCATCAACCCTCCAGTTCTACCCACAAATTTTGTCTTTTTTGATCGCTGAGTAGTATTCTGTTTTTATACATACCACATATTGGCCAATTATCTGTTTGGGGGCATTTAGGTTGTTTCCATATCTTGGCTACTGTAATAGTGCTGCAATAAACATGAGGGTGCAGGCTTCCTTTTGAATAAGTGTTTTTGTGCCCTTTGGATAGAAGCCTAGGAGTGGGATTGGTGGGTCATGTGGTAGCTCCATTTTTAGTAGGTTGAGAAACCTCCGGACAGCTTTCCAGTGTCTGGACTAGTTTACATCCCCACTAACAGTGGGTTCCTTTTTCTCCACACCCTTACCGACACTTCTTGTTTGTGGTGGCTTTAATATGGGCCATTCTCACAGGTGTGAGGTGGAATCTCATTGTGATTTTGACTTGCATTTCCCTGATAACAGGTGATGACAAACATGTTTTCACATGCCTGTTTACCACTTGCCTTTCTTCTTTGGAGAAGTATCTATTTAGCTCTCTGCCCATTTTTTGACTGGATTGTTTAATTTGTTTTTTTGAGTTGTATGAACTCTTAGCAGCTCTTCTGCATCAGCCCATTCTCAGTTGCATGGAATGAAATTATTTTCTCCCATTCCGTGGGAGTCTCTTCATTTTGGATTTTGTCTCTTGTTGTAGAGAAGCTTTTTAGTTTTACATAGTTCCAGCTGTTTATCTTCTTTGTTTCCTTGCTTCTGGGGTTGAGTCCCCAAAGATGTTTCTGGGGTTTATGTCATGGGTGTTTTGCCCATATTTTCTTCTGTATATTTTATGGTTTCACATCTTATGTTCAAATCTTTTATCCATTCTGAGTTGGTTTTATATTGTTCTTCATTTACTAGTTCCTTGAGATGAGAGATTAGTTTGTTTCTTCGGATTCTTTCTTGCTTCTTGATGTGGTCCTACATTGCTATAAACTTCTCTCTGTGTTGGTGAGTTCTGGAGATTGGCTTTCTCTTTGTGATGGGTTGTTCCTGTAAGGACTTACAAGGTCATTTATATTTTTTTTTCTCCCAATGGTTTACATATAGGTTTGTTCTGCTGTAGCTGGGGCTCCTATTGAATGTGGTATTCCTCTCCTACTGGCCTGGACATTTGCCAAGAGATGGATACAGTAGCTAGGGCCTTCCACAGAGCCCATCTGGGCATGTGGTGCACTGGCAGACCTGGTTATCTGGGCGAGTAGCTGCCAGGGGGTCAGGAGTGGTCGAGTGGTTGGGAGAACACTGGCTACTTTGGCTTACTTCCTTACATAGTTGAGGGTCTCACCATTCAGTGCAGGTGCACTTACAAGGATCACAAGGCCTCTCTAGGTCCAGGTACATACTGGCAGAGTCCCAGGTAAGGTCATGAGGAGTCTGCCATTCTGAGAAGGCAATGGTGGTATCTCATGGGATTTTGGGAGGCTTCTGGCCACTCTGGCACCATCCCAGACCTCTTCCATCAGGGTGGGCACTGCCAAGTTCTCACAGAGAATCAAGAGGCCACTGTGAGTCTAGATGTATGCTGGCAGGGTTTAAGTATTTCTTTATTATTGTGATTTTATCCTGGTGAATCAATGTCTTGACCATTGTAAATGTATTGAAATAGACATTTATGTATATACTTCAAGAGAAGTAAACACTGATTCAAAATATGGATGTTTCTTTAATATATAATTTGTGTGCGCCTGTGTTTGAAATAAATGCCATCCAATAACCAAGAGGCAGGTGCAATTTAAAATAGAACATCTTGTAAATCTGTTTTTTATTAGCAAAAGTGTATTTCTCATTTCAGAACATGACGAATGCCTCACAAATCAGCACAACTGTGATGAAAATGCTTTATGCTTCAATACCGTGGGAGGACACAACTGTGTTTGCAAGCCAGGCTATACAGGAAATGGAACCACATGCAAAGGTAAACCCTAGAGGCCAACATTTCTTCCCCCAAATAGAATTCAATTTATCTCCACCTTTTCCCCACCCCTTCTCATAACTGGCCACAGGGAGCTTTCAAGTAAGATTCTTTGTCTTCTCAGCCCTTGCTATCCCTTAGGGTTGTACAGGTGTTTAAGTGTCAAACTATTTGGCTCCTTTGAGCTAGTGCTTCTTGACCTTGATCACAATGAATTTCATCTCAGTTCCTCTCTAATAGACCACGCCCACAATCCCATCATGTATATTTTTCTACAGAGCAGCTCTACCTTTAGAATCTTAAACTTCTACATTTTCTTGTCTAGCCACAAGTTCTCACTCTTTTCTCTCCGCTAGCATATACATAGCATATATATTTATATATATAGTGCATTACACACACACACTAGTTTGTTTCTTAAGGAAATTGTCTAGAATAGTGGTCATTTTTTAGGTTTCATTGTAAGCTGAATTGTTATGATGAGATTCAGTTCTAATCCTAATTTACTCTCTGTTGTGTATGTAACATCACTGTCTTGTTTAATGGAGTTCAGCACTTCATTTTACACTTGAAACATTTTTTTTTTAACATTGGAAACTGTTTGTTTTACAAATTGTGCTGAAGTTACAAATTGTGCAAAGTCTTGTAATAAATATGAATTATCACTGCATTTATCATTCAATGTCCACATCTCCAAGAGGGAAGATTCTCTCAAATTACTTGCTAATAAAATGCTAATCTCATGTATCTGAATTATTTCAGCATTTTGCAAGGATGGCTGCAGGAATGGAGGCGCTTGTATTGCTGCTAATGTGTGTGCCTGCCCACAAGGCTTTACCGGGCCCAGCTGTGAAACAGGTAAGGATATCACCCCATCTTCTAGAAAAGGAATTTTTACGCCAATATATACAGTAATCCATGAGGAAAATAATGTTTCATGTTTCAAGTGGGCTGTCAAAGCATGGAGCTATTAATAAGGAAGTGCTGGGAGGCAGGAGGTGGGAAGTTTCAGTGATGTGTGTTCTCTGGGTGTTTCCCTAAAGTCACTTGAGGAAAGGTCTGCGGCTATTACAACTCAAAGCACATTAAACTTCAGAAAGATGTGTGGCTTTGCCCAGGATCTTATAATTTCACAACCCATTTTATTCATCAGTATGAACCCTTTATCCTGGTATGTACCCAGCTATATCACATTAGAGTTCAAGCTAATGATGCATCATTCCTAGATACACTCTCTCCTGCATCTACAGCTGGGAATTTTAAATAAATTTTTATTTGACTCAGTATTTATTTCTTGTTGTGTACTAGAAGTTTCTACTTTTTAATTATTCCTCATTCAAGTTCATCTTCAATTTACTCATCCAGGTGAATATTAATGTTGGAAACAAAAGATTTTTAAAATGTATGATCTATGTATGACTTGACTCACAGCAAAATGTTTCATAAATTGAAAACACACCTTTGGACTAATAAGTGTTTCAAGTACTAGTGCCCATGGAATTATGTCAGCAGTGGCTCTGGGTGCTTTTTGTAAAGTAGTTTTATCGGCAGGTAACTCCAGAAGTATGGTCATTCTCCTTAAAAGGAAGCTTTGGGTATTTGTCACCTCGTATTCATTTACATGTATCTTTCCTCAGTGGGCACATAACTTGCCCTGCTGCCACTCCAAGGTCAGACGATCTGGCTTAATAAAAACACGCTCTGGCCAAATGAGAGGCAGGAAATGTCCTGGTCAAGCTCGAAGGGAAGATCTTACTGAAGAGATCCTTCCACTGTGCACAGCTAGATGCTCACAAAAGAGCTGGCATTGCTAGAGCATTTTTCAAACGCCAAAGACTTGTTTCAAAGATTTCTGAGAGAAAATGTATCATATAATCTTTGATAGGTGGAACTCTTTTTTAAAGGGATCTTTCCTTAAATCAGGAATTCCCAAGAGCATTGTGTGGGTGAATCACTGGATTTTTTCCCCCCAAATTATGTTAATTGAGGTCAAGTCGGTATACATCATTGTGTGTTCTAGGAATTATAGGTGCAAACCTCTAAAAATGTGTACTTTCCTGCCCTGCCTTCCACCAGTGCCCCAATAACCCTCCACCATGTTTCAATGGACCTCTTTCCTCACCCATTCACACTTATCACCCTCCCCCTCTGATTGCCTTAGTTTGACAGTCAGATCTTCAGAATTGAGTATTGGTTTGGTTTTGATTGATGACTTGTTAAATTTCTCTATATTCCACATGTAAGTGAGACCATCCAATTTTTATCTTTCTCCTTTGGACTTATTTAACTTGATTAAAATACAGATTTCTGGTAATAAGATTGGATTAAAATGACTCGCCTCAAATGCAGTGGTCCCCTACTATTACCATCCTGCAGTCTCCACATATCAGGGTGCACCATGAACTTCCTGCTTCTTAGCACCTGTGATGACTGTTTCTTGAGTACAATATTTTATGCTGCTTCTGGTACAATCTAGATGCTGACGTTTCAAATCCTTTCAGTGATATGGAATTTTGTTTGTTTTAATGGATGTGCTATTGGCTTACTTCCTTGCTAGTGTTCTAGAATTAAAGTATCTCACCCTTCAGGTGTAAACATCATAGCACTCATAATCCTCTACCACAGTCCACTGTGGTCTCTCCTCACATTATTCTTGCCTCTTCCTCCCCCTCCCTGTATGCCTCAGTTGTATGGGCAGCATTTAAGGGCTGGTTTTAAAATATATTTTTATCTCTTTGTTTTTCATATATTCCATATATAAATGAGACCATCCAGCATTTGTCTTCTCCTTCTGGCTTATTTCCCTTTGCCTAATCCTGCCAGCTCTATGCATGTTGCCACAAATGGCATAATTTATAATTTTTTAAAAATATTTATTTATGCATAAATAAATGCACTGGGTACAGGCAAGTGGTGCAGTGGTTTTGAGAGGATTCACCAGAGACAGAGTGGGGAGCAGAACAGGCAGACTGACAAAGTACACTGCTGAGGGGAGCAGCAGGTGAGACAGGAAAATTCTGCCATACCATGTGGCACCTCCGTGGCTAGGGATCAAACTCATGCAGAAGTGGCTGCAGCCAGCGTGGTAGTGCTGTGCTTTAACCTATTGAGCCACCAGGGAGGACCCAAGTTTATCATTTTTGATTGCTGGGTAATATTCCATTGTTTATATAGACCACATCTTCTTGATCCACTCATCTGTTTTGGGACATTTAGATTGTTTCTATAGCTTAGCTATTGTAAGGAGTGCTGCAGTAAATATGTGAGTGCAAGCTTCCCTTCAAATTAGTGTGATTTGTATTCTTTGGGTAGATTTCTAAGCATGAAATTGCTGGGTCAAGTGACAGGTCATATGGAATATGGAGACAGTGCCATACTGCTATCTATAGTGTCTGGACCAGTATACATTCCTATCAGCAGTGTGAGAGGGTTTTTTTTTTTTTTTTTTTTTTTCATATCCTCACCAGCACTTGTTGTTTCTGGCTATTTTAACCAGGGCCATTCTTAGAGATGTCAGGGGGTATCTCATTGTATTTTAGATTTGCATTTTCTGATGATAAGTGATGATGAACATTTTTTCATTTGCCCATTGGCCATCTGCTTGTCTTCTCTGGAGAAATTTAGTTTTTTCCTCACTTTTTGATTGGGTTGTTTGTTTTCTTTTTGTTGAGTTGCATGAGCTCTTTTAAGATCTTTGATATTAGTCCCTTGTCAGATGAGTAGTGTACAGATATTTCTTTCTGTTCAGTAGGGTGTTGCTTCATTTCAGTTATGATTTCTTTCACTGGGCAGAAGCCTTTTATTTTGATGTCATCCCAGTTGTCTACTTTCTCTTGTTTTCTTTGCTGCTGGCAAGGAATACTCAAAGACATCACTGAAGCTATGTCTTGAAGTGTTCTGTCTATGACTTCTTCTATATATTTTATGCTTTCACATCTTACCCCAAGTCTTTTGTCCATTTAGAACTTATTTTTGCATATGGCATGAGATAGTATGACTAATTTCATTCTTCTGCATGAGATAAAGACTGTTCCAGAGTCTAGAATGAATAATGACCATATTTAATCCTGCATATCATTCCTTTGATACAAAAGATTATATGATGAGATTATGAAATATGGGTGTCATAAGATTAATATGAGTAATGTGTAATTTAAAACTAGAGGTAAAAATAGCACAGTAGAATATTTATTATCTATTTAATTAGCCTTGAACTTTCAGTCTATATGAGAACTACCCCAGATTTAATCTAAGCAGTAGTCTGTAGCAGCCAAGGACTTAGAGAAGATCAGATGTAGGTTTAAAATCTACTTCTATTCTTGTTATGTGGCCTTGGACAAAATATGTCACTTTTCTATGTCTTGTACTTTCTGTATGTCACTTTACTCTTCACAACTTTTGTCCAAGACAGGTGCTGACTCCATTTTCAAGCAAAAAGATCAGGTTCAGAGTGATTAATATTTTCTAATGCCACAAAATTGGTCAGTAAATACAAAGTTATGTATACTTCCAAACCAAGGTAGCACTGCTTTTCAGCATTTTCTCTGAAGTCACACTAGCAATAGAAGAGAGATAGTGCCCCCACTCTAGGGAGCACCTGAAATAGTCCACCATAGTAGTAAATACATTTCTTCAAATACCTTGCTTTAACCCAAAAATTCCAGCATCTCTGTTCTATAATATATGAAATATTTAATTTATTTTGAGTAAAGCGGGCTTCCTAAGGCAGTGGCTCATATCTCTGTATTCTCACATCTCTTAGCCCAGGACCATATTTCACTACTTAAGGAGCTGCTTATCTGAGAAAATATAATGATCGTATTTGCCTCAAAGCATCTGTTTCAGCTCATTTAGACCCTAAGTCCTCACCTCTTAATACTACCACTTGTGTTGATGTTGTACTAAGTAAAAGTTGCGCCTTTTTAAAAAATAACACGGGATGAGAAGAGAGCCACAGAAAATAATTTTCCTTGCCCATTGATGCAGTAAATATTTATTTAATGTGCTGAGCACTTACCTTAGAAGTAAAGGTAACAAATAACATCAGCTCCAGAACCTCAGTGAGTGGCACAGTGTAGATTACTAATTCACATCGCAGTTTATTGTTTGTGGTGTGGTGTGGAGTGGAAGGGTTTTGGAGTTGGGATTACTCAAATCAGAGACCTTGGCTGTTGCCATTTTATGAAGGAACCATCTCGACACTTGATCTCCAAAATCATCAAAAAAGGGAGAATGGCAGAGATTGCATGGAGAGGACACACCCACTGTCACTGTCTCATGTCAGAGTGATGTTGTGCTTTGCATACCACAGGTGAGAATTAATCCCATGGGTTTGGCATTCACCTCCTTACCTCATCTATGACTTGTGCCTCAGCTCAAGTCCTCTCCCTTTGCTCTCAGCAAAATCTAGCTCTTTTCTGGACTTTGCGAATGGGAACCTTATCTTCTAGGTATTTTTGGCCCATATCCAAGGAATCAGCACCTCAACCCCCTGTCACTTCCACATGCAGCGAAGTCCTTTGGATTCTCTTTCTTCAACAGAGCCTCTCTCATTCCATTCTGATTGTCATGACAAGATTAGGTTCTTCAGGTTTCTCTAGCTGCCCTCCATGTTTCCAATGAATATTATAGGATAGAGCTGATTCTGTGACCCTGTATTGAAAAGAGCTTCAGCATCCTCCGTTGCACTCAGGTCCTATTACTGAACGCAGCATAATGCCTTTTGATTTCTGCTCACCCACCCAGATTTTACCCTCTTGTCCCGCAGTCTCCTCCCTGTAGCCCATGCCTGTCTTGTGGTCCTCTGCAGTCTCATGGTCCTGAGCAGTTTTGTGGTCCTGAGCAATCTCATGGTCCTGAGCTGTCACACAGTCCTGCACTGTCTCATGGCAAGGAGATAATGAAGTCACAGATAAGTGAGGTAGTGCACATCAGGTACTCCGTTACCCTGATATGCAACTGAGAACTCAGGTCGTCTGATTCCTAGTCCAGTGGTTTCTGTTCTCCCTCCCTCACCCTTACCTAACATCCCTCCTCTTCTGCCACTTTCTCTCCCTTCTTTCCTTTTCCCTATGTCATGCTATATACATATATTCATGAAGAGTGTGCTTTTTGTCATGTCTACCTCTTCAACTGCCAAGTGGTCTTGTTGTCCTTGACAGTGAAGGATGTGGCACTTTCTCTCCGAAGGTAAGGAAATTCTGAGGATTGTCAGGGTTTCCTGAGGTAGTCTAAATCTGGCCTACTGGCATTGGATGGTGCTTCATAAGTTAGAAAGGACATTGATGCCTGGCCCCTGTGACCATCTGCTGAGCCTTCACAACAGAATCACTGAGGGTGAAGTAATAGGATTTTCTGCTGTTTTTTTTTTTTTTTTAAGGGGCTTAATGAGCATGATATTGACCTTCCTTGATGCTTTTGTAGAGAAAGTTTCCCTTGAATTCCCTCCTCCTAATTTATGTCTTCTGTTTTTTCATCATGTTTGTATTCATGGAATGGTTGAGTCCATTTTCCAACTTCAAAAAGAGACTATTTGTGTAGTTTTTACTGAGTAAAATTAATTTTCCATGACCTGCTTTTTAACAGTGTAAAATCACCCACATGCACAGCATATTTTCATTTTTAATTAAATGTCCTAATATTCCATCAGGTGTTTAACTTGGATTTAGCAGGGTGATTATTTCTTCCATCACTCAATAAAATGTCTGAGAAATCTGTGCTGAGGTTTAACAGCTCTATCTCTGCCACGCTGTATTTATTACACAGTTTCTAAACCTCAGCAAACATGTGTCTGATGATCTAATTAATATTCAAAGTTGTCTTATTCTACAAAGCTGTAAATCTTTCCGTCATGATTTAAAGCATAACTCTAAAAGGTTTGACAGTCCCCTGTAGTAACTGCTGCCTTAAATCAAATTAAAATGTTTATAACTGGGGAAAAGAGAATATCAAATGGCAAAACTAAAATAAAAAAATGCTGTAATATCAAAGAAAAAAAGATCAGACGTTTGGTGATAAATGACTTTTTTTTTTGCTATGTATAAAATGATGGGTTTCCTAGCCATGATCAAAGCATGGAATGGGATAAGGTTTTAATTACTTTTCGTGAATACTTAAGTGAATATAAATTTAAGTTGCATTCCTAAGTTGCATTTTGCAGCTTTTTAATACATATAGTTTCAAGATGATAAAATGAAGTTTGGGGTATATATGATTTCTTCACTTCAACACTAACTTCAAATTGATTGAGGTTGATAGATAAAAGTTTATTTTGTTTCTGTTATAGTATGGGTAGTAAAAATCCTTTAACTCATTTATAGTAACAAAGTTATTTTTGCAAGTAATATGTGTAGTTAGCATTTATTATTAATGTCAAGCTGTATTAAATTTCCTGTTATGGTTAAATAGGCACATTCCTCATCATAAAAGGAATATATTGATTTAATTTTACAATCACATAGCTTTTTTGAAAAGCCATATTTTTCAGAAGCTTACATCATTCTATATCATTTTTATAGGAAGAATGAAAAAATTCAGAAGCAAAAGAAAATTCTCAACATCTCTGACATTGCATAACTTTTCTTTCCAAAATAACTTACAGTTGAATTCCACTATCAAAGTGTTTATCTTTTTTTACATGAGAATGAATAAAATTTTTGAGGCAAGTTAATATAGTTGAAAAAAGAAAAAACATTTTCCCACTTGCCTTTCTTCCTTTGAGATGTGTCTTTTTAGTTCTTCTGCCCATTTCTTGCCTGAGGACACATCATTTCTTTGTTGTGTTGTATACAAGAACTATGGGGACCACAATGATGTAGTCTTATTGATCTGGTCTCTGCCTGTACCTGCTGCGACCCAGATGATCTACCCTAAAATTCATTAAATCCACTACAATTTTGTTTACTACCATTTTAATTGGGACATTTACCTAACTCAAGTATTTCAGAACCATCACCATCTTCTAATGATAAATGTGATTGAATTGCATTTGATGGTTAATTATGTATTAATGGAAGGCAACTATGCTCAGCATGATCTCCCACCTCCCCCCCTCTCCCACCCCCACCAATGCAAATATCTATTAGTGAACTTTGACCAATTAGGACAAAGGTATTTTGTCCCCTTGGAAAATTTTTTAAAAAGAACATTTATTTGTGACCATATTTTGCCTAAGGATTGACTTGAATACACAGACCTATATATGTTGGTGATCCTTAACCTCTTTTAAATAACCTTGTATTGCTTACTGTTCTGTCTGGTCATCCGCAAAATACCTAACATAGTGATCAAGAATACAAAAATTGAAGTCACAGAGATAGTGACATGTGTCCTAGTTGACCAAGTGTGTGACCTTTTCATGTTAACTCATTTTCCTACACTTTAATTTACATATTTGTAAAATTAAAGTGATCATTTCTACCTCATGGGTTTGTTCTGGAGAGTAAATGAAGTAATGTTGGTAAGGCAAACAGCACCATGTCTGCAAAATGTAAGTACTCAATAAATGATAACTGATGTGACTATCAAATGCATTTTAAGTAAAATTTTATATACAGAAGTCTTTGAAGCTTCTAGATATCCTTGAGTTAGCTGGTAAAATACTGAGATGTAATGAAGTAAAGACAAAGAATAGGAAATAGTTTCCACAATTCACATATAAATCAATTTTAAGTATAACATTACCGTACCTTAATAGTTTAAGATATTTAACTTATCAATTTGCATTCTTTACATTTATACAGAATAGCTTTTCATTATAATACAAAATCTAAAAAATTAATATTTTGCAGAAATCTAAGTCTTCATACTATTCACAAAGTAGTTAAAAGCTTTCTGTTAAATCTCAAAGTCAGTCGTCCAAATCCTTCAGGTTAATTAGAAAAATCTTACTCTTTCCATGTAGCTATCATGTATAATAGATAACAACTGTGATGGAGAAATTTTTCACTCTTTTATTGTAAGGCCTATCTAATTAACATTGGAAATGAGGACACACCATGGAATTAGGAAAAGGGGGGAAATAGCTTTCAAGCTGGGAGAGGGCAAGTCTCCAAGAAGAAAGCTAAGTGGACTTATTTGGAAATTTTAAAAAAGGCTTCACTTTTGCTTTAAAAATATGGATGTTTTTCAGTGGATTCCTTTGTATAATGTCTTACATCCTTGCGTTCCTAGAATCCATACACTTAATTACAATTTGAATAAGCAATATATACATGGTTATAAAACTTACAAGGACCAAGAACACAGAGTGAAGAGGAAATTACCTTGGTACCCCTTCCCTGAACAATCTGTCTTGGAAATGATCATGTTATAAGGTAGTCATTTTGCAGAGTGAGTCAAATGGGAAAGCCACTCAAATAGTAGCGTTAACTTGTAACTCTGCATGCCTTAGGACAAGATCTTCCTCTTCTTTTAAACATCATGTCCTTGGAGAATGTTCTGTAGTTTCTCATTCATAAATTCTAAGCTGGTGAGCTGCAGCTCGTCAGAAGTATGATAGTGGATCTAGCCACTTGATAAGAGACATTATGAGCAGCTACCTAGGATTTTGTCTTCTCTAATTCAATAGCTATGTTAATTACTTTTACTCAAATTGTTTTTGTTTCTTGCATTCCATTCTGTTTTTATTTACTTCACTCTCAAAACCATACTTCAGTACTCTCTTGGAGTGGATATATTAATGACAAACTCTCAGTAGTGGGCTGAAGAGAGCTTTATGCCATTCTCAGTCTTAGGTCATGACCTTAGGTATATATTCTGGGTGGTTTTCTCTAAGTGCTGTGAAGGAAGCATTCATTACATTGCATTTTGGGGCTCTGGTGTTTCTCTTTAGAAGTCTGCTGTCTAATTGTAATTCATTTCAAAATGCCTTGCTGTTTTATTTGCTTTTAAGATCCCTTTATCTAGAGGCTTACAGTTACAATCCACTGTTACCAGATTATGAATTTACTTTTATCTTGTTTGACACTCCTGAGGACACCACTGAGTTCCTGAGGATACAGTCTGAGTTCCATCCTGGCAGGCAGCTGACCTGCATGGCACAGCAGACCTCTCCTGACCCGCCCACTGCTCCCCTTAGCCTGTTCTACTTCCACCTCTGTTTTTGGTGAATCCTCTGAGCCCTGTACCTCAGGCCTACACCCCAGTTCTTCTATGAAAATAATAATAATAATAATAATAAATGAAAAATCATCTCTCATCAGTTTTGAAAACATTCAGTCTTTATCCCTCAAATATCATTCTCTTTATTATAATAACCACACAGACTTCCTATTAGGCAATCATTGGCCCTCCCCATATATTTTTGTTTGACTTTCTTTTGTAATTTCTGTTTCTTTATCTCTCAGTGCTGAGCTCTTTGTAATTTTTCATACTTATCCTGTGGTCCACCATAATCTCCTTAGCTGTATTTGTTTGTTTGCTTACTCCTTTGCTGATTTTTTTCTCTTTTTTACTTCTGGGACTGCTCTTTTTGACTTTGTAACTTTCCCCTTAATTCTTATTCTTGTGGTTGGTTTTTATGTCTTTAATTTTTTTTTTACTTTTTTTTATAACAGTTTATTTTTACATCATTTTGTACATTTTTTTCCCCCATCTCAATTGTAATACCCGCGGGTTTCCCATCACCAAGTCACCCTTGTGCCATCACCATAATCCCGTGCATTTCCCTCCCCAGCCCCCTGTTTTTGATCCCATTCCCCACTCCACCCCCACAAAATGTCTCTGGTATATGGTTGTTCATTATTTTTGATATTTTCTCGCCTGGTCCATTTATACTCCTGCTATGAGTGAAACCAACCGGTATTTTTCTCTCTCTTTCTGGTTTATCTCACTAAGCATGATCTTTTCCAGCTCCACCCAAGTTGCTGCAAAAGACATGTGTTTCTTTTTTTCATTGATGAGTAATATTCCATTGCAGATTTGTACCACATCTTTTTAATCAGTCATCTACTTTTGAGCTGCTTCCATGTTTTTCCTATTGTAAATAAAGCAGCAATAAACATGGGGGTGCAGGTATCTTTTTGAATAAGTGTTTTTGTGTCTTTTGGGTAGATACCTAAGAGTGGGATTGCTGG
>NW_004567105.1:38913819-38921778 GCF_000260355.1 Condylura cristata
TTCTTTCTGGAATAGCTGAGGGACTTCCAGACACTTCAGTTGTGGAGGGTATTCTGAGTTGTGTTATTTTTCCCAGCCCCCACTGTGTGTAATTGTCTGTTGTCTAAGCTTGTAACAGGCAGGGGCCTCTTGTGTTGTTCAGCCTCTTCTAGTTAACACGTTGAGGCCGTATTTCTGGAAGGTGTCTGTTGATCTTTGTAGCCTTCGTATGTCCCAGGTTCCCTCTATGCTTGGTGTGCCCATGGTTGTTATGATGAATTAGCAGTGTTGTAGGTCTCCCTAGAGTTGGGCCTTTGGCTGAGTTGGTGGCTGGCTTTATTTACACTCTAAGTACTGTGAGCTTTTCTGGCTCCCAAGTCTTTGGCCTCTGTTGTGGGGGGTGGGATTTCCCCCTCCCCTCAGAAGTCAGGGGAATGCCAAAGGGCTGAAATCCTGGCAGCTGAGTAGGCTGCCAGTCCTCCCTCTGAGCTTTCAGAGCTCTTTTTGTTTAGTCCAAGTAGTCCCTCCCTGAGCAGTGCCCCCCCACTGCCTGTATCTCTTTCACAGAGCCCAGCTGTATCTCTTTAACTCCAGGGTTTTACCACAGTTTTTGTGGGTAGATGTGGTAAGCAGGTAAACCCCTGAGCAAGTCTCCCCGTTTGAGGCACTTCCTAGGGCCTGTGTTGAATGTGCCCATGCAAGATTGTTAAAATTGCTGCATTATCCTAGGGTTGGGGCTGTGGTCCACTCAACTAGTGTGCTGTCTCAGTTTATATCCAGGGCTTTGTTGGGGCTGCTGGTGCAAAGGTCAACAACATGTATCCTTGGGTCTCTGGTTCCGAGCTGCAGCCTTTTCCCACAATTTGGTTTCCTCTCCCTAGCTGAATTGTCTCAGTTTATCATCAGGGTTGTAGTAGGGATGGGACAAAAGGCTACCAAGCAGCCACAGCTGCCAATGCAGGCAGTTTCCCTCTGTAGAGCTTCCTGCTGTCCGGGCCCCTAGACTTTTAAAGTAGCCAAACAAGGAGGAAGCCGCTGGAGTTCCCTGATCAGCCTTGCAGGGTTCAACTAATCCTGCCTGTGTGGCTTCCCTTATGGGAACTCCCCAATCACTGTTTCTCCCTCAGTTATTTTCCTTCTAGTGAGTCCAGGGCATTCTCATTTGGGTTGAAACTCGTAGCATGTAAGTCTACAGTCCGTTTTTATATAATCCCATGCGAGCTTGGATGTAGTCATCTCGGTGTCTTTATTCTGCCACCATCTTGCTGGTTCCCGAGCTGTTCGAGTTGATCAACGGCTTTGTGAGGCGCCCAGGTGCTCCCAATGGGGTCTGCAGTTTCAGAAGTTTTTTCCCTGTACCCAGGAGTTGCAGGTCAGATTTGCAGTCTTTCTGCAGCCTGGGCTCCACTCACTGAGCTGAGCCGTCTCCCTTCACCTCCCGGGTTTAGTGCGACTTGCAGTAAGTAAGTCTATAGTCTGTTTTCAGTCCTCAATTCCTATGCAAGCCTGGACGCAGTGATCTCGGCGTCTTTACCCTGCCGCCATCTTCCAGAAGTTTTCTTTAATTTTTTAAACACACTCACACTACATTATAATCTTTCACACGTTGCTCTATTATCTGAATTTCAAGGTGTGTAAACCCACCTTTCATTGTTTGCTGGTTTTGGCCCCTAGTGGAGTATTTTTCTGCTCAGTCCTTCAGCTGTCTGACCTCTCCATCATTAACACTTTCCTTGTGAAACCTGGGGTCTTTTCCCTCCACAGAAGCTTTGCATTTGCTTCTGCAGTTATACCAGGAATATTACAGTTGATATTTGTGTTTATTTCTTTTGTAAGTTGCATACCAAACAGAACTCTATGAAAAGAAACTTTTTTTTTCTCTCTACCCAAATACAGGCAAAAATAGAGTATGTCCTAATAGACTGCTTTGTTTGTGTGTACATGTGTGTTTGTACATTTTTATCCTACTTGAACTTAAAATCTTGCTTTGTGCTGAATCCTGGGCCATATCCTTTCTGGTATCACCATATGGGCCATAGACCCAAATCTGATATTCAGTTTCTTTTTGTGCTATCTAAGAATTTCCATGTTTAAAAATAAGCTCAGCGCTGCCCCGTGGTGGTGCAATGGGCTGAAGAACAGCACTAAGAAATAGGTCACATCCCCTGCCAGGGAGCTGACCTACATGGTGCAGCAGTCCTCTCCTGTCTCACCCCCTGCTCCTCTCAGCAGTCTACTTCATCAATCAGCTTGGTCTGCTCCCGGCTCTGCCTCTGGAGAATTCTCTCACTGCCACTGCCCCTCTGGCCTATATCCCAATTCTGTATGCATAAATAAATAATTAAAAATAAATAAATAAGCTCTGTGTGCAGCAAAAGAGACATTACAAAAAACAGACAGCCCACTGATTGGGAAAAAAATTTCTCACACAAAACTAGCAATAAAGGATTAGTCACAAAGATATACAAAGAACTTTTGAAACTCAACAAAATAAACAACTCCCTCAAAAATTGTCCAGAAGAGTTAAGACATTTCTCCAAAGAGGAAATGCAGATGGCTAACAAGCATATGAAAAAATGTTCAACATCACTTGTAATAAGGGAGATGCAAATTAAAACCACAATGCGATACCACCTCACCCCTGTGAGAATGGCACATCTTCAAACAACTAGCAACAACAAATGTTGGCGAGGATGTGGAGAAAAGGAACTACCCTGCACTGCTGGTGGGAATGCAAACTAGTACAATCATTATGGAAAACTGTTTGGAGATTTCTCGAACTACTAAACATGGAGCTTCCATATGACCCAACAGTCCCACTTCTAGGTATCTACCCAAAAGACAAAATAACACTGATTCAAAAAGATGCCTGCACCCCCATGTTTATTGCTGCTTTATTTATAATCAGAAAGACATGGAACCAACCGAAATGCCTAAAAGTAGATGACTATATTAAAAAGATGTGGTACATATACACAATGGAATATTACCCAGTAATCAAAAAAGATAAACACGTGCTTTTTGCAGCAACATTTATGGAGCTGAAAGGGATCATTCTTAGTGAAATAAGCCAGAAAGAAAAAGAAAAATACCAGATAGTTTCACTCATAGGAGGAGAATAAAGGATGGGGTGGGGGGGGGAGTTAATAATAATAATGAACAACTATATACCAGGGACATTTTACGGGGGGCAGAGTGGGGAATGGGATAAAAAAAATGGGTGGGGGTGCATGGGTGAATTGTTTTTGGGAAGTCCACAGGGATTACAACTGAGATGGAGAAAAGCACAAAATGATGTAAAAATAAACTATTATAATAATAAAATAATAAGTAAGCTCAGTTAGGAATTTGTTTTTAAGCCATGTGTTAATAGGAAGATCTTCAAGTTATACAGGTCTCACTATTGGTGGATTTGGAAAAATCATTACCAGTTCAGATATATTTCAATGATGCTCAATAATCCCTGCAAGTGATGCTTATAAATCTGCTTATAAAAACCTTTGAGGTGAAACTCATGGCTGGTTCATTGTCGATTCGGGCAGTTGGATAAAAGAGTCCCGCAGTCCTCAGTGGATTTTTGAGCATTTAATGCTTTACAGGGAACCGGGTACACAAGGCGCACCAGGCAGTGAGGCTGGCATGCAAGGAGGCAGGCACGGGCCAGGCAGGGGTGCTGGTAGGTAGGTAGGCAACTGGATCTCCCACTCCCCAACCTGGTGAATCTTTACACTGTCTCTGGGCAATCTTTGGTGTTCTCTCGTGGTCTTGCCCCTCCTGTAGTCATAACAGTCATCCTCTTGTAGCGTCTTCTCAGCCATCCTTCTGCAGTGGTCCTCCATCTGCGTGAGGCACCTTTCTAGCCCTGGCCTCTGGGCTCAGGTGTACACACTCACACAGGCCCACACCCATACTCAGGTGTCCACCATCTGGCATGTATACCCTGTACCCACGCTCCCAAGCACCTTCTGCATTCACATGCAGGTGGTGGCCATAAAGGCTAAAGGTGCAAAAAGCCTGATTAATTCACATAACTTACAGGATGGAACTGGGAATGTGGCTGCATCTTTCTCTTCCCTAAATTTCTGATACTCCCTCAGCGTACCTCTTCTTAACAGATTTCTTTTCTACGAGTGGTTTCCATTTCTTTCATATAAACTTTCTGGAAGAAATCTCCTGGCTTGGGTACAACAAACCTGTAACATTCATCTTTATCCAGCTGATGGGTGACTCTTCTTTAAGGACTCGCTGTATTTTGAGTAATTAAATTATACTTCAGGTCAATTTGTTTTAGATTTATGCTAAAATGAGTGTGTATATAGATACATTTAAATATCAGGTATGGGGAGGTGATCAAGTCAGATAATATCGATAAAGATTGCAAGGATGACAGGGAGGGTAGCTAACATGACAAAAGGCAGAACCAAGCATCAAGGTTAAGCTGAGAAGCTGTGGGGGGTCTCATGCTGCACTAAAACAGACATTTAACAGGCAACAAGAAGCATGTCCTGCACTTGGACTTTCAGCTTTCAAATGAAACCACATTGCTTCCACTACAGTTTTATTTGCAGATTTTTTTTTAATGCAAGTATTTGTTTCCTTAGTTGTACAAAATGGGAAAGTGATGTTAATTCTGCAAGTACCAGGTAGAAAAAGTCTAAGTCCAAGTGCTTTGTAACCTATGAATTAGTGTATAAATGTGAGTTACTTTTATTCCGCAGAGGAATCCTAGCTCATTTGCTCCCACACACACATCCCTGTGTCCCCTTGCCCCTTATTCAACATCCCCCTTAACCTCAGAGCCTTTAGGTTATTTTTTGAAGTGCAATTTTTTTTTACATTGTTTTAAGTTGTGTGTTATGTAACAACTGTGTGTTATATAAATGTTCTATATTGTTTGAACGGTCGAGTTTGCATTGCTGAACATAATTCTTTCAAATTTGCTTAATGTTGTTGAAAATGACTGTTTCATCCTTTATAGTGGCTGTATAATATTCTGTGAAATATAGATACGACATCTTTTTGCTCCATTTGTTCATTGAAGAGTATTTAGGCAACTTCCATATTCTAGCTATTATTAATAACAAATCTGTGGATACTATAGAATGGATGGAGTTTTCTTGTTAATGGTTTCATGTTCTCTACTCAACAGTAGAATTGCCAGGTCTGATGGTATTTCTATTTTTAATTTTTAAAGTAAATTTAGATTGTTTTCATATGGTTTTATCAGTTGTCATTCCCACTGCAGTGTAGAGTTCTTTTTTCTCTTCATCCTGTTCATTCCTTGTTTTTTTGTTTTTGCTTTTTGTTTTTTGTTGTTTTTTTTTTTTTAATGTGCCATTCTCACAGATGAGATGGTATCTCATTCGAGTTTTTGATCTGCATCTGTTATTAGGAGTGATGAGGAACATTTTTTCACCTGTCTTTTGGCAATAGGCATTAAAGGATCAACTCCAGTAAACTCAGGAATTTGAAATTCTTATAGTAAAACATTTCTAGGGAGGTTTATAAATATTCCATTGCATTTGGTGCCAGAGAAAACAACTGCACAAGATAGTGAAAACCAACTTTAATGGTCTCATGCTTTACTTGAGTGCTATATGCATGTTAAGTCAGTGTAATGTGGGCATGTATATAAATGATTGGGTTTTTCACTTTGCATTCAAAAAGAAAAATTCTGAATCATGAGAAATGTCTTTATACAGAAGAGTTTATTCAAGATGGCAATAAGGGTGAGATAGGTACCCCCCAAAAAACCAGCTTCCCAGGTGGCAGAAGAGCTGGGGTAATATCATGGGAGAATGGAATGTGAGGGAATGCAAGGAGAGCTGGGTCTGGGGAGAGATGGACCCAACTGCTGTCTAGGTAACAGGAGTCAGGATTTGCCCCTTCACAGCAAAGTTTTCTCAGCAGTCAGTTATTTCAGATGATACTATCAACCTTGATGGTCACAGAGAATTTGACTATAGATGTAACACAGTCAACGTTCCCAGTTGCCAGGAATGCAGGTGAAACCAGTTAAAGGTTAATCATGGGGAGGGGGTAGTGGGAAGGGAGAACAAAGCTTGGTTAGAATCCCTCTTATTTCTAGCTTTAGTCTAGGGGGAATTTTTGCTTACAAAATAGAGGGGATCCAGCTACACTACCTCTAAAATATCATACTCAGGCTAAGTTAGTAGAAATAGTATGCAAAGCAAGGTAAAAAGAGTCTCTCTGAAATCACTCTACGTATTCCATAGTGGAATATTGCTTTTACTTTGGCTAACAGATGTTGAGAGATTATTGGCAGATAGAAGTATCATTGGCAGATGAAGATATCTAGAAGATGGAAACACTGACTATGAATAGGTTAACTAAACAATGAAATAAAGAAGAAATTGAGAGATAGTATGAAACTTTCCTTAAATTCCAGAGGACTAAACTAGTAAGTGAATTTTTTTTACAATTAAACTTTATTTTCTCATTGTTTATTTTTATACAGTATTTGATTTCTTCTTCTGGTGTAGTCCCCATAAATTTCCCACCACCACAGTACCTGTGACCCATTACCACAGATCATTGTGCTCTTCCTTCCCCTGATTTGATCCCTACCCACCCTCTCCCCTGCTGGACCCATCAGATTATGGTTTGCCTGCAAGTTTTGTCCTTTTTCCTGACCCTTTGTTCGATTTCCCTCTGTCCATCCAATATACATGTATTTTTCCTTCTTGCTTATTTCACTGAGCCTAATCCCTTCTAGCAACATGCATGTTGCTGCAAATACCATAAACTATCTTTTTGATGGGTGAGTAGCATTCCCCAGTGTTTATAGACCACATCTATCCATCTCTTTGGGGCATTCTGGTTGTTCCCATACTTTTGGCTATTGTAAATAATGCTTTAATAAACATAGAAGTGTAGGCTTCCTTTCAAAGTTAAGTTTTTGTGTTCTTTGGGTAGATTCCTGAGATTAGAATTGCTGGGTCATCTGATAGATCTATTTTTGTATTTTAAGGGACCATATGTGAATTTTAGATTACATTATTCTATGCAACTAGAGATGACTAAGCTATTAAATGTCAGGGAAGCAAGTTTGAGCTCTAAATAACAAATACACTGATCATAAGAACCAGATTAAAATGGTGGGGGCTACATGAATATTGGAAGTAGAGCCTAGGTAACCAAGTGTCAGAAGCACAAGGGAAATAAGAAATCAGGACCAGGGTGATGGGTTAAAATAATCTGCTGATATTTTACCTTCACTATACCATAAAGATGACTTTGAATGGCAGCAAGCGTTATGACATATAGTTGCCAAATTACCTAAAGTAAACATTTATGAAGCCTCTGTGCACAGCACAACATGATGTGTAGAAAGATGCAGAAAGTTTTCTTTTGGGACTTTTTTTCTCTGGCTGTCTGATACACAGTGGAACATTTTACCTAAATGACAGGGAAACAGGTGGGTACAAACATAATAGTATAGCTTTCAGGTGATTGCTAGCTCCTCATCATGTCTCACAGGGTAACCCCAGAAGAAATTACTATCAAGAAGAATGAATTCTGGAACTGAATTCTTAGCATTTATAATTTACAGGGAAAGCTTCATGATAAGCTCCTACTGGTGGAATCTTCAGAGCTAGCAAACAGTTGATTAAATGTGTGAAAAGTACACTCTCAAGTGTTAGACTGTGTCTCATTGCCAGTTTTCTCAGTATTTGTTTCTGAAGCTAATTATAAGGCAGAATAAAAGTGAACTTGGACCTCTTATTCAGTCAGAGCCTTAACAAAACAAGTTAAAGGAATTCTTGTATATTGTTTAGTTTTCTAAGTTGTAGGGGCCATTTCTCGTCTTTCTCAGAAGGAGTGTTTTTGCCTTGAGCAGCCTTTAAAATGTAAATGACTCACTCCAACTTGTTTATTTTCTTCAAATTTTTTAAAAGCCAACTCCAGTCTTAAGATTAACTCTGTCATTGTCCTATATATATATATATAACCAAATGG
>NW_004567105.1:38922123-38981874 GCF_000260355.1 Condylura cristata
AGCTCCATCCATGTTGCTGCAAAAGGCATGTGTTTATTTTTTTGACTGCTGAGTAATATTCCATTGTGTATATGCACAAAATCTTTTTAATCCAATCATCTACTTTTGGGCATTTTAAAACCATATGTATTTCTACCAGATGTTGTCTTTCTCTTAAAACATGTTTGAGTCAAGAATATTTTTCTGATTTTATTTAAACCAGCTGATGTTAACTGTCTGTGTTCATTTTGCTTAAAAATCTATGTAGTAGACTCTGTAAGCATGATAGTTATTTGGTATGATCTTCCTGACTTTGACCATTTATAACAAAAAGAAATTCACTAAAGCACAGAGGTCCATAAATAGCCCTGAATTGGCAAAAATTAGAGTGAATTACATATTACAGGATGACAGGAACTTTGCTTAGTGGATGATAGGAAGGGGACTCTGAATAAATCATAAATCTTTGTTACAGATCAAGGAGTTTTGAACATCTCTTACACAGATAATGTTGTGGTTCTCCACTGAATGAGAGGCAGGATTTCATAAGTGCCTAAAATCAACTGAAATAGAACCAGTCAACTAATTTTTAGGAGCAAAATGGGGAGAATTGTTAGGTTTTTGTTGGAATCATTAATAAACATCCATGTGTTATGTAACATAATATTATTATCTTTAAGAAGTGTAGATTCTCAAAAGGCAAATACAAGGAAGATAGCTGCCTTTAGATACACACAATGGAATATTACTCAGTGCCCAGCCAAGATAAACTCAGGCCATTTGCAGCAACATTGGTGGAGCTGAAGAAGATGCTCAGTGAAATAAGTAAGAAGGAAAGAGAAAAATATCAGATGGTTTCACTTAGAGGTAGAACACAGGGGAACCAAACAGGGATAAAGACAAAAGCTGCAAGATGACCATAGATTTGAGTCTCCTCAAAGGGGAGAGAGAGGGAGAGGTGTCAGAAACAGAGGAGGGAGGAGTAACCAGGTGATGGATCATGGGTGTATGGTGTTGGGAGAGCTCTGGAGACTATGCCTGGGGGGGAGAACAATGATATAAAAAGTAAATTTAAAATAAAAATATAATAAAAGTTTTTTTTTTAAATTCTATACTTTTACTCATTTACACTAAACTCCTCCTTCCTACAGTAGGATGACTCATTCCCAGTAAAATATAACATCTTAAGCACTGTTTCCAAAGTGTTCAAATTTCTTGACCTTTCTGCAGCAATTGATATTGACTGGCTTTTTCCCCCCTAAACCCCTTTTTGCTTTGCTTTTCTTGATGTGTCATTTTCTCCAGACGATGGTATTGTACCAACCTTAAACATTTTGCAAGGTAAGGACAGGGAAGTAAGTGCATTGTTCAAGGTGACATAACTATGACATTGAAGAGCCACGTCACAGGGTGACATGGACCCAAAGCTTGGGGGAGGGGGGCTATGCACCTTCCCTTCCCATGTGAGATCTTCCCGCAGCATCTTTCCTCCTTGTCTGCCTACCTTTGTTTTATTTTCTCCACTTCTCATCTCCTGACTGGAGATCATCTCTTTTTCTTACATATCTCTCTTCCATTGTACTACTCTCTCCCCTAAGTGGAACTAAACCACACACACATATTCAAAAGGAGTAATGCTATCCAGATGCATATGCAGCTTCCATCCCACATGGGTTAGGGGACAGGGACTACTGTATTTCCCCTTGGGCACTTTACATAACCCTGCTGCCAGCTTCCTGGTGTGCCTGGATGGGGCGAGGGAGTGGTGTGCTCCCCTTTCTTCATAATGGGATGATCTAGGCATGACAAATCACCATTGTCTCTTCCTTGTGTGGTGCCAGCAAGTACAGGCCAGGTTCACTGTGGATTCAGGCAGACAGATAAAGGAGAGTCCCGGAACCCTCAGGGGATTTCTCAGGCATTCATGCTCTCTCGGGTAACCAGGCCCACAGGCACACCAGGCATGGAGGCTGGCATGCAGGGAGGCAAGGTCAGGCCGGGCAGGCATACCCCAGACAGACATGGAGAGCTGGCAGGCAGGCAAGCAACAGAGCCTCACAGCATCCCAAGAATCTTTATACTCATTCTCTGGGCTCTCTCTGGAATTTTCTGGTGGTCTTGCCTCTTAGCTGCTCATTCTCTGGAACCTGTCCTGTCTCCGAGAAATGCTGCCCTTATATTCCCTGGCCTCTAGGCTCAGGTGTGCACACTTGGCATGCCCACACCCATGCTCCAGGTGTCCATAATCAGACCCCCGTGCCCCAAGCTTATTCTCCCAACCGCCTTCTGCATCAGCACAACCAAAGCTGCAGGTGATAGTCACAGAGGCCAGTGGCCCAACAAGCCTGATTTAATTCACTGATCCCACACCCTGGAAAGCAACACTCTCACAAATAGTATGTGACAGCATTTTAACCAAAGTTTTTTTTTTTTTTTAAAGATTTATTTATTCATACAGAACTAGGGTACAGGCCAGAGATGCGGAGGGTGAGAGGCTTCACCAGAGACAGAGTGAACAGAACAGGCAGATTGACGAAGTACACTGCTGAGGGGAGCAGCGGGCGGGTCAGGAGAGGTCTGCCACACCATGTGGTCACCTCCCGGGCAGGCGGGAATCGAACTCATGCGGAAGTGGCTTTAGCTTCTTAGTGCTGTGCTTTAACCCGCTGCGCCACCAGGGAGGGCCTTAACCAAAGTTTTGAGGACAACAGGGGAAGGCTAAAAAGTAACAAAACAAAACTAAAGTGAAGTAAAGATCCTGTTATTCTAAAACATGTTTTGGCAAATTCTTGCAACACAGTGAGAGGCAGATTTTCCATTTAGCTAATGAAGCTTAAACTTCTGCTTTACTTATAGCCATCCATGCTTCTTTCAAGATCTTGGAAGGATTTAGTAATGTGCTCACTTGGGCATATAATTTTTGAGATGTGCAATAGTTATGTTTTGGTCATCTGTTTTTCCTGAAAGGCTCCTAAAAATTACATAGGCTTCTGGCTTCTACAGCATCCTACACAGTGTGTTCTTACCAGCAGGATATCTCCCAGCTAAAAGCCCTGACATACTGATGATGGCGTTCTAAGGAGATGTTGGGATTCAGATGCCTGAGCTCCTTGAGTTACCTCTGAGAAAAGTTTCAACAGAGGAAGTTCCCCTTTTAGCAGTGTGCCGCCAGCTTACCAAGAAGACACATTTGATTATATCCAAAAGATCAAGTTTATTAGGAAAAAAGGAAAGGAGAAGAGGCTTGTGTAGACACGAGCAGCGAGGGGTTTATTCAAAGAGACACCTGCATAGACACCGTGGACAGTCTTGGGGTGAGAGTTGCATTTTGTAGCTATTGCTAGATGAATCATTTCTGGAGTGTGTTTGGGTTAGTTTGTAAGGACCAGTGATTTCTCTGTAATGGCCTCCATCTCCATAGCCCAGCTCTGATCCACACCTAATGATGTTTTTAGAGCAGTCCTTAGCGATGACAGACAGTTCCCAGTTTATCTCTGGGCCACAATTAAGGATTTTTCATCCCCATAGTTGGTTCAACATCTCTACAGCCATCTCCAGTATCTGGTCTTGTGATGCCTCAATCTGAATTTTCTGCTCTCAGCCTCCATCATTTCCTTTCCTTCCTAGACTATATTCCAGTCTCATTGTAGTGCTCAGTTTCAACCATAGCCCTCCCACCCCCCACTCATTCCTCGTCCCTATGCTCTGGGAGGAGAAAGAGGGCACATCAATTTCCATACTCCATGAGGTCATGAAGGCATTTTCCTAAATCAAGACCTTTTCCTCTGTCCTAAGGTGCCACTCACCCAGTATGTAACAAATGATTGCAATTATTATTTTGAACAACCTTTTAAGATTTCCCATTTCACCAGCTGGTCATTATTAAATATGCACCACATGTCAAACACTGGTAATTTTTTTACATGTGTTAACTCATTTTAATAATAATAAATACACTCTGGGATGGATATAATGATCTTCATGAGCATTTTAAAAACCAGTATTTCTAAACCAAAGTGAAGTTCTCTGACCAAGGTCTCGTGACCTCTGGCGACTTCTGATTTAAATGACTACTCCTGGCCCCACACAAACACACAATCCCCTTCTCTGATTTGGCATCTACTTTTCTGTGAAACTCCTCGATTTGTCCAACTAAAAGTATTCTTGTCTTTCTCTGAACAACCACATTTGTGTCAGTTTTATTCTGGTTCTCTCAAATTGTCTTGTGGTATTATTTTAGCTTGAGGTATGAGAAAGTTATCTTAAGCTCTTCCAGAACTTAGTTCAGTACTTGGTGGAAATAATTCAGTAGGTTATGGGGTAAATTTTGTGACTCAAAACTAATCTGGGTTATGTATAGATAAAGGAGCTAATGATTATGAAATTCATAAGTAGGCAACTTTGAAAAATTCTGCTGAAAGGGAAAATTGTTTAATCACATAACCGCTTATTACCTCCATGACCTGTCTCTCAAGTGTTGAACTTGGTTCCATTATGAAAAATTGTAGTTGTTTCACCCAGAAACTTGAAAGTGCTATGTTCATCTTTCCTAATGGGTGATGCTAGCTGCAGTAAGGAACTGTCTGTTGGGAGAAAGCAGCTGTTCTTCGTTGATATAGGAAGCAGCTATAAAGCTAATGAATACCTTACTAATAATAGCGCTCACCTGCTTTTGACAAATTAGGCTGCTGGCATATAAGCAAAACGGAGGAAAAATGGTGCTTACTTACAGATTAGATTAGGGTGAGTACATTATAAACCATGAGTTATGAGTCAGTTGGACGTTATATGACTCACTGAAGGAAGTGGGAACGGAAGAAAGCAGGGATATTTTCTTAGATACAGTCAACAAATCAATAAAATGATAGTGAAACTGAATATGAATCATTTGCTTAACAGGGATAAACTTTCAGTTGGAAAAAGTGGGTATATTGTGGGTTAGAGTAACATGACAATTTCTAGCCTAAGAGTGGGTCTGTACAAAATATTTGTGAGAAACAGTTGAAGAAAACATGAGTTTGCTTCTATTGTTAAGAACGAAATCAAGAACAGTACTTAAGAGTGACTTTAAAGAATGTCCTTTGAGCAAACATTTCCCATTCTTCTCTTTGAATTTAAATACCAGGGAAGGAGGATTTTGGTGTCTAGCATGCTCTGTTTGTCCTTCAATGAATTAACTTAGAGGAATGAGAAGCAATTAGTGTAAAAGATTAGACCTTGGAAAGAGTTCCTAGAATGTCCCAACATCACTGTCAAAAGTGGGAGCTTTGGAGTTTGATCTCTCTACCACTTTCAAGCTGGGTAGTCCTCAATGACTCAGTCTCATTTCAGCCCTTCTTACTGTGTGTTATGGCAAGCCCACAGGTTGGCAAGCCAGGGAGCTGGATAGGGGGAAGGGTGGCTAGGAGGCAGGGAGGCAACCAAGCTTCCCAGACCCCCTCACAAATCTTTCCTCTTTTTCTGGATTCTCTCTAACATTCTCTCGTGGTTTTGCCTTTTCTACAGTCATGCCACTTGTCCTCTTTTTGCTTTCGCCTGTGTCTGAGCAACTCTGCTCGTAGAGCCCTGGCCTGGAGGCTCAGGTGTGTACAGGTATGCATGCCCACACCCATGCCCCGGGGGCACAATCAGGCACACATGTCCTGGCCTGGAGGCTCAGGTGTGTACAGGTATGCATGCCCACACCCATGCCCCAGGGGCACAATCAGGCACACATGTCCTGCACCCAAGCTCCCAAGCCCTCCTGCATCAACACTGTCAGGTGACAGCCACGGAGACTAGTTATAAAAAAAGCCTCATTAATTCACCTACCCTACACTGCGGTTTTGAGTATTAAATGAACTGATTCATGTAAAGCACGAAGCACAATGTGTGAAACACACTGAGTGCTAAATAAATGTTAAATAGTGCTTTTCAGATTAACTGAATGTAAACAGAGACGGAAGGTTGATTAGATGCTGTCAGGGGTTGAGGGGTGGAGTGTTTAGGGAATTCTCAATGTCCACAGAATTTTTGCTTGGGATGATGAAACATAAGCAGTGGTAATGGTTGCAAAGTATTGTGGAAGTCATTAATGCCATGGAATTGTATGCTAATAATATTTAAAATCTCACTATAAAGCAAGATAAAGCTACTAGTGATGGCTGCCACTACCGCTGAGGTTCCTTTTCTTTTAGTTTTGCCTCGATTCAGGAAACATACTCTAGTGCCAGCAAGTACAGGGCAGGTTCACTCTGGATTTGGGCAGACAGATAAAAGGAGAGACCCAGGCCCTTCCAAGAGTTTTTCAGGCTTTCATGCTCTCAGGGAACCAGGCCCACAGGCATACAAGGCCGGGGGGCTGGCATGCAGGGAGACAGGCACGGGCCAGGCAGGGGGAAACAGTTCAGCAGCTCAGCCTCCCAAAGCCCCTCCTCCCCTGAATCTTTACTTTCTCTGGGCTCTCTGGCATCCTCTTATGATCTCACCTCTTCTGTAGTCACTCGTCCTCATCACCATCCTACATCTCCTATCTCCCACTGATGCCGCTCTTATATCCCTGGTCTCTAGGCTCATGCCCACACAATGCTCCAAGTGTCTGCAATCAGGCACGTGTGCCCTGCCTCCATATTCCTAAGCCCTTTCACAGGGGACAGCCACAGAGACCAGTGGTACAAAAGCCTAATGAATTCCATTTCCCCTACACACACACACACACACACACACATAATTTCAGATCCAAACACTGTCTACTTTAATGACACACATTCACTGATTACTTTCTGCTGTTCTGTGGTCTAAAGGGTGGGAGTGGTCCTTGAGGGAGGGTAGCTTGCAAGTGTCCCTGAAGATTAGGAACTCCTCTGGGAAGGCATAGAGGCTCCTAGGATGCAGAATCAGCAGAGAAACATTGGTATCAGCTGAGTTGCACAATCTGGCTAAGGGAGCATGGCCTGCTGTCTTAGAAGGCCCCACGGGCGAGGGGCTTGCTTTCCTGGGTACCAACTCAGTCATGGTGCTTACCGGTCTCTCTAAGTGAAGGCATTAAACACTCAGGTTCAAATGTTAAAACAATAAAGCATCAGAAAAATTGTTTATCATTTAAAGTCCAGAGAGTTCTACTAATTTAGTAGTAGACCATTGGTTGTCAAGGAGGCTAATGATGTGGGTGTAAAAGCTAAGGAAAACAACACCAGACAGGACTTTTTTTTTCCTGAGATTTCTTTCAAGTTCTTGATGGATTTTAGAAAATGTAGAGTTGCAGAACAAGCCCACACTTTTGCTACCTTGGAGTTATTTTAAAATAAAATCTGATGCCTTCTTGAATCAGTGACATTACATGACCTCAGAAGTCCTTTGTAACATGATTCTATGACTTGTACCCATTCAGTATCACTGGTTGTGAAGGAAAAAAAAAAAAAGCCACACCATTTCTTTATCAAGCTCTGGAAAAATATAAAACAATTTATGAGATAATTTACTAAATTGATTTTAATAATTTTCAAACTTATTTTGAAGCTGCTGTTATTCATCAGTAATCATCATAATTACTTTAGTCCCATTTACTTCTGATTGGGTTGACTACATGTAACTTTATATTTAATATATTTAAAACACTCAACATGTAGTGTTTATATTTGATATAGTTGATTTGTACTAGGTATGAGTGGCTTGTGCTTTCACATATATGCACAGAGTACCAGTTCAGTGGAAGTCCTGTTCTAGGCAATGGAAATAAGGCAGTGAAAGACACGGGGGGTCATCCTTACTCTCTTGAGTCTATCCTTTACTCCCTTGAGTCTAACCCCCCAAAATAGCCCTCACATAATAACTTAGATGCTAATATGCCAGAGGACAAAGTGGGGAAATTATCCACTTCCATGCAGCTTTATTATTTTGACAGAGAACGCCTGTGAGATCATTTTTATTATCCCTATTTCATAAGAGGAAATTTCCTTAAGATGCTTTTAGTGCAAGTTAGGTGGTGGAGTTTCTTAGAGCAATTTTTGGATAAATTCCACATAATTATCTTAAATATCTTAGTAAAATGTGGCAGAATTTTCAGAATTAGATGGGTATAATACCACTCTAAGCACAGCCTGTAATAATAACTCATCTTTTTAAATGAGCAGTAATAAAATAAGTGCTTCTTTTAGAAATCGTATATGACTCATAGGTGATAATTCTATCTAGTCTCTTTTCAAAGTTCATGCTGATTAAGGTGGTGGTTTTCAATCACAGGTCAACCCCCACCCCCAGAATGGCAATGACTGGAGACCTATTTAGTAACCATATTTGGACAGGTGGGGATGCTACTTGTTTCTAGTAGCTGAAGGGCAGGGCAACTTCTCACCAAACTATAAATGCACAGGACAGAGCTATCTGCAACAGAGTGTTACTGGATTGAATTTAAAAACACCAGTAAGGTAACCACCAATCCTGGTTTGATGAATATACTTAAGGGTCTTTTTCAGTGCATTTATGCACATATGCAAATACATACTGACATGCTATGCAAATGGGTAACATTTTAAATAGTACCCTGTACTTATTTAATGCAAGTTGAGCTCTTTCAGTCAATAAGTTTATTTCTAGGTCATATCGGAGAGTTGCATAGCATTTTTTTTTTTAAATTTTAAAAATGTATTTAATTTATTTTTTGTGTAGAAGAACTGGGCTGCAGGCCAGAAGTGTGAGGGAGAATGAGAGGATTCTTCAGAGTCAGAGTGGGGAGCAGAACAGGTGGAGAGACTGAAATCCACTGCTGAGGGGAGCAGTGGGTAAGACAGGGGATGTCTGCTGCTCCTTGTATACATCAGCTCCCTGGCAGGGGAATTGAGCTCAGGCCTTAAAAGTGATAGCATTGAAACTTAACCTCTTGGCCAAGAGGGAGCCCAGCATTTTCTGTGTATGTATAAATGTATCAGAATATTTATCTCTCAATTCATATGGATATATATTTAAGTTATTTTCAATTTTTTTAAAGATTTGTTTTATTTATGTGTACAGAACTGGGGTGCAGACCAGAGATGCAAGGGCAGTGAGAGGATGCACCAGAGACAGAGTGGGGAGCAGAACAGGCAGATTGATGAAGTACACTGCTGAGGGGAGCAGTAGGCAGGTCAGGAGAGGTCTGCCGCACCATGTGGGTCACCTCCGGGGTGGGATCAAACTCATGCAGAAGTGGCTTTAGCTTTTTAGTGCTGTGCTTTAACCTGCTGCGCCACCAGGGAGGGCCCTCAAATTTTTTTTAACTATTTAAAATGATAACGGTGACATCTTCATACATATAATTTTTTATAATGTAGAAGCATTTCTGTAGGACTCTTTCCTGGAAGTGAATTTACAAATTCCAATTTTTTGAACATTTTTAAATTTCGTTATTGTTGCCAAGTACTCCAGAAAGGAGGTACCAAGTTATAGTTCCATTATCTATGAAAATGACAATAATATTTTCAACTTTTCAGGATTGTAATATAAGCAAATATGTTTGTGTTGGATTTCAAGAATGTTTAACAAACATCAATTATAGGGCAGGGTGGAGGGTATCCCAGAACTCCCAAACATGCCCACTCTAAATAGTTCTGTCATCCCCTACATCAAGACAAAGCATACTCTAGTTCAGGAGACCGTCACTGGAAAGGAGCTTTGATTTAGTTGGAGTTCAACAAAGACAAGAAAAGAAAATAATAAAGTTTTAAAAAGTTACCTATCCCCTC
The DNA here is from genome assembly GCF_000260355.1 of Condylura cristata. Lineage (NCBI taxonomy): Eukaryota > Metazoa > Chordata > Mammalia > Eulipotyphla > Talpidae > Condylura > Condylura cristata. The sequence continues at coordinate 38,931,801 of NW_004567105.1, forward strand.
ATGGGTCAATGTCCAGCCAACAGGATTGGCTTGAAGCCTGGCCACTGAGGCACATAAGCCTGTCACAAGTCTGCACCTCCTGGTGGGGACCCATACAAAAGGGTCAGAAGGGCCCAAGCAAGTCTGTGAGGGAAAGAGCAAAATCAAGATAAAAGCTCCCTTTGTTAACCTCCCTATGGGTCTCTCCCCCGCGTCTGCTTCAGCCAGTCCAGGACCAAGAAGCAAGTGCAGCTTCTTCACAAGTGTCTGTACCACATCCCTCCCCCTGGTTCCTGCTTGCTCTCCATCCTTCCCTCCTTCTCCAGTCTCCTCTCCAGCTTCTCCCCTCTGCTCAGCTCCACCCTTCTTTAGGTGGGGCAGGGAACCTGGGTCCTCTCCTTTCCCTGGGGACCCCCTTGTTAAAAAGCCACAGAAGTCCTTAACAGCTGTGGAAAAGACTATTCCTAATGGTCACTAGACATCTTTCTGTGATGGTGCGGAAGTTGCTTTGTCGTGTAGGCAATGCAGTAAGAGGACCTGGGGGAGAGAAGGTCCTGAACAGACTCCACAAGTAGGTTTTATGGTCCCACCCCTACCTCAGACCAAAGAGATCCAAGACACCAAGGACTACAAACCCCATCATGTCATCACCACCGAAGTGAGGATTGCTGGGTACTGAGGGTGTTGTAAAGCAGCCAGCCTTGGTCTATAACCAGACATGTGGGCCTTGGGGGGGTCCTTGGTTTTTGTCAGGTTTTCAGCTTGTAAGTGGGGTTCTAGCACAGTAGAACTGGTAGGACACAATCACCGATTTCTCTTTCTTTCTCCCTGAGTTATTCATTTCTTCATTTCCCCTTTTTGTAAATAAACCCTTTCTTAACCTTTAGCAAGTGCCTGCAGTTGAGTCTTAGTGTAAGTCCCCTTAAGCACACGGGTGAGGGCCACAGTCTGGCACACATGTCACTTTGGGGTAGCCCCTGCCTGCCTTGTGCTGGTCTTCACCGGAAAGCTGATGAATGTTCACTGCCTTATTAATATGATCTGCTGTGTCATCTGCCTTCACCAAACTTGCTAGTAGCTGAAATAACTGCAGATGTCCACAGATTTATACCAAGTTGGCTTTTCTGTAAAGAGGAGGAAAAATAAACCAGAAAACAAGGTGCCTGCTGAGACCAAGAGAAAAAGAACCATAAATAAATGGCTCCTAAGAATGGGATATTTTTGGCTAAAAATGGAGTCAGTAAAACATGAATTAAATAGTCTCTTAACCTTTCCCAAAGAAAACCACTGTGTAAATAAAGCCCAGGTATGTAGTGCAGGAATGCTACTTAACCCATCACTTTTCATATGAAAGTGAAGTTGCTAATTACTAAGCTGGTGATGGATTTGCTGTGAGGGTGTCATGTAACACAAGGTCTGAATTGTGTGCCTGTTTTGTCCCTGTCATTTCTATGATATTTGTTACAGGTTGCTCTGTCAGTTAACGTTAGGTTGTTTGTTCTACAGGGAAGTGCTCTCTGTACAGTCATCTGGGAATAGACACCAGGGGTACAGAGCTGGAGAAAGTAGAGGCGCTCCCTTCATGGAGTTTACATTTTAGGAAAGCAAATGTACACTTAAAAGTCAACCAGTTATTTCACACTGTTTGTGATAAGGTGCTATGTAAAAAATAGCGCATAGAAAAATATACCTGATCCAGTACTGGGGGTGAAGGGCAAGTTACCCATAAAGAAATTTAAGATCAAGGCCTCCCTGGTTAAGTCTCTTTAAACACAGATAGCCTTTTATATCACCCTTAGGGGACATTATATTTACTTCTTAATTCATCCTTTTCAAGAATTAAACTCCCCATTGGAGGAAAAACTCTATCTTTCCATTAATAATTAGTACAGTTGATAACATACAGCCAGAATCTCATAAATAGTTTCATTCAGTTATTCCTTTGCTGACTCATCAACAATGCCTAAGATGTGTCCATTAAGACACTAAGCCTCTAGGAGATAGTGGTTCCATGACAAATTCCCTCTTCTCAGGAGGTTAACATTTTTTGGAGGGGAATCCAGACACATATCCACATAATATCATATGTGGTGTCACATACTACAGGTAAAATATGCCAGATTAATATAGTATAAGGTATGCATATTTGTGGTTAGGGAAGTCTTTTTAACAGAAGTGGGGTTAAAACTTGAATTTTACACCAGGAGGCCATATAACACCCCATACCCCTGCTTTTCTTGCTGCCCTGCCATACTTCTTCTGCATCATTGTATTCTTCCCCCACACCCCCCTGGCCTTTTTAGTACAAATGTGGATGAGCCAATCAATACTTTCATTATTGGACAGGGTGAGAGGTACTCCAGGAACCCCAAACTTGCCTGCTCTAAACAAATTCTGCCATTTGCTTCGTCAAGACAAAACCTACTCTAGTGTATACGACCTTAGTTGGAAAGGAACTTTAATACAGTTAGTGTGCAATAAAGAGAAGGGAAAGAATAAAATAGTTTCCACATGAAAAACCCAGTGTTACCTATTCCCTGTGGGTAAACATCTAGCCAAACAGGGTTGGCCCAAAGAAGGACCTCTGAGGCCCCAAAGCCTGTCACAGTGTAAGGCACCTCCTGGTGGGGACCCATAGGAGAGGGGCAGAAAGGGCCGAACAAGTCGGCAAGGAAAAGAGCAAAATCAAAATCAAGATAAGGGCTGCTATTGTCAGCCTCCCCATGGGTCTCTAACCCATGTCTCTATGTCAAGTGTCTCTTTCCATGTGCCCCAAATCCCTGTACAAGTTTAAGGCTGAGAAGCAAGTGCAGCTTCTTCACATGTCTCTTTTCCATGTGCATCCCCCCAGGTCTCCTTTTGGCTCCCCATCCTGCTTCCTTCCTCCCCAGTCTCCTCTTCAGCTTCTCCTCCTCCCTGCTCAGCTCCACCCTCCTCTGGTAGGGCAGGGAACCTGGAACCTCTCCTTTCCTTGAACCCCCCTATTATACCTTGACTTTTCATTTCTGTTTTGTATTGATTGATTTTTAACTGGGGTAACATGGGGTAGTTCCCCCAGGTATCACCACCATAATCTACCCAGCACTTCCCATTCATTGATATTCTCACCTCCTTAGCTGCAACCCCAGGACCATCATTTTAAATTTGTTCTTCCTTATCACAACGTCACCATCAAAATCTCACCGCCAAGCATCTTGCTCATAGATCATCACCCCCTACCCTTCCATTTCATATATGTTAGCACCTTTATTCCATTAATTAACTTTATTAAAAATATCATTATATCAAAATTCATTTTAGTAGTTAACTTGATTCCCTGGTTCATCAAACTAAATACTTCTTTATGTATTTCATGAACTCTCTTAGTCTTTCTCCATGTATCTTATTATCACAAAATCCCAACCTTAGCAAATAGACTCCTAGCACCTGATAGAGCTGGAGAAAAGCATATAGCAGCCCTCATGGATTACTGGCTAAATTCCTGCACAGATCTCAGAAAAGAATAAGAGAAACCAGTGAGTGACTGTTTTTCAACTCTCCAGAATAACGACTTCATGCCCATTTCTGTCTATCAACATTCTGACAATCCATAAAATTGTCTCTCAAACTTCTCCCCCACCCCACTAGTGATAACCTTGTTTTTCCTTTTCTTTTTCTTTTCTTTTTTTGATACTTAGTTGAAAAGGAGGAATTAACATTGGAAAGATTTGGAGAAAATAGAAACATGCAATTATTTTGTAATTCTCCACACTCAAAAAAAAATTTCTCTATTGCCCTATTTACTAAGCATGAGTTAACTTTTTTTTTTTTTTTAGAAGTGATTTTGTTTTTCATTTCAGCTATCACCAGATAATTTTTTTTTCCTTTTCACTCTTTATATGTCTTTGTACCAGTTGGATCTTGCTTCTTCCTTTACCAAAATTCAAAGTTTCCAATACATTTATAAGATGGTAATGTCAAGTGAAATCATATTTTCAATTGACTTTTATTACTTTGTAACTTGTCAAGGGGAAAATGTCTCTGAGGCATTTAGGAACCTTACCTTTCACTTTCGTAGTCTATTCTTTAAACTTGTCTATAAAAAGAGAAGTAGTTACACTGAATCAGTTACTGACTTTACACTAATTTTTTAAGTATTAAAAGTTACTTTATTGCTAGGACTTATTCTACTGGAATTTCTCCTTCAATCTGTGACTTGTTTGTCAATGTTTAAGCAACTGTAGGAAATTATCCCAGATATTTATAAATATCTGGTGTTTTGCAGTAAGATCATTAATGAACAGAGAACTTCTCACTTATGACGCAAGTTATAAGCTTTCATTAGTGAATTCTGCCTTCAGTTTATCAACTGGGCAATGTAAATTCTAAAGCAAAATTGCCTTTTTGTTTTTAAATTACATTTCTATAAGATGAAGATTTCTAACTACTTTTTCTATAATTAAAATCTATGTACACAAGAGTCGTTGTCCATTAGTACTATATTAATAAGAAAAAAACTGGTAGTATTAAATACAGACTTTAGTCTAGAACCACTAGAAAATTTTATTGATGTTCTGAGTGATGAAACTATATACATATAGAAGCCACCTAAAATAAAAATGGAATAATTAATATAATTGACTGAAGTTTTATATAGTTTGGGTGCAAATTGTCACATGCAAATACTTAAGTCTTTAAAAAGTTTGCCTCAAAATGAGGTTACTATGCAAATATTTTAACTTATTTACCATTTTTTGCAATTGTGCTTTTCTCTACTGGCTTAAAAAAACATTGAAATAATTTAAAATTCAAATGCAAACTCTACTTTGAAGGGCATGGTAATAATACACTTTTGTTAGATGAGATAAGGTGATATGTATAGCAATTATGTAGCTTATAAGGAAGCTTCCTTGGAGTAATTTTTGGAACGTAAAGTCAATTTCCAGGAATTAAGCAGGTCCAGGTCTTCTGGTTTTTGTTTCTTATGGTGTATGAATATGTCTAGATAATAATGAATATTTTATAAGTGGGAAGTGAATTAGAACAATATAATGTTCTAAGAAAGTAAATTACTTTGGGCCTAGGAGCAAATTAGCTTTTCATATGTTTTCTAGGCATAATCTACATCAGAAGAATAAATTATCTCATGCTTTAGGATAACTATGGTATCAGTAATTTGACACTATTTTTTCTCTATCGTTTATAGATTAATTATAGTTATCATGTCTTACTAACACAGATACTAATCGCAGCATCTTGACTGTTGGCAAGCAATCCATGAGGGTGACATAACTTTGCATTCATGAGATGAACTAGTTCTGTACTTCCTCAGAAGCTAGATCTGAGCCCACTTTATTCTGAATAGGAGGTGTAGTTATATGATGACAAAAAGGTGGAAGCAGAGAGGTCCATGGCATGACATGGTCTTACTTTGGTTCCCTTGTTGTATTTTCTTTAAAGATTTATTTATTTATGCATAGAACTGGGGTGCAGGCCAGAGGTTGAGATGGTGGTGACAGGACTCACCAAAGACAGAGTGGGGCATAGAACAAGGGGATCTATTGAAATACACTGCTGAGGGGAGCAGTGAACAAGACAGGAGAGGTTTTCTGCATCCTATATGGGTCATCTCCCTGACCAGAGATTGAACTCATGCTGAGTAGTAAGATCACTGAGACTTAACCTCTAGGCTGCCAAGGAGGCCCATCTGACTGAATTTTGTATTGTGTCTCTGGTGCTTTACTATCAGATTCTGCAGATCTATGACCTGAGGCAGTGAGCATAGTTGACTGTCCTTTGCTCCTTCCTGAATTGCAGCAGATACTCTGTTCTTTTTTCTGTGAAGCAATTTGAATCTTCCACATAGCTAACCATTCTCTATTCTGATGAACCCATGACCAGAACAGAGCATTTTGAGATAGGTAAGAACAGGAGACTCTAAAATTTAACCTCAAAGGGACTCAGGAGAAGCTTCTTGCTACGGTACATACCATTGTAGCATACTTTTAAAACCAGTCTTTGCCATCCTAAGAACATATTTCATGGCTCCAAAAACCTTCTGGGTTGCTAGAATGATTCCATAAAAATAAGCCCACAAAATGATGTCATAAATATTTGAATAAAGCTTAACAGTCCCATAGAGCTATGGAATGCATTATGTCCTTTGACTCTACCAGAAAGCTCTGAAGCTACTTATGAAAGATACTCCCCATTTTAGAGGTGATATATTATAGGCTTAAAGATGTGAATAGTTTTTTTTTTTCTCCTGATCTCACACAACCAGAATGTGGCAGAACCAGGAATTAAAGTATTGCATTCTGATTTCAAATATGTCTTAGAAAACATCTGACCTTGTTGACTTAATAGTGAAAAAGAACAATTTAAGCAGTGTTAAAGCTAAACTGCTACAAGGAGCAGTACTAAATCTGCATGATGTGATGGAGCATCTAAGTAGCTGAGGCTATAAATTTTCAAGTTTATAGACTGCTCAGTAAACAGTTCTGCTCAGAACTGGTTTCCTTGGTGTCTGGAAGGTTCTTGATGAGTTGGTATGAGGCCGGAGTATTAAGGGTTACACTGTGTGACTAAAATAGTTATTTTTATGCCTTTTGAAATAGCAAGGTGACTACTTGTCTATGTCCTTGAGTACATGCAGAACTGCTTTTTGAATTCTATAAGTAGCCCCACACATACCTACTAGAGTAAGGAGCTTTGTAAAGGAATTCCAGTCTCTAATTTTTTTACTGAAAATTGTCAGCTTTTCAACTCATTTGCTGGAATCTAAGGTAATGTGTTTTCTCCTCCATTACAAAACAAAATAACATGCCAGGGACTAATCAGAAATTTGAAATTGAAAGCAATTTTGATCTAGCACCTGCCAAAAACTGGAACCTTATCTGATAGTTTTAGAGTGATAATCAAAATGAAATATCCTTTCCTGTGAGTTCTTTGAGCTTCATCCTTGCACTGTGCAAGGTCATAAAAAGCAAAGAAACAAACAAAAAAAAACAATGCTTTTACTGTGGTATTATTGAACTTAGGTGAGACAAAGTAAGTATTTAAAGACTTTTTCTGATTTTTTTTTATTTCTCAAATAAAAACATGAACCATCATCTTAACATATTGTCTTATGAATTGCTCTTAGAATTCAAACCAGAGCAAAGTGTTCAGGAAAACTTGCATATGCTGCTTTACTGGGTATTAAAACTCACCCTGTTTCCCTTTGTGACTTGATTGCCTGGAAGCTCTCTTGCCCAGCCCTGGGAGTCTTTCTGCTGCAAGGTTTTTTTTTGCCTTCATTTAGATTAATTATAATCCCCATGGGAAGATGAGAGACATAGATCTTAATTAAATAGAAACATATCTCTAAAATTTGAATCAAATCAAAGTTCTAGAATAAAATGGAATGGTCTTAGGACTTCACTGTGATATTCTTATTGTCTTTTAAGGTATTTCCTTACTTCTCTTGACTATCTTGGTAATTTCTTTGCTTTTAATTTATTTTCAAAATTAATTTTTTTTTGTTTTCTTCTACCTATATCTGAAACACTCTATGATAGGATAAAGGCTTTTTTATATATAAACATGTATTTTGTTTTAAAATAGATATGCTATATTTTAAAGAATTTTTTACATAGTAAACATTATTTTGAATGTTTATAAAATGAAAAGTGTGGTTCCTTAATGAAAGTTAGTAAAAGAGACAAGTACTGGTAAAGTAGAAGTTTAGAGATGGACTAACAACAGTATAAAGTACCAGAATGAGAGAGAAATTATAGGTTAAAACAATACTGTAAGCCAACCTTCTGTGTTTAATGTTTGGTAATGCAGGGTGTTCCAGATAAGTGCAGCTGTTCTTATCTCTCGGGAAATTCAGTACAGTGAATTAAAAGTACACAAATTATCATAGAGCATGGGAAATTCAAAAGAATAGGAATTACCTCCAGTTGATGAGCTCTAGGCAGGATTTTCAAATCTGTTAGATTTGTCCAGATTTATGTCAAGGGTCAGAGGGATCCCTGGCCTCTAAGTGCCTAGGGCTAAGTCTCAGCACTGCCTCTGCTACAGCCTGAGTTCAATCCCCAGCCAGGGAGCTGACTCACATCGGGCACAGCAGACTTTCCTTGTTTTGCCCACATTCTGCTCCCCATTTGTCTCCAGGGAATCTTCTCACCCACCCCACCCCAGTTCTATGCCAGAAAGAAGAAAAAAAGAAAGAAAAGAAAGCTGTCTGCCCAGGAGTGAGATAAAAATCCTGGTGAGAGTGATGAATAGTGACACTGGTGCTGTGTCATTCAACACACACTTGTTGGCATAAGCCCTGGAGTGGGTGGGGGGCACACTGGCATTGGTAATTTTAAAAACCACCTGTTCCCAAGGAGCTTGTGGTTTAATGGCAGAGACCACACCAAACAATCCCACTGACCATTCTTTGTATTCTACATGTTAGAGACGCCATCTGGTATTTCTCTTTCTCCTTCTGATTTATTTCACTTAGCATGATCTCTCCAGCTCCATCTTCATTGCCGCCATGGTAGAACAAAGAATTTTTTCTATTTAAATATGTACTTCATTTTTATATATTTTAAAATAGATATGCTGTATTTTAAAGATCTTATTTGTTTGTTGTAAACATCGTTTATAACATGAAATTATAGAGTTGTGCCCTCACATCTACAAAAACCTCCACCCACACCATGACAGGAGGGGGGTTGGATCTGACTAACTTGGGAGCCAAAAATGCTTCACAGAGGTGACTTATTTGAACTGAAATCAAAGGGAAGACTAAGTCCAATAAAGGGAAGACTAAGTCTAATAATGAAGGGGTGGGGAGTTTTCTAGGCAAAGGAAATGACAAGTGCAAGGAGCCCATAGGGAGACAGGAACACACACCTGTGGAATGGAAGGGAGGTCAGTGTGTCTGGAACAGTGGCCATAGGGACCCCAGTGAGACAGGGCATAAGAAGCAGGTGGGACTCAAACTGTAAAGACCAGCTACTGTGATCTTTATCCACAATCCAAAATGGAAACCTCTCAATTATTTTAAGTGTGAAGAGACTCTGTTGCTTCATCTCTCTCTGCTACCAGTGTATTGTAGTAAATATAGAACAAATCAAGATGTCTTCCGTGACTCTAAGAATCAAGGATATCAAAGTTTGTAAAACTATCTGTCTGTTGATACCTGACTGAAGGGGAATCTTCACACTTCAAACTCCTAAGTTTTAAGTAAGTTAAAAAAGAATTAAAGGCAGCCTCCCTGGTGGGCAAAGGATTGAGTCTCAGCACTATCACCACAGCCTGAGTTCAGTCCCCAGGCAGGAAGCTGATCCATTTGGCACAGCAGACCCCTCCTGTCTCGCCCACTGCTCCCCTCAGCAGTGTGCTTCAAGAGAAACACCTGTCCTGGTTCCCATTCTGTCTCTGGGGAATCCTCTCCAGATGATCCCCCCTCACCACACACTGCAACTCTGGCCTACAACCCAGTTCTTCTACACACATAAAATTAAATTTGAAAGGCATAAAGGAGCCAACCATACCAATATTTGGGGGAAGAATATTCTTGGCAGAATAACTTCAGTGCAAAATCTCTGAAACACTATTATTTCTTGATTCAACTAGTATGTTTTTCTTGCCCATTTATTAATACAATCAAATGGATAATAATGATAATGAATAAAATGTTGAATTGGCCCAGATTAAGAGTAACTTTTGCCTTTATCTCTCTAAACTCCATTTAATGTGGCATACAAGGTATCTAGTGGCATTTATCACAAGATATAAAATATTTTAAGTTTCCCTTAAGGTTATAAAGAGGAAAAGATTAATAAAACATATTAATTGGTTGTAGACATTCAAACTGCATTTTCAATTCAAGACAATATTGAGAAAGTTCTTGATATCAAAGATGAACATATTCTTATCTCCAGATTAATTCATTGTGTCTGTTTTATGCATGTTCAAAGTTTATGAAATTCATCTTGTGTAACCACAATTTGCACAGCTTTTTTAGATGGTGAAAGTGTAATGATGCAATCAAACGAAGCATGGTTATGTGTAAGAAAGTTATGAGGGAGGCTGTCTGAGTCTTGGTGGCTGCAGAGGATTCTTGTGGGGAGTCCTCTCGTAGACGGTAACTCTTGAACCCCGGTGTGAAGACTCACAATACCAACCATGCAAAAGTCTCTGTCTCCACATAGAGTTTCTCTGTATCAAATTTCCAAGAAAATGCTGTGCTTTTCCTGTGTACAATCAAGATCATTCTTCATTATATGGAATTGTATTAAGTATTTTTAAAAACATTTCTTGCATTTATTAAAGTATCTGTTTCAGAGACCCCAATTACCCTGCACTGAATTATATTTGCCCCTGCTCTATATCTATTAACTTCATCCTAATTACTTAAATCTTTTCCCTTCCAATTTTATATTCTATTATTATCATCAGCCTTTTAAATTAGTTGGGAACTGTAAGTCATATATATTCTGTTCTTTGCTGTCTACATTTTAGTATTGGTTCAGCACAGATGTTTTTGGCCTTCCATTTTGTTTTCTTCATGACTGCAATTTTCTTTTTTATCATTTTGTTTCCCTGCTATATCATTTTAAAACGTTCTAATAATAAACACTAAACTCCTGTGAGAGTGCATCAGAAATTTTTATGCTTTCTTCTAGGATGAGTGTTTTGTCTTTCTGTGCTATATTTTTTATTCACTTTCATCATTTGTGTTGATTGTACTTCCTGGCAATATAATATAGCCTCAGTTGGGCAGTGTGGTCCATATTTTACTTTTGACTTTTTTCTACATCATCTGAGAATGACTGTTGTACCCTCCACAGTTGTGGCTTGAGGATCAAGTATTTTGTATTCTACCATAATTTTCTCTGGCTTAAGAACTTGATGGGGGTGGTGGGAGAGGCTGGTAACCAAACTCACAGTTGAGGTTGTGAGCTTTGCTCTTACTTCTAGGAGTTCATCAAATGTTGGTGTAAGAGTTTAATCTTGAGAGTCAGAAGACAGTCCCATTACTTCAGAGTTTCTCCACAGGCTTCCAGTCAGCCCCTGATTGTTCAGATCACTCCAACAATTAGCCATACCATGTACATTTCCTAGTTTACTTGTTTTGACTGTGAAGCTCTATTGAACCTACCTCTTCTTGGACAGCAACAAACCACTTTGTTGTCTTATTACCAGATCTGGGACTGTTATCAAGAATCTCAGAATCTGGTCTGTTCTTCTATGTGGTTTCTTGAAAATGTGATGGGGTCATTTGGCCTTGTTCCGTGGCTGCAGTGGGCTGCAGTGGTGCAGTCATTGCGTCCCCTCCTGGGCGCCTCTAGTGGTTGGGGGTGATTTGGTTGTAGTCATCACTGTGATCTGTGTTACTCATTCTGCCATCTATGGAGAGAGACTGTCAGCCTGTGCATATAAAATAAGCAAAATCTCCTGATTCACTTCCTAATAAGCATTCTGAAGTTGAACCATTTACCCTTTCAACGCAGTCATTGCTGTCCTGAGATCAGGAACAGTATTATCAGTGCATCCGTGCGTGCTAGTCTCTGGCTTCGGCCTGAGCTGTGGGATCTAGGTGACACACCTCTATGCAGTGGGATAAACCACAGGCACTATTATGCATAAAAATTTATAAAGACGAGAGAATGAATAGCTGGAGCTCTCTGAAGATTGCCCCATTTATTACTCCACCATCTAGAGGGGAAATGGTTGTAACAGCTATTCAAAGGCTGACCTCCATGGTGGGTTTTCTTCTTGCTGCTCAAATGGCTTTTGTTCACACAGCTGTTTTCAGAATACTTCTTTATAAGATTTTTTCACTTAATATATAAAGTACGTGCTGTGCTTCGAGTCTATTAATAAAGCACAATAGGGTTGTTCTGACCTTGATTTCTTATGGAAAAACCCAAATAGGATTGTCAAGGCTCCCACAGCTAGCTTGAAATATTAGCTGTCTTTACAAGGCAAGGAGGCAGCACCACATAACATGTTGCCAAATTTGGTCTGGACAAAATGCATTTCTGTCCAATTTTCCAGACCACATGTACTGATGTTCACTAATTTATACTCCATTCATGGATTAAAGGTTAGAATTTTGCTCCAAGAAGAGATGTGGAAATGAAGAACTGACAAGTTGAGAGAGAGATGAGTAAAACTTTGTCACTTTAAAGAGATAATAATCTTTATATAAAAGATAGCAAATCAGGATATAACTTTCATAGTCAGCACTCAAGATGATAATTGTGTTCTATCATTTAGAGTATATTTCACTTTAAATTTTAATGAGCATTGATAATATTTAGTAGGAATTAGGAAAATATACCTCATTAAAAAAAAGATTGAAGGGGGCCTACCTCCCTGGTGGCCTAAGGGTTAAGACTCAGCGCTGTCAGGGCTACTGCCTGAGTTGGATCCGCAGCCTGGGAGCTGACCCACATGGCACAGCAGACCTCTCCTCTCTCGCCCGCTGCTCAGCAGTGGATTTCATTAGATCTGTTTGTTCTACTCCCCACTCTGTCTCTGGAGAATTCTCTCATCCCCTGCCCCTCTCACCTACACTCCAGTTCTTGTATTCATAAATAATTTTTTTTGTAAAGGTTGAAACATACATCACAACCCATGAAGCCTAATTAAGTGTTCTGGATATTAGCTGACATTTTTACAAATGTTATCATCTTTTGACAGTATTGATCATGCGATAGGAGATTGTCACCATCCCAGTTCTCTGAGGGTTGATCAATTTTTGACAACAAAGAAATGTTAACAGGGCTACAGTGGTGAAACAGTCATTGAAAAAAAAAAAAACCCATTCCCGATGGTTCCCCTAATTGTGGAGCACCACCCTGGCCACACATGAAATAGCAACACGATTAAATTCCCTTTTGCTTACATTTAGTGGGGCCTATGAGGGTGTGTAGGAATCAGTGGGGAATCAGGGGCCTGGAAAATTACATACTTGAAGAATTAATGAACTACAATTCCATATTACATTCTCGATCACATTGGGCTTCCTTTTCATTAATGTAACTAAATTGGTTTTCCATAGACAGTGTCTTTTTAAAAAATTCAATCAAGCTTTTGCTCAGAATTTTAAAAATATTCCCTGATATTTGGATGAGGCTTGTTCTATCATGAAACATGTCAGTAGAAGATTTACAGAGAAAATGCACAAAATGAAGAATGATGTATTTAAAAAAAAAATTCCCTGCTGTATTAACCTGTTGCAGTGCCTTGAGACCAGTCATTAAAGGGCTGGCTAGAATTGTTACCAATTTTTTTGGCCCTGATCCTTTTAGCAAGATAGATGTTTTTAAGTTAGAGAGTGCTACCTAATAGTATGATCATCCCAAGTCTTCTCTGAATAGAATGGATATCTTCTCGTTTAAGTTTTTATAAAATTAAGTCAATATTCAAAAAGGTTTGTAGTATCTTAAGTATGTCAGTTGCCTAACATTGTTTCCAGGCCCCAAGAAATAGATGGACATAGTTGTTTCTACTTGATAAAACCAAAATCTAAACATAACTACAAATCTTTAGAGAAGTCGGAAACAGCTATTTATAAATTCAAATGAAGTGTATTTTCATTCCATGTGACAGCGACTAGCTTAGCTAACGGTAATTTATCATGGTAGATATATTGTAGATATTGCTTTCTAATTACCAGGCTGGCTATATCACTGTAAGCTTTCTGACACATGCACACACACATATGTGCTATAGTTCAGAATCACAAATGAGCTTGTGGCAGTCCAACCTTGTGAAAGTCTATACAAATTCCACCAGGGTTGATATATCAGAAATAATTACACTGTATTTTGATACCATCATTATGCTATTATATACATATACCTCAAATTCTAATCTTTAGAATAAGTTCATATTCTTTTCATTTTAAGTATTACAGTGATAATATGGTGATATAAAAATATGGAATAGAATGCCTTTTTCTGGGCAAACGAAATCTAAAGGTTTTTATACTTGCAGACTCTGACTTTTGTGTTCCATCACTGCAGTGGCAAATCACAATTCAAAATTCAGTATGAATAGAACTAAAAGCATTGCAAATATGAGATAATGTAATTATACAGAAGTCATTGCACAGTCTTTGGTATACAGTAAGCCATCATTTGGAAACATATTATTTAAGGTAAACCCCTTATTGTGTAATTCCTGATTCTCTTCCATGAAATCATAATGATTTATTAGGGTTTAGTTTTTTACTTTCACTAAGCATGCAGGTTTAAGCTATAACCTGGAATGCATTTTCTGTCACCAAACCCTTTATTATGCTAACCCAGAGCAATCAAATGCTTCTCCTTTTCAACCTTCTTTTTTATCAATTAAAGTTTGATGATTACTGTCTAGCACAAGCTAGTCACACCCAATACAATTTTTCTTCTTGTTTGTGTGATCATCTTGTATTCAAATTTTATTTTTTGATTAGTGTTACTTTATGTATTAATTTATGTGCACTGCTTGTGTTTATCTGGATGCCCTTTTCAAGTTTAAAAGAAATCCCGGCCCTCCCTGGTGGTGCAGCAGGTTAAAGCACAGCACTAAAAGAAATTCCAAATATTGGGGCATCCCTGGTGTCACAAGGGATTAAAATCTCAGCACTATCAAACGATCATCAGCCGCTGCAGCCTGAGTTCAATCCCCAGCCAGGGAGCTGACCCACAGAGAGAGCAGCAGCCTGCCTGGCTTGCGGCTCCCCTTAGCAGTGGATTTCAGTGGCTCTTCCTATTCTGCTTCCACTCTGCCTCTGGTAAGTCATCTCAACCAGAATACTAGGGCAATGGCAAGCTGGTGTCTGCCCGCCTGTCCTCTGCCCCCTCAGTCTCTTTTCCACATAACAGTCAGAAAGCTCTTTCTGAAGCATTCCTGGTGACGTTGGTTCCTGGCTTCCTGTTCCTCAGTGGTTTCTGAGTAATGTTCCAATGAAGACAAAGCTCTTGAGTGTGGCCTCCAGCCCCTTGCTGATCCTGCCTCTCTTAAATCTTCAACCTGTCTTGCTACTTCCCTCGCCCACGCTCCCACACACTGGAGTGCAAACACATGGCCCAGCCATATGCTCCCATAGAGCCAAGTTTTCTCGAGCCTGCTGACCTGTATGTTTTTCTCTTTTGCCATCTGTCTTCTCCAGTCTAACGTCTACATACTTGTTGGTTTCATCTAAGACATGGCTTTTCCTGGGATGTCTTCTGGAGCCCCCACATTCAACTGGTTCTGTTTGCACAGACCCTTAGATTCCCACACCGTAGCACTTAGAACTTATTGTAGGTGCCTGTTCTATAGTTTTTTCTCTGCTAAGCCACAGAGTACCCTGAGGACCATGTGTTTCACTTGCAGCTGCTTCCTCACCACAGTGTAGGGCTGAGCACACAGTAGGAAGCATCCAATAAAGTTTTTTAAAAAATATTTATTTATTTATGCGTACAGAACTGGGCTACAGGCCAGAGGTACAGGACCGGTGAGCGGCTTCACCAGAGACAGAGTGGGGAGCAGAACAGGCAGATCGATGAACTACATTGCTGAGGGGGGCAGCGGGCGGGTCAGGAGAGGTCTGCTGGGCCATGTGGATCACCTCCATGGCAAGGATAGAACTTGCACTGAAGCGGCTGTGGCTAGCTTGCAGTGCTGCGTCCTAACTCATGGTGCCACCAGGCAGGGACCGTTTTTGTTTTGTTTTGTTATTTTTTAAGATACATTTTTACCCTTTCTTAAGAGCTGGGATGGGCACTAGTCAGTTACGCACTATCAAGAAGGGTTTGGACCAGAATAAGTGGGCAATTGTATTGGCATAGGTTTGTATATTTAGAACCATAAAAGATATTTCTAGGGCCTCCCTGGTAGCTTAGGGGTTAAGTCTCAGTACTGTCACCACTATAGGCTGAGTTCAAACCCCCAGCCAGGGAGCTGACCCATATAGGGCACAGCAGACCTCTCCTGTCTCTCCTGCTGGTCTCCTCAGTATTGGATTTAGGTTGATCCACCTGTTCTGCTCCCCATTATGTCTGATGAATCTGCCCACCCCCTCACCTATGACCTATACCCCAGTTCATCTACACACAAAAAATATTAAATTATATAAATTAAAACAAAAGATATCTCTGTACCTAATTAGTGATATGGAGTGAAGATCAGACTTTCTATTTTGGCTTAGAATAGGAAATTAAGTAAAAGATAACTGAAGAATAAATGCAGTAGGCATATAATAATGAAAATGCCTCGATGCTCTCTTTTTCTTCAAATTTCTAGGCTGTGTATATGCCAATGTCATTATTCCATTTTTCTTATTTTTATCTTTCTTGCAAGTTTGTTTCTCTCATCTTCCTTTCTCTTAGCTTATAGTTGTTTAGAAAAATTGACCATAGTTTGGAGGTCATTCAGTTCCTATTTCAAGAGCAATTGTATTTGATCTTGATAAAAGAAATCAAAGTCTGACCTTAAAATAGATTGAATATTTGCATCTCATTTCTATTTGCTCATATTTTTCACAGAATTTATTAGATTATATCTCGCTGACTGATAGATCCAAATACCAAGTGGGAAGAAATTAAAAAGCTTTATAAAATGGAAATGACATTGGTAAGTTAGGACTGAGATCATTTTCAAAATAAAAAATAACGTTAAGTACTTTTTACCCTGGGTCACAGAAAACATACAGTATTCACATCTCTTTGAAGTCATGAAATTCCATATCAGACAAAATGCACACAGTATTTAGCACTTCACAATTTTCAAAATAATTTCTACAATATAGGATCAGTTGTCTGGATTTACAGATGAAACTAGGGCAGCGAAATAGCTAATTTGCCTTAGATCATAAGATATTAAATGGTGACTACTGAGATTTGAGCTCAGATTTTCAGATTCCTGCTTGTGATATATGTCAAGTTATTATAGCCTATTGCTATTCAGGAAACAGGGTGTGTGTGTGTGTGTGTGTGTGTGTGTGTGTGTGTGTGTGTGTGTGTGTGTGAAATATTCCAAACTAGTTGTGAAAATGGACAGGTGAACTTCATGATTAATGTCTTGTTTTCTTTTCCTAATTAACTTCATTCGTTCATGATAATATTAACCCGCTGTCCATGCTATTTCTCCTTCTTGACATCTTTATTTAGTGGCATCAATAAATGCTAATTATTCACTGACTTCTAAGGTTTCCCCTTTGAATTTTCAATTTTCTTAAGGGCAAAAGCTGTTATAAATCTCTAACATGCATTCTATTGTCTAAACTAATTCTGTAAATGAAAATATCTGTGAAATATCCTGACTTCTGATCATTCACTCCTTACATCAAATTAGCCACCAAGTCATGTAATTTTACCCCTTAAATAAAATTTAAAACTATTTAGGAAGTCTGTCCCAATCTCCAGCCCTGAACTGTGTTCAGGGCTTCCTAAATTCTCTATATGCCTCTGTGGTCTTTTTTTTTTTTTTTAAGATTTATTTATTTGTGCATACAGAACTGGGGTACAGGCTAGAGATGCAGGGGTGGTGAGAGAATTCACCAGAGACAGAGTGGGGAGCAGTCAAAGTACACTGCTGAAGGGAGCAGTGGGCAGGTCAGGAGAGGTCTGCTGTGCCATGTGGGTGCCTTTTGGGGCAGGTGGGGATCGAATTCATGTGGAAGTGGTTTTAGTTTCTTAGTGTAGTGCTTTAACCCGCTGAGCCAGCAGGGAGGGCCTGGTCTTATCTTTTTAATCTGTTGTTTGAACTGCCACCAGAGTAATGTCCTAAAATGTCAATCAGAACAGACTGTCCATATCACCAGAAGATATTTGTGATATTTGCTATCATTAAAATCCCATCTCCATTCACCACCCAGCCTCATTTTCTCCCCCTCCCATTTCTTTGCCAATAGACTGTTGCCTCTAGCAAAAATAGTTCTGGTGGATGTTTTGGAGATGGGGGTGGTATGATAACTTAAATCTGAAGAGGTATGAACCTATTCCCCTAAATCTATGTACTGTTATCTCAATATATAAATAAACAAAAACACTACTGCTGGACGAGAATAATGAGCAACTAGAATTGAGATTGTGTTTGGACAATGTATTCACCTCCAGTTGTTTTCCTGTAAATAGAAATCTGGATGCCTTAAAAGGAGGCTAGTCATCATCAAGGCTGATTTTAGAACCCATCCTACCCAGTCTTGTGAGTTTCACATCCTGTCTTTGCACCTGCTTTTCCCTTTCACTATTCATCTCTTAAGACTTTCGATAGCCCTCTCACGCAAGAGTTAACATTTATGAGTAAGAATCTTTCATCAAAAGAGACACGTATTTGGTATTTTAACATTGCTGAAATCAGGACACATTCTTCAGTTGATGGTGCATCATTACTTCATAGGTAGCATTTTTCTCATAGTGCTACATAGAAGAATGCTGTGTAATTCACAATTAATGAAGTCACTGGATTTGGTAAAAATATGATAGTCCCTTGAAGTTGCTCAAAAAGAAAGGATGTTTCTCAGAGCTGAATGCTGGAGGAGAAACATTGATGGCTGAGGGCAGTAACTTTCTTATTTTAAACCATACACAAATCACCTGGCAAGCAAGTGGAAAATGAAGATTATCAGAACCCATTGGCCAGGACATTGACTTTATAGGGCTAAGGCAGAGATCAGAGTTCTGCATTTTTTTTTTTCTTACATTGTGGGTCACTTTTCTATAGTTATCATTCCCTTTAGGTGTGGCCCTCCCACCAATCATCACCTGAGTACCACCACCATCTCCCACCACTCTGACACCTCCCTCGCTGCACACCCTAGACCTTTCTATCCACTCGTCTTATCCTTTCCTGGAACTTTGTCCTTCTCCTGGGCAAAGACATGCGGTGTCCCTGGACTACTGCGGATCTGGCTGTCAGAGCTCTGGAGCAGCTGGGAGGCGGGTGGCCAGGCTGAGCCTGCAGAAACCTCTTGTAGGGCAGGTGTGGGGTGTAGATCTCTGCACAGGAGCTTCCTGTGATAGAGGGAACTGTCCCATTTTCTCCAGACCAGTGTGGTCTCTGGGTTCCCTGTGTCCTCATCACACTGACTGTCCCATCCATTCTGGTGACTGTCAGAAATCCTCAGAGGATTCTGGTTCAGATTATCTACACTTCAATTTATACTGTTATAGGATATAAAGTTAATTGTAGTATTTAGTTTTCAAATGACACTTTAGAATGGGTATGGATTGGTGCAGGGCAGAAGTGATGTCTGCTGACCGTCTTAGAGATCTGAGAAAAGTATACTCTGAAAGCATCTCAGTGTGAGTTGGGCAAATCAAATTAAAACAGTTTAAATGCACCTCTTGTATCTGAAATCATAAATTACTAACAAGTGTTATACTCTTCTGACAGTCCTCCCAGATAGCTATATATAATAATTAATTATCACTCATTAGATATAATTATTTGTACAGGCTGCCAGAAAAGATAACATTATTTCACACATGTATCATGTCTGTGTTTCTGGACTGTGTATAGCCTGCAATGTGTAGTCTGTGTCTTTACCCTCAGGGCCTGGCCAGAGCTAAGTACACTGTACTTACACAAGCCAACACTGGTTTCACATACATGATTTCAAAATAAAATGTTGCGCTTGCTTGAGAACATTATATAAATACTGAGAACTGAAGCAACCAGCCCAGAAGACTATTAAAATATCCACATCTTTTGGCTTTGCCTTTGATAATGACTACATAAGCCACACTAGGTGGTTCTGCTTTGTGTTTTCCTCAATAGGGCAGGTCCTGATGTAGCTTCCATTGTTGCCCCCTTGTATACAGGAGCATATATATATATTTGCTTTCCAATGTTTCTCCTTCAGGTACAACTCGCTCATATTTATTAATAGCATTTGCCTTCTAAGTTTTATTTATTTATTTTTTAAAGATTTATTTATTTGTGCATACAGAACTGGGGTACAGGCCAGAGGCTCAGGGGCGGTGAGAGGCTTCGCCAGAGACAGAATGGGGAGTAGAACAGGCAGATCAACGAAGTACACTGATGAGGGGAGCAGCGGGCGGGTCAGGAGAGGTCTGCCGCGCCCTGTGGGTCACCTCCGGGGCAGGCGGGGATCGAACTCATGCGGAAGTGGCTTTAGCTTCTCGGTCCGGTGTTTTAACCCGCTGCGCCACCAGGGAGGGCCTCTAAGTTTTATTTTAATATGCTAACAACCTTAGGTACAATTTTCATTTTGAATTAGTAAGCCCACTATCATAATCTTTAAATATTAAAAACATGCAACTGTATGAACATGAAGATGGAAACATGTCATCACAGAGTAGTTCAACTAAACCATGGAAATGTGTTATCTCATTGAAACACTTTCCCCAAAAGAGTTATCCTAAACATATGCACTAGAAAGTAAAGTAGGATTAAAGTTCACTCACCCATCCTGTGTTTTGTATCATTAGTCTTTCTGTTTTTGCTGGTCCCATTTTCTCTTCCTATAAATATACTGAAGTTGTATTATCTTAAAATATCTATGACTCGTTTCCTCTAAAAATAGCAATGCAACCCTCTCCTTTCCTACATGGCAAACTTTTTTTGAAACTAAGTCTGTATTCACTTCCTATTGTGTTGAACTTCCATTTACTTTTCAATTTATTTCACACACCCCTGCCCCTTGTTCAGATCCAAATTGCTGTATCCAGTGGCTGTCTTCCATTTTCATTCTATTTACCCAACTTGACACTGTTGACAGTTTTATCATCCTTGAAATCTTTCCCTTCCCTACTGCTGATGATGTTCTTCTTTGGTTCTCTGATTCCTGTGATTCCTCCTTCTCAGTCATATTTCCCATCTCTAGTACTCTCCTTCAGCCATCTCATTTTCTCACCTATTTCCCTTATTTACTTTACAGTAGTAGACATGAAATAATACCACATCTGAACTTTTTCTCTTGAACCACAGAGGTGTATTTTTACTGACCCACTAGACATTGTTGCTTAATTTCTCATATGTGCATAAAACTCAATATGACCCAAAGTTATCTTTTATTATTCTCTTCCCCATGCCATTAATCACTCAATCTTTTGCTTCTCCTTCTGTAGCATCTCTGTTGCTGCTTCCATCATTATCTCTCTATGTTGTCCCTCTTGGTATTCTTCCTCCAATTTAATTAACTTTGTATTACCATCATCTCCTTCTAATCCATCTCCAAACAGATTTAGTCATGCTACTGCCCTGTCTGTCCTTGATTAACAACATCCCAAAAGCTTAAATCAGATTTAAAAAAATATTAATGCTTTTTGTGCTAGGTACGTGTTTCAAACTCTCTACCTCTCCAGTTGTCTGCCCATGGACACTTAGGTTCCATGAATTGGCAATTGTAGACAGTGCTGCTATTAATATAGGAGTGTGCATGCCTTTCTGTATTAGAGCTTTCAAATCCTTTGGTAAATAATTGGCTGGATCATATGGGATTTCCATTTTTAATTTCTGGAGAAATATCCATCTCTTTCTCCATAAAGGCTACATCAAGTTAGTATGGCTTATCCTGCATGCTTCTCCTTGATCTTGGTCTCAAACATGCCCACTGTACCCAAGGTTAAGCTCCACCTACCCTCTGTTAGGCTTTCAGATTAGCCCCCTGGGGAAATGTCTGCTTTCCCAGAAAGGGAACCAACTCATTTATTGCTGAACTCACTGTGTCCAACACGATATTTGAAAGTTATTGTTTGAGCTGCACAGAAAAACCTTCAAGGGAACTACAGAGACCTTTCTCCTCTTTATACTCTGCCAGCCACACTGGATTAGAATCATCAAATTAGAGAGACTATACCTCTTCTCTTTCTGTTTATTATGGAAACAGGAGACACTCAGAGCTTTATTTTGGTGACCTACCAGTAGTGCAGATGGTGCTCCTTGACAGAGCTGAACTGCATGCATCATGCACCCTAAATATGTGTGTCCCTAAAGCCTGTGAGCCTCAACAGTGTAAGCTTCCCAAATCCCAGTGCCTGGTATCTAGATGCCTTCTCCTTAATCATTCCCCCTCTGCTAAAGTAAAGGAAGTAGGCAATGAAATGTAAACACTATGCTATTTACTCCTAGGCAGGTTTGCTATTGGACTTGTCTCCTGCTTAGATGGATCACTTAAAGACTCAGTTAAGTTCAATCACACAGCAGACAAGCCTAAGGAACTCTCTGAATTTACATATTGAGCTCAGATTTTTCAGCCTCTGGTCACACTGGCCTCTGCAACTTTTAATGAAGCAAGTGCAATAGCTATCATCAGTTCATAGGTGATTGTAATTCAGCTCTGAGATTCTGCTGTCCACTCTCTAGGTGGACTAGGCAGCTGATGGCAGAGAGCCTTTGAAGTCGATGGAAGTGTCAGCTGGGAAACAGAACTAATGAGCTTGAAGAAAGCCAACTAACATTAATTTTATTCATTCACTCAATCTTTGTTGACAGTAACACGAGGGGATCAAAGATTCATCAGAAGTCCTCTCCACTGTTGGAACATGAGTTCAAATAGAGGGTGGTAGTAACATTGCACCGGCCAAAATTACTATAAGGCCAGTCAGCTGTGTTAGGGGAACATGTGATGAACCAGTAGATGGTTAAGTGTTCAAAGGGAAAAAGATTCCATCCTAAGGGGATTTCATCCCACTGCACATATGACGGATGACATTATATCTGCAGTCAGAAACCTGCCCTGTTATAGCAGTTATGTTACCCCATTAGAGTCTAAGGGGCCTCATCTTTTAACCCCTTCAGTTCCACCTTCAACAGTTAGGTTCATTAATGTCTATAAACAGGTTGAGAAACCACCAGCACTTCTCCTGAGCACAACTAGCTCTCACTTGGCTGCCCCAGACTCCCAGGAGCTTTGCTTTCAGTGCCAGCTCAGGAAACTGCTAGGGAAACTGACCTGAGTTCAGTTATTATCCCATCATCTGGTTTTCCAGTGCTGCAAGTAAAAGTTCCCAGCCTGGGCTTTTAAACCTGTGTTCTTGCAAGAAATGTTTCTTAATGTGAACCTAAAATATTGTGTTCTTGTTAAGCAACTCCCCATCCTATACATCTTCTATACTGGAGTTCCCAAACTTGCAGTCTCCCTTTATAATACCAGTTCCCTTTCTGTTATCCCCACCCCTATAACTTATTTTCAAATTTACATAGCTCATTGTAGTTCCTTTTCTAAGGGCACTTTATTACCTGAATACTTGGAGCATGTTAAATTGTTGACAGTTACGCAGTAGTAATTGATTAAAAATCACTGCATGGCCCTCCCTGGTAGCGCAGTGGGTTAAAGCACAACACTGAGAATCTAGAGCCGCTTCTGCATGAGTTCGATTCCCGCCTGCCCCGGAGGTGACCACATTGTGTGGCAGACCTCTCCTGACCCGCCCGCTGCTCCCCTTAGCAGTGTACTTCGTCGATCTGTCTGTTCTGTTCCCCACTCTGTCTCTGGTGAAGCCTCTCACCACCCCTGAGCTTCTGGCCTGCACCCCATTTCTGTATGCACAAATAAATAAATCTTAAAAAAAAATCACTGCATGCCCATTGTAGTCTGTATGTATGCATCAAGCTGAGAACACATGTTACTTTTTGTTGTATAAGCTGTTGTGATAACCTGTACATACTTAAAGGATAACGTTTGATAAACTATAGTATATCAAGTGTAACCTATACCTTGTGAAACCATCACTATAATTAAAATAGTGAACATATACTTCACCCCCCGCACACACACTTTCCTGGTTCCCTTTTGTAACCCCCCTCCCCAGGCAGCCACCAGTTTGCTTTCTGTCAATATACATAACTGCAGCTCCTGGAACTTTATGTAAATAGAATCCTACAGTACAGACCTTATATTTCATTTCTCTGATTTATATTTGATTCTTTCCCTCTGTGATCTTTGTTATCAATTGAAAGGGCATCCTGGCTGGCTAGGAGGCATGTGCAGAGATAGAGATCTTAACTGTTGTGACCTGATTCAGTTTCTGGATCTGCCCCCTGTAAACAAGACAATAGCCATTCAAATTTTTAAATGTGCAATTTCTTCTAACAATCCTATCATTGCAATGTCACATTAATTTATTGCCCAGGATTAGAGTGCATCTTAAAGCTGTCCCCTATAATATAGTAACATGCCCTTACCAACCACTACACATATGACCGATGACATTATATCTGCAGTCAGAAACCTGTCCTGTTATAGTAGTTCTGTTACCCCATTAGAGTCTAATTAAACCATAAAAAATTTGCAAATGGCTAAATCTTATTTTGGTGGAGCAAGCATGCATAAATGAGTCGAAATACTCAGACATAAGTTTCCAGCAGAAAACTCTGTGTGTGTGTCTACATATGCTTGTGCACACATAGAATTGTATATATGGAAATCAGCTTTCTCTCTGACTTGGAGCAATTAAACCTTCTGATTCTCACAATGTTCAGTTGACTGTCTTCCATAGCCTTGCTTAATGATGTCCTTTCTAAAGTAAGCTACTTATTTTAAACTTTCACAATGTGTGAACCACTATACACTTACTTCTTATATATTTTTCATTATACTTCATCACAGTAGTGGTGTTTTATGTATCTTCATTTTTTGAAGGTTTTTTTTATAGTTATTTTAAGGAAAAGCAAGAATACATTTTGCTGGGATAAAGATTCTCAAGTATATTGCATAGAGTTACTTGACTGTAGACATGAAGCCAGATACAATCTGAAACCAGCAGTTATTCTCTTAGGGTTCTGGCTCCTTAGGGTCAAAGGTTATATTAGGTCATGAATTAACCTGAGAGATAGAAATGAAGAGACTCATTTATAGGGAATGTTCACCTTGAACCACCTCCATGGTCCAGTTGAAAAGGGAGATAAATAGAGTAGATAATAGAATCTGACCAAATACGACCTCAGTGAAGAGAATCCCAAATTATAGGTCACGTTTTATGGCACAGTTGGGATCCTTGACCTATGACAAAATAAAATTTGAAAGTCACAGCAGTAACTTTAAGACACTGAAAAATGAGCACTGTTATTAATGTGGGGCTTGGGGAATGGTCTCCTCAAAATGGAGAAGGTTCATTTTTGTTTTTTCAGAGTTTTTCAGAGTTTTAACATCACGTACAAATTCAGTTTGTAAATGCTTTCTTTGAGGAGAATTTACTTCACAAGAGTATATAATATGAAAAGAGGTGGTAGTTAAAATAATGACTGTTAGAGAATTTTTATAAAAACAGGAAAGGTAAAATTTTTAAATAATTACCTTCATTTTAAAGGATCCCTTAGTTGAAGTTTTCTGTGAAATTCTGGAAATACGGTTAGACTGAGTGGGGAGGAATTGGAGTTGATCAGTCAGTCAGAAAAAAAGAATTATTTTGAGGAAAATACATAGAAACTTCTTAGCACTGTTGTCAGGCTTAGAGACCCTTCTAGGAGATGATGAAATTTTAATTAAATCTTTTAAAAGGACAGATTGTAATAAGGGATAGCATCCATCTATTTCATAGTATTGAAGAATGAAGACATGTGTGAAAAAATGACAATTAACCCTTTGGTAATAATCTTTGGGGAAAATTCATGTTTTTTGCCTCTGAAAATGTCAAATTACATGCAGCCAGCAATACTATCTAGTTAAGTGATCTAAAGATATTCTTTTAAAAATTACATAACTTTGGTTTCTAGACTTTACCAGTCTCTGTATGAGCTGACATATCCTAAGATTCAGAACTGTGAACCCCTGATTATTAGTGATCAGACCAGCATTTTTTGCAGTTGTTCTCTTGAGATGCTCCCTTCAATGACCTGTGATTCTCTGGGCCCCTCCAGTTTGTATTTACAGGATAATTGCACTTTTTCTGAGGAAATGTTGGTACACAGTGTCACCGGAGGAATAATCAAAGCTTTTGTTTTCACTTCTTTTTATCTGACTTAAAACCAGCATTATGGGTGCCTCCATTTCAGTTGGGCATCAAGTCCTGTCTATGCTGCTTTCAGGTAGCTCTTTGGATCCTTTCCCAGGACCCTCACCATATCATTATCTGAACCTGCACTATTTTTTTCCGAAACACTATCAATCTATCCATCTACGATCATCTCTTTGAATTTTGCAATCTTTGTGGCTGTTTACAAAGTCAGTGACTCATTTTCCTCTGCATGGGCTGGGTGATTCTGGGGGTGAGGGAGAATGCCCTCCAGAGGGGAGAAGGTCATTCAATAAACAGAAGCACAAATATTAATGCATCAGGTTATGCATCTGCACAGATTCATCTTTCTGTGCTTCTCAAAATCAGGTCCCTATTTTCTCTGCACTTGTGTAACCTCAAGCTTTAATAAACAGCAGATTCCCCATCAAATACGTTACTTGAATGAATAAATTAATGAATATAATTGGAGACATACATGGTTATGTATTGGGCTGTCAGAGAAGTCAGGACATAATTTTACTCGGCAAAAGTGAATTGTAGCTTTTCCGACAACCCAATATATTATGTATGCTTCTAGAAAAAAAAAAATAACACACTTGCTCAAGGTGGAAGTAAACAGGGCACACAACAGGCATATCTACTTGAAAAACAGATTTAGTAGGGTATGGTTCTGAATTGGGGAATATAAGGGAAATATTATGGTTTAATCACAATTAAGTTTACTTCTTAAGTAACTGTACAATACAACTGTTTCTCATAGGGAGAAAGCTTTCAGAATCAAGCTCTTCCACTCTTTGGCTTCCCCCTTGCCTTTTTCCTCATTCCCTGAGACCTTGTAACTGTATCCAGGCTTCCTGAAAGGGTTGGCTGCTCAAATTCCACTGTCTGAAATTCAGCTCGTCTAACTTTGTGCCAAGGAAAAAGAATCCATTTCTCTGACCTATTATCAATTTCTGCTATCATTAGCATATTTTAACTAGTTTTATTCTATCCGCCAACTTATCTTATTAGTAGATACAATAATTCTATTTTCTTCAGTATAACAAGAACTTAAATACACAGGTAAAAAAAAAAAATACTACCAGTGAGTGATAATTCATCAATTAAGTTTCTCTGCCTATCTCATAAATTTCATTTATCTTACTAAATTTCTTTTGTTCTCTGGGCCCAGGAAGTATTAGAATTGAAGGAATTAAGAGGCTGTTCTCCACAGTTGAGGGAGAACATGTCAGAGAGGCATGTAGCAGGTTTCTCTATTTTGTAATGATGCCATAGGAAATTAAAAGTATAGAGTTCGTTTCATAGTTTTGCATTATGGTTATTTTTAAGTATTTTGTTTGAAATACTTCCAGTTAAAAGATGGAAAATAATTCATATATCGTGATTTAGCTTTAAAGTCCCAAATTTAAAATTTGAAGTAGTTTAGGTTAGTGTCATTCTGAAAATAAAAGTGGTAACTTTCACTGTAAATTATATTGTTTAAGTCATACACACACAAAAATTTGTAGCTTAAGCTCTCAAGTCTATTTCCTCAATGTTTTCTCTTTGATTTTAAAGTCCAGGGATCCTTCTTGTTTTGTGCTACTCAGTGTGGGCTCATTTAAAAAAAAAAAAAAAACTAACATGTAATTTATATTCTTCAATCCACTACAAAATCATTTCCTTTGAAGAAACACAATTCCTTAAATAAGTTCATTTCATTAATTCTGTTCCAATTTTTTTGAAATATTCATGTCCATACAAACACTTGCCACTCATGACTCAGTCCTGCTGGTTAAGGATTCAGTAGAGTCTGACAGATATTAACTAAGGTGACTGAACCAAACCATTACCTGGAAACAAAGGGACTCATGACTGAATAGTGTAAGAGTGAAGCCCTTTGAGGATGCTCTTCTAGAAGCAATATAAATGTCTATCAATGGATAGATATATAAAGAGGACACAGTGTACACAAACACACAGAAGAATATTCAGCCATAATAAAGATGCTCTGACAGGGCCCCTCTGGTGATCTAGAGGTTAAGTCTTAGCAGTCACCCCTACAGCCTGAGTCTCATCCCTGGCCAGGGAGCTGACCCACATATAGCACAGCAGACCTCTCCAGTCTTCCCACTGCTCCCTTCTGCAGTGGATTTCAGTCAGTCAGCCTGCTCTTTTCTCCATTCTGTCCCTGAGGAATCCCCTTAAACTCTGGCCTACACCCCAGTTCTTCTTCTTTTTAAAAAAGATTTATTTATTTATGCATACATGAACTTCTGGCATATAGGCCAGAAGTGTGAGGGTGAGAGAACTCACCAGAGACAGAGTGGGGAGGAAAACAGGCTAATCTACTGAATTACACTGCTGAGGGAAGCATTGTGCGGGCCAGGAGAGGTCTGCCACACCATATATATATATGTGTGTAGTTATGTAAGTTATATATATATATATATATATATATATATATATATATATATATATATATATATATAAAGTCAGACTTGTAGAAACAGTAGAACAGTGGTTAACAGGGGATGGATTTGGGGAAAAGGGGATGTTTATTGCAAACTAAGTTTCTAGTTAGAAATTGAGTAAGTTTTGCAGTTCTAATGTACAGCAGGATGGTCATAGTTAATTGTGTTGTATTATGTGCTTGAAGATCACTGGGAGAGTAGATTCCAGAAAACTGGAAATGATATCCTAAATGCCTGAAACTTTCCAAGTGCCTTATCAATGTGATATTGGTAAATGATGGGAAGGAATGTGCATCCAAAAGAAAGAAACTCATAAGAAAAATAATGGAGGCAGGAGAGTCCAGTGTACATACCTGCAGGGAAGAGAAGGGCCTGTTGAGTCTGAGATCACTGAGTCTGTTAAGGGAAGGTGAAACTAAATAGCCTTGACCATCTGCTTGAGACTAGAGTTCATATGAGGGACATATAAGTGCTAATCTTCTAGCCCCATATTACTTGTGCCAAATTTTTCTCAAATATAAAGACAACATATTTAATTTTATAAGATTTACAAAATAAGTATACAGAATAAAAACCTGCAACATTACAAATTGGACACAATAGCCATCTTATTTAATATGAAATAGGTCTTCATATCTTGGGCATTTATGGCAGGGCATTTGTCATAAATATATTTCTATGTCATTATAACTTTTTGTAGAGCAAACCCCCAATGTGAATTGGGTTGCCTGACTGGGTCCTCACCATGCATTTAAAAGGAACTTACAGTAAGATTTAACTAAAGGCATGCACAGAAATGTTACTAATGGGTTTTATTTGCAAGGGAAAGGGAAATAACTCAGGGGAAGAGAAAGAGAGGGAGATAAGTTTGCTAATGCATTCTATCAATTTTGCTGACCTGGAATCCCAATAGCACACTGAGAGCCAGTGAAAAACCAAGAACTCAGCTACAAGCCATGAGGTCAACAGACCCCAAAGCCCAAAATGTCCAGTCTTATATCCAAACAGACAATATGGCTGCTTAAACCCCTCCCTCAGGTCCTAGCAATCACCCCTTTTGGGATTTGTAGTTCCCGTGTCTGGAGTAGGGGTGGAGTCCACAAAACCTGTATCTGTAGAGTATATTTAGGGCATCCTTTCCCCCTAACAATTTTAATGGCCACTATGGTATATCATTTTGAGTATATGCCTTCATGTAATCACTCTCTCCCGATACATTTAAATCATGCTCTTTACTCTAGCCCCTTAGCACTGAGGTCATATAGAGAAAACTTCCAAATGCACTGGTTGTTGACTAAGGCACTGAAACTACTAGACAGACAAAACTCTTACCAACCCCTTTGCAACATTGGACCTTGGGCAGCAGGAATTCCTGGGAAACAAATATGTTAGCATAGAAAACCACAGTAGCTTATGGCAAAGCTCTTCTATAGAGATTGTTCTTCTTTTGGGCCCCTTCCCCTCATTTCTCTTACAAGTTTTAATAATTTTTAAGTGGAGGGTATTGTGTGTTGTATATGTGCAGGAGTGTGTGTGTTTGTGTAAGCAAAGATGTAATGGAAACTGTAAATAAAATACTTGGTATTTAGTAGCCACAGAGTTGGCATGTCAGGATTCCTTCTTCCTTTATTAGATCATAAAAGTGAAGTAAAACTTTTGTTTTCTTCAGAAGACACATTGTTCAAGCACAGAATTAAACTGAACTTGTAAAATCAACCACTTGGAACTGGAAACCCTTTGATGTAATATTTGACATTTCCTTAATGATCAACTCAGTTGTGCAATTGATCTGATCACTAGTGAAGAAATCACTTTGATTAAGTGACCTCATATTGACAGAACCAAATAGTTGCCATCCATCTGTGTGGTTAAAATGTTTTAGAGCACCATAAAAGAGCAACCCTGACTTTAAGAACCCCATAAACTGCTTCACTTAATTGTAATTGGAAGGAGTTACTCTTTTGCTCCATTGCTTTCTCCTTGGTATTTTTCCCCTTTAATTATCTAAGTGGGAGAAATGTGATGTTTTGTTATGGCTGAAAAACCCATATCCAGCTGGTGGGCATTTCAACAGAGATGGAAGCAATTGTAATACAATGATCTGGAAGTAGACGGGCTGTCAGAGACCTGACCCCAGCTCAGAACCAATAGAAGCTGCCTCAGGGCATCTCCTGGTGACCACTCACTGGAAACTCTCCATATACTCAGAGACATGGAAACTCTAGTTTTATTGTTTGTTTATTGTTTATTGGCTTCACTGAGCTCATTTCACTCAAAGCAGCATTTCTTGTGATATAAGTTTGTCAGTTTGTTTGCAAATCCAGAATAGCTATTCTCCCAATCCTGGGATGTCACTCAAAACATATTTTTCTGAGTAACCAGCAAGTGAGCCCTTCAGAGTGCATAAAGCCTTTTGCAAAACTAGATTAATAATTAGAAAGTGTGTAGTAAATTATTACATGAAGCCAATTTCTCTTATTCCTATTGGACAGTATGAAATGTGGCTGTTTCTTTTCCCTCTGCAAATAATCTTAAGGTAGATCAAGTGGACAGTCTAATCTTTGTTATTAGAAACTGCTAAGAAAGCATGAGCGAAATTAGATCTTGTGTATGGACTAAAAAGTCAATAATGTAAATATTTCATTTCTTCCCAAAATCTGTCCCCAGAATCAATGCAGACTCCCCACAGTTTTCATTTTGTTTTGGTAATAAATTCCCAAACTGACAGACACAATGACCCCCAAATCAAGATATTTTTACAAAAGGGGAGGGGGAAGCTGGAAGTAGGGAGACTTCTTCCAGAACTGAACTTATTCTAAGTAAGAAGATATGTAAATAAGTGAAGAGCATAATATGTGTGCAAGCTTAGCCAAAAAAAAAAAAAATCAAAACAAAACAGAAACAAAAAACATGCAATCACTGCAGTTACAACAAAATACAAGGAAAAAATGATATGAGAAAAAGTACCAAATAATGAGAAATAGTAGATCTAACATAATCTTCATAGTTAAGTAAACCTTCCCTAAATAAATTCATTTTATTATGAGACAAGACAAGCATAGTTAACTAATTGGGTGAGTAACCAAGAAAGAAATTCTGGGCAGTAACACACACAAAGACTGTTGAAGAAAAAAAAAAAGATGATAAAATAACAGATCTCAGGACCCACAAGGAAAATCAGTTGTCTTGATCTTTCCCTGTCTGCCATATTCCCAGACATGGGAAATGTGAATTTGAGTGACCTGACATCACACAGGAATATGAGAAGTGCACTCCCTGAAGTATACCTTAAATTACATGGTCCTTCCCTTCTATATATCCAAGAACAAAAGACATTTTTTGACCTAAATGCTACTGAAACTGTTTCCTTCAAATAATCAAATGGCATAATCAAACATGCTCTGTAAACCTGAAGCTATTTCAAGCTGGAAGTTGAACATCCACATATTAATTGTTATGTTATGGGCCAGGTACTGCTTATCCTATGAGGCTTTGGAGTAGCACATTAAGAAGAAAGAGTATTTTTTCTATCAGAGACATTGAATTAAATTAAATTCAAAATCACCCAGCTGTCAAGTCAAAGAGTTGGCATTCACTCACATTAAAGAGTGCCTCC
This sequence comes from Condylura cristata, assembly GCF_000260355.1. NCBI lineage: Eukaryota > Metazoa > Chordata > Mammalia > Eulipotyphla > Talpidae > Condylura > Condylura cristata. Next base: position 38,963,714 of record NW_004567105.1, read on the forward strand.
CTGGTAGCCTGGGGGTTGAGTCTCAGACCTGTCACCACTAGTGCCTGAGTTCGATCCCCAACCAGGGAACTGACCCACATGCACAGCAGACCTCTCCTGTCTCCCTGCTGCTCCCCTCAGCAATGGATTTCAGTCGGTCTGCCTGTTCTGTTCCCCATTGTCTCTGGAAATCCTCTCACTCCCCCATCCACCCTAGTTCTTCAATGCAATATTTTTTTATTAAATTTTAAGCGAAGAGAGACAGTATCACAAAACAAAGCTTTTTCTCACTGGTCATTTTTGGTCTTGAGAGGCATCTTGCATGAGACAAAGAGCACTGGGCTTGGGAGTTGAGACAATTGTGTGACCTTTGGCAACAGGTTTGCTCTTTCCAATTCTTTATCTAAGCAATTAAAATACAAATATATCACATGGTTGTTGTGATCACAAAATTGCATGATGAAGGAATTGTTTTTATCAGAGCATTCATTAATGTCTAGATTATGATGTAAAAAATGAAATCATCATCACTGAAACTTTTGTAACCTAACTTGTAAATAGTATTTTATGATGTTGAAAGTTTATTTACATATGTTGCCCTATTCTACCTCCAAAAAATTCATGGGAGGAAATCAGTCTTATTAAATTCTGTACAATCTATTGTATCCTGACCTAGCTATCATTATTAAAAATAATATACTGCTCAAATGAGTTTGCAATCCTTGAGCACTCACATGTAAATGCTGGAAGTGGACTCAGCAGAAACTCATCAAAAGAGGGGAAATGACCTTGTGCTTTATAAAAAATATGCTCCAGATAATTGAAAAAACAAGCAATCCACATGTGGGTAATCAAGAGTTGATTAATTGTTTTGAGGCTTAATTGCCTACTGTTTACCAATAAAATTTAACTACTAGTGGCCCTCCCTGGTGGCGCAGCAGGTTAAAGCACAGCACTGAGAAGCTAAAGCCGCTTCCTCATGAGTTCGATTCCCACCTGCCCCGAGGAGACCACATGGTGTGGCAGACCTCTCCTGACCTGCCCGCTGCTCTCCTCAGCAGAGTACTTCGTCGATCTGCCTGTTCTGCTCCCCACTCTATCTCTGGTGAAGCCTCTCGCCACCCCGGCACCTCTGGCCAGTACCCAATTCTGTATGCATAAATAAATAAATCTTTAAAAAAAAATTAACCACTAGTGAACAGAATAGTGTTACAGTCTAAGTACTATTTTTTTAAGAAGAATGTCAAATTTTTATTAATGACAAACTGTATGAACGAGAACTCTCAATATTTGATTTTGTTACAGGGCAGAGTGAGGGGCACTCTAGGAACCCCCAAACCTGCCTGCTCTAAAAAGATTGTCTTTTTGCCGCATCAAGACAAAACCTACTCTAATGCATAAGACCCTTAATGGAAAGGAACTTCAGTACAATTAGTGTGCAATAAAAAAATAGAAAAGAAAGAGTAGATTAAAATAGTTTAAAATAATGAAATACCCAGTTACCCATCCCCTCAGGGGTAAATGTCCAGCCAAACAGGGTTGACCCAAAGCAGAGCCACTGAGGCCCAAAACTTGCCACAGGTCTAAGGCTCCTTCTGGTGGAGACCCATAGGAGAGGGGTGAATGGGCAAGACAAACTAAAAAGGAAAAGAGCAAAATCAAAACCCAAGTCAAGATAAAGGCCTCCATTGTCAGTCTCAAGTGTTTCCTTCCACATCCCCCAAATTCCTGGTACAAGTTCAAAGATGAGAAGCAAGTGTGCAGCTTCTTCACATGTCTCTGCTCCAAATGTCTCCTCCAAGTCTCCTCTGACTCCCACTCCTTGTCCAGGCTCCTCCCTAGCTTTTCCTCCCTGCTCAGCTCCACCCTCCCTAGGGTGGGGGACAGGAAACTGGAACCTCCCCTTGCACTGGGACCACCTGATATATCTTGGCCCTTAGAAATAGTGTGTTCATCTTAATAAAAGGATGTCCTTTCCTTGTGTATATAGCATCAGGTAATCTGCTGCCTCTTAAAAGTGCACAAGTTAAAGTCATGGTTCTGATCCTTCATTTTAGGTGTAGAGGGTTCTAGACATTTGCACGCTTTTATTATTCTCAGTCATCAAGTGGTCGCGAGGGGACAACAGGGGTGGGAGTGAAAGAATTCTTCATAGACAATATGAAAAATAGAAAAATCAGATTTATTGAAATCTGGAAATACAAGGGGTGAGACAAGAGTATATGTGCAGCAAGGGCAGCTTGAAGCCGTTTTTATATTCTTTCTAGGATTTAGGGCACTGGGCTGGACTGGCTGCTCTCTAGTAAACTGGCAGAGACAGATGGGGCGGGCGACCATGGGGAGGTTAACAACAGCAGCCTTTACCTTGATTCGGAACTTGATTTTGCTCTTTTCCTTCCAGACTTGCTGGCCCATCTCTATGGGTCCCCTACAGGAGGTGCCTTAGTCTGTGGCAGGTTTTCAGGCCCCAGTGGCCCTGCTTTGGGCCAACCCTGTCTGGCTGGACATGTACACCCAAGCAGATAGGTGACTTTAGTTGCTTTGTGTGCAAATTAATTTATTCTTTGTCTTCTCTCCTCTTTAATGCACACTAATTGTATTAAAGTTCCTTTCCATTAAAGATCCTACACACTAGATGAGTCCCTGCATTTCAACCTTTAATGGCCACAAGTGGGCGGTATGGCCTGTTTCAGTAACAATCATGTGGTTCCCTTATCTACTCAAGATCTCCCTAAGTGACTTTTCAGTTCCCTTTATCTGCTCAAAACCTCCCATCTCAGTCTGTAAGTCAAGGAAGAAACTGAGCTTTTAATCCTATAAACCCAACATTTATCATTCAAGTGTCTCATTTTATAACTAACTCCATTTTACAAAGAATAACTTGTCATTTTCTGAAGTGACTCTTTAAATGCTGATTGCTCACATAATTAGTAGAGGGAGAAAAAGAAAACAAAACACTCACATACATTAAGTTTTTTTATTCATCCATTTTCTACTTTTGTTTTTCTGCTTGATTACTTCAGAACATGTGATTCTTGTAAAATCTGTCCTCAACAATGCTTTTTCACTTTTGTTATCTTAGTTGAACTTAGTCCCTGGAGTCTGGCTACTATACAGGACTGGTTTGGATGGGGAACCATCTTGTGGGTTTCAGCTTCTCCATGCTTTGGAGACAAAATCTTAATATCATCACCAGCTGACTGTTCTGAAAAGCAGATCTATCTACTGGAGTAGTTCTAATTGTTTCTAAGGAACTAGAAACTAGTTCCTTTCTAAGACAGAATATGTAATAAACTCATAATTTTTCATAAAATTTAATTTTCATTTTTTGTATAATGTACCTACAGAGTATAAAATTAAGGTCTTTATCATCAAGACTAAATCATATGAGCTATCATCCTGTACTAATTTTTTTTCTGTGCTAATCATTTTTGAATACTTTATTCAGCTTGGAAAGTAATTTGTACAAACTTGCTTGTTCTTATATTGAATAAAATAATCATTTTCTCCCCTAGGTCTTTTGTTCTCTGTGTGTTTAACTCAATTAGAAAATGTAGAGTTTGGTTTCACTATACCTAGAGAAAGTATTCAAGAAATAAAATTTTGGTTTCTTTTTACTGTTTGCTATTCTTACAAAATAGTAAAGCCTGTTATGTGCACATCTGAAAATACACAGATTATGTGTTATCTTTAGTTATATGCATTTATATGTTATAGCTTATTGGGCTATCCAAATTAAGCATAATTCATAAAATGTGGGTCAGATTGCAGTTTTTCATTTACTAATCATTTATTGAGTAACTAAGGTCATACATACAGCAAATGGGACTGTTTGGGTTTTTCATCTTCAAGTCAAGGTTCTGAGCCAAAGAAAAAAAAAACATATTTTCTGGTGAGAAGTATTTTGGCAGCACTTACATTTTCTTCAAGAGCTTATTACTTTCATGTTCTACTGACTCACCAAGGTAGAAAGGGTTAATAAGCAAGTCAAAATAAATAGAAATTCAAAAGCATACAATGAAGTTTTTTCCTTTTAAATGAAACCAAGTATATAATCTTGAGCCATATATTTGTACACTGATATATTTTACAAATTGAGCCATACTTAAAGTAAAACATTTCATTACTGAAGGAATCCTTCTGATATGAATATTAGTTCCATGTAGAATGTTGGTATTTTAAACTTAGTGCTTAAAACTTTAGTCATTTGTATACTACTACTTATTTTTTGTTATACTTATATACTACTTATACCAATATTTTTACTTAATGTTATGTCTTTAATCCTTCTTAACTTACTGGAACTTTAAGTAAACTTCACTACTATTAGTTTAAATATGTAGCCACTAAAATAAAGTATTTGTCTATTATCACCAAAGTATCATATCATAGTGGCAGATATATAATATATTGGGAAACACTGTCCCATATGATTATAAATCCAGATTTATAAAGAAGTGGGGTTGAGGCTGATTGAAAACAAAGTAACAAGAGAAAATAGATGAATAAAAATTGAATATATGTGTCTACTCATCTGACCTGAAGTATCCTGACCTCTGTGTTAGACTAGAAGAAAGGAGTCAGTTGAAGGCTAAATGTAGACCACAAAGTCATTCAGTAGACAAGACTCTGTTCAATTAATGGTTATTTCCAGATTGCCAAAGCAAATGACCAGATTTTTAAAAAATGAAATATTGTAAACATCCCCCTAATAGCCTTCTCCCAGAGACTTAACTTCTGAAGTCTAAATCCCAACCTGTGTTCTTTTGTCCATATACTCAAGAAATGACATAATCAATTTTCTGCATCATTTGGGTTAGAAGAAAAGACCATTAAAGCTGAAATGAGCACAGCATTTTGATCCCATTTATAATCGGTGGTTCATTAGTTAGGGAGACCCTGAAATACAAATAGGCCATTTCATAAAACCTATGAGAACTTGATATATGAATGTGATCCATAGCTGTTGTGTGTCAGGAAGTCAATGGTTAGCTGATTCAGCCACTAACAATTATTTGACAGTAGGAATTACTGACCATAGGAACTGATTCTTCAGAAGGTGAACCAGGGAGCTGAAATCATTTCTAGTTCAGAAATAATGTGAAAATTTTGCAAAGGTAATTTAACTTTTGGCCTATTCAATAACCTGAGACAATGATTTGCTTCTTGTTTCCCTGAAGGAGCACATAAACATTGATGACTTCTCTTTTAAAAATGATCTATTCTTAACATTTTCTCTTTCAAAATTGAATGTAGGAAAAGATTATATTTAAAAAGAAAGTTAAGGAATATATATTTCTAAGTTTTCTTTTTTGCATAGAAGGACTGCGGTGTGAGCCAGAGGTGCAGAGGATGAGAGGAGTCATTAGACATAGAGTAGGGAGCAGAACAAGAGATCTACTGAAATCCACTGCTGAAGGGAGCAGAGGGCGTGACAGGAGAGGTCTACTGCATCATATGGGTCAGCTCCATGGCCAGGGATTGAACTCAGGCCATGGCCATGGCAGCACTAAATCTTAACCCCTAGGCCACAAGGTAGCCTTGCACTAAGAATTTGGAGTTAGATGAGATTGAAATAGGAAATAGAGTTTTCTAAACAGTAGTGGACATTCAGGGAGAAAGGACTCCAAGAAATAGCTATGCCTTCATCATAAGGGCTGATGTTGTGTCTGGCCATAGTAGCAAGAAATATAGCTGCAGATGTAGGAAGCATATTAGAAAGAGTTCTTCTACTTTGGCAGGTGGAAATTTTTGTCATGGCACAGGGCTGACAAGATGGAAGTGAGGTTCCCATGTGTAATTTTGGCAGTGACAGTGCTATAATGCAATCATCTCATCTTGGAAGACCTAAGTCAACCCCAAAATAAGCAGAAACCCAGACTTTGAGGAATATCAGTAAAACATAAGTAATAAAGGTACAGCTGATGTTTTAGTTGTTGTGGATTTTTTGCTGTGTGAGAGAAGGGGGGTCACTTTCTTTTTCTAAATTATTTTTTAAAGATTTTATTTAGTTATGTATACAGAACTGGAGTACAGGCCAGAGATGTATGGGCAGTAAGAGGATTCACCAGAGACAGAATGGGGAGCAGAACAGGCCGACTGATAAAGTACACTGCTGAAGGGAGAAGTGGGCGGGTCAGGAGAGGTCTGCCTTGCCATGTGGATCTCCTGGAGTGGGGGGGCTGGGGGGGCGGAGGGGGATCAAACTCATGCTGTGCTTTAACCTGCTATGCCACCAGGGAGGGCCCAGGAGGTCATTTCTAAGGCAACTCTGGGATTGCTTTTCCCTTCATGATAAAAAGAAGAGACTTGGATAGGGATGAATTTTCCCATTCAACAGACGGAGCAAGGGGAAGAAAGGGCACAGATATTTGAGAATGGTAGTAAACCTTTGAAGGAAACAGGTAAGATTCCAGATTTTTCGGTCTTTGTATAGACAATTTCGCCAACTTCAGTCTGTTTGCATATAAAAGAGCACACACTTAATAGTTAAATGACTGTAGGCCCTCCCTGGTGGTGCAGCAGGTTAAAGCATAGCACTAAAATGCTAAAGCCACTGCAGCATGAGTTCAATCCCTGCCCTAGAGGTGACCCACATGGCAAGGCAGACCTCTCCTGACCTGCCCACTGCTTCCCTCAGCAGTGTACTTCATCAATTGGCCTGTTCTTTTCCCCACTCGTCTCTGGTGAATCCTCTCACCACCCTTGAACCTCTGGCCTGTACCCCAGTTCTATATGCATAAATAAATAAAATCTTTAAAAAAATGTCAAATGACTGTAAACTTTTGAGTGACCTTGTTTAACTCCCATAATTTCTTTTTGCCTCATTTTTTTTTCCTGTGTTCATTATATTTTCTACATGGCAATATTTTTTGAGGATTGAATGAGGTAATATATATGAAACCATTAAAAATGACATAAATGGTATACTTAAAAATATGAATCATGTTGATACATGACCACTATTGCCAAATGTTGACGATAAATGATGTGTTAATCAGGTTGGTGTAGGTTATGCAGATAGTAATAAAAAGCCTTAAATTTTCACTGGTTTACTGGCTTAACGCAACACAAATTGATTTCTTGCTCATACTGTATGTCCATCATCCTCTCTGAGGAACTTAGATTGGTCATCAGAGCTTCTGAAATTTGTCTTTGTGACTGAGAAAAGAGTACTGTACACGTAGTACTCTTAAAGGGTTAGAGTAGAGTACACGCATCTTAAAGGGTTCCCTAATTGGCTTAAGGAAATAGCACGGCAGCCCTAACTTGTGTCCAGAAGAAGAGCTTCATTATACTGGGTGAACAATAATACATACATAGCTTCTTCCCATTTACTACAATTGAATGACTTATGTAACAAAGAAGTCTTCTAGATATTTCTTTTGTTACTAAAAACACTGTATTTTTCTGTATAACTTTCCATCACCAAGTGAACTTCCTTAAATTTATTTTTTCTCAGTTTTTTAAAGGTTTATTGGCACTAGAGATTTCAGTAGCCATCTAACAGAATATTTTAGTTTCTTTGAGGACAAAGAAGAAATTGTGTAACATCCCATTTTTGTTTTCTTTTCCAAAAACAGACATTGATGAGTGCTCTGATGGTTTTGTTCAGTGTGACAGCCGTGCTAACTGCATTAACCTGCCTGGATGGTACCACTGTGAATGCCGAGATGGCTACCATGACAATGGGATGTTTTCACCAAGTGGAGAATCATGCGAAGGTTAGTACAAGAAGGCTTAAGAGCCTCTTGAACTTGAGGAGTATATAGTAAGCTTTAAATGATAGAGATTGATTTAGTGTTTTATGATTTTTTGCTATGTGTTTAACAGTGATTGGGAATGTACTAAAATCTAACTTTGGCTTGCTAGATTTGATAATTGATTTATTCCTTACATAACTAAATTTGTGAGACTAAATGATCTGTGGATACAATGGTCAATGGGCATTTTGGGAATTAATAAATCCATAGTCCCATATAAATTTATCAGCAGGTCAATATCTGACCTAAAAGAGATGGAAAATGCAGAGTAAAGGAAGAAACAGAGAAAGGGAACATGCTGAGGATATGGCCAAGGATAATATACACAAATGATGCTACTTTGGCCTCTTCCTCTTATACCCTTGCCTGGCGGTAAACAGCTTAGCAAATGCTGTATGTTGGATACAGATAATATGGCTCCTACTTCAGAAAAGATTTAACCTACTAGGAGTAGAAAACTCAACCACATTATATGGTTTTGAATTTCTTTCAGTGAATTGGTAACCAACTTTGCTTCTCTATACTCTATTAGGGGCCATTATATTTAGAAAGGCAGAATAAGAGAAATTCAATGATTAACTGCTAGAAAAATCACCCACACTAAATGAATTTGCCATCACAAGTTTGGTTCAGGAATAGAAAACAAAATCAACTTCAAGAACTCATCATTTTCACCTTCATAAAATAACAGCCTGAAGGAATAATTCAACTAAGATGACCAATCAATGAAAACTTCAGAGAATCTACCTTAACGGTACCTGACACCTGCATGATAAGATGCTTTTAATCCTTGGCCCTCAAAAAATCTTTTTATGGAGAAAAGTAAAACAGACTTGAGTGATGGATTCTATACTCCCAGCATGCTCTGGATTTTAAGCAGATTCATTGGGATTTTACATAGCATTAGAAATGCTTTTCCTTAGGAGGGGTTAAAACCTGACATTAACAAATAACTACTTAGCTGTCATCTGAGGGCTTTATCTTGTAATTTTGAATGTTCCAAAGTATCTGTAGCCCTATAGAGGATGCCAGGAAAAACAGATTGCTGATAGTGTTTTTTACTCTTTGCTGATAAGTTACTTTGTCCATATTCTATATTATATTATGAGGAAAAAATTTCAGTACTTCTTTTTTGTTGTTGTTACAATTGTCTATTAAGTTATATAAATGATGAATATAAGCTGACAATAAATAATTCAAATAATACAGAAACATATAAAATTGAAAATGAATCTTCTCCCTATATTTTTACACTTTGCTCAAAGCATAACCTGTGTTGAATATACATTCTTCTCAAGTGCACACAGAACATCTTCTAGGATAGACCATGTGTCAGGTCACCAAACAAGTGTTCATGAATTCATGAAAATTAAGTAACTCATACCAAATATTTTCTCCAACCATACATTTTAATTAGAAATTAACCACAAAAACAAAGTAGTAAAACCCATACTATATATATGTGTGTGTGTATATATATATATATATATGTATGTATATATATATATATATATGGTGATTGGACAACAAACTATTGAGTGACCATGGGATAAATGAAAAAATCAAAGAAAAAAATGTTAAATACCAGAAAACAAACAAAAATGTAGGCGCATGTTATCGGAATCTCAGGGATAGAGCTAAAACAGCATTAACAGGAAAATCAGTAGCAATACTGGCCCACATCAAGAAATGAGAAAGAGCACAAATGAACAACCTACTGCTCATGTTAAGTTACTAGAAAAAGAAGAACAATCAAAGCCAAAGGCCAACAGAAGGAAATAAGTAAAGGAAAAAAAAAAAAAAAGCGAGAGCAGAAGTAAATGACACAGATATAAAAAGATAGTCCAGAGGATGAATGAAGCCAAAATCTGGTTCTTTGAAAAAAAACAACAAAATAAACAGACCCCTAGCTAGACTAGCTATGGGGGAAAAAATGGGGAAAATTCTAATAAATAAAATCAGAAATGAAAAGGGGAAACTTACAAGTCATTTCCAAATTACAGAGGACTGCTCCAAACCTCTATCTAGCAGCAAATTGAATAACTTCAAATTAATTGGACAAGTTCTTAGAAATTACAACCCTCTAAGAATCAAACAGTAAGAAATGGAAAACCTGAACAGACCAGTCACAAACAGAGTAGTTGAAATAGTAGTCAAAAATCTCCGTCAAAACAAAAGCCTAGACCTAAATGACTTCACTAGTGAGTTCTCAAAAAATTTGAGAAGAGTAAATGCTTCCAAACACATTTTATGAGGCCAACATCACTCTCTCTACAAAAACAGACAAAGACATCACAAAAGAAAAAAAAAGAAAAGAAAGTTACAAACCAATGTCCCCAGTGAACTTAGATGCAAAAATCCACCAAAAATATCTTAGCAAACCTGACTTCAACAATGAATCAAAAGAGTCCCACAACTTGACTATGTGAAACTTATTCGCAGGGCACAAGGATGTTTCAACATCAGAAAAATCAGTGAAAAAAGGAAGTATAAAATCATATGGTAATATCAATAGATCCAAAGAAAACATTTGATAAGATTCAGCATCCATTTATAAAAATCCTCAAAAAAAAACAAACAAACCTGGGGATAGACGAAACATATCTTGACATAATAAAGGTCATATATGAAAAACTGACTCCTAGCATTATACTCAGTGGTGTAGAGCAGAACGCTTTTATTCTAAGATCTGGTACACAAAGATATCTGCATTCTCCATTACAATTCAGTAGAGCATTAGAAGTCATAGCTAGAAAGCAAGCGAAATTGGAAAAGACATGAAACTCACTGTTTGTGGCTAACATAATAAAATACATAGAAAACCCTAAAGGCTCCACTGAAAACAAATGATAAGTCAATACAATAAAATAGAAACCTGAATGTGGAACTGAGGATACAAGATGGGGAGGAGGAAGGCAGAAAACAATGTGTGGAGAGAACACGATGGACTGTGGTAAAGGCATATGAGAGCCTTTGTATCACATAGAGTGTTACAATCCACTGTTACCTCATTAAATAAAAGTAAATTAATTAAAAATGTAATGTGACTCTCATTGTGCATTTTTTGTACCTCCTTCTTATAATAAATTCCCTGAACTATAATAAAATATGCAAATAAAAACAAATTGACAGATGGTAAAAATGACAGTGGGGAAGTAAGGGATTCTATGAGATGCCCACACAGAAGAGATTTCAAAGAAATTCCACCAACCCAGAAACAGTGAAAAGGCTTGTGTTTTACAAAATAGAATTCTGGAAGGATGATTTTACTCTTATCCTCCAAAAATCATTTATAATGATTATCTAGGAAATCTACTACTCTTTCAGAAAACAATGTTCTCTTTCATTGAAGGATTCTATTTAATAGAACCCACCTCAGTTATAAATAAGAGACTAAAATGCTTCTAAACAACTGTCCATTTACTGTAATTTCAGTGATTTGTGGAATTGTAATATTAGTATTTAGAGGAATGTTGTTTTAAGAGTATCATTACATCTGAGAAGGTACAATTTTTCTGTTCTTGGGGGGAAAAAGAGCTTTCAAAGAGGATAATTCCACAGCAGTGGGTTTACAATTCCTCTGAAGACTAAGATTCATACTTGAAAGCATGAATAAATAACTGTACACCATTTCACCACTTTTTGGGCTAAAGTTATATAATCTGCAACATGATGTTTACAAGCAGCATCCATACAAATTGTATGCTGCTGTGTTCATCCATTTATCTCAGAGGTATAGACAGCAGCCTGCAGGTGGTACACCAGAGTGCCACTTCCCTGTTCCCATTATCTGTTCCACTGTGCCCTCAAGGTTGTCTCCCTCTGATTTATTTTCATACCCATATTTCTCTTTATGCCTTTAATTTCTGGATTACCTTTGAGTTTAGTGAGGGTTTTTGAACCTAGAAGTAATACAAAGTAATGTTTACAGAAGAGCATCTTTTCAGTATTATGTCCAGCCCAAATGCTCAGTATTTTTAACCTAAATCAAGAAAGATGACAAAAAAGGAAGTGAATTCAATTTAATGCACCAATTCATAATAGAGTAGTTGTTGAAAGGTTCTTTGAAACCTCTGCTATATACAAATATAAAGGAGGTATCATCATCGATGGCATCATAGGTAAGAGGTGAAATGTACATGTGTCACATGGGATAGAATGTGCTGTTTCTTTCTTTTTTTTTAATTAATTTATTTTATTCATACAGAACTGGGGTACAGGCCAGAGATGCGGAGGGTGAGAGAATTCACCAGGGACAGAGTGGGGAGCAGAACAGGCAGATCTATGAAGTACACTGCTGAGGGGAGCAGCGGGCGGGTCAGGAGAGGTCTGCCATGCCATATGGTCACCTCCGAGGCAGGCAGGGATAGAACTCATGTGGAAGTGGCTTGAGCTTAGTGCAGCGCTTTAACCCGCTGCGCCACCAGGGAGAGCTGAATGTGCTGTTTCTTAATAGATGAGAAAACCACAAGGTTGAAAAGATAATACTTGAGAAAATATAAATTTAGTGCTATGAATGGACAGAAAAAGAAATGATTTCCTGTTTAGAATCAAGAAAGGCTTTAAGATTATCTATCATTTAGTTTTAGGAAGGATTATGTTGTGATTATTGGCAAGTTATGGAGGGAAAGGAAGACAAAGCAAAGGAAGTGGCCTTATGTGCCTTAGTGAAATGTTTTTACTTGAGGCTGAAGGACTGTTTTTGAGAAGAGGCAATAACAGAAATCTAACCTTAAGCACATCCATATTTCAGTTCAGTCCTCTTCTTTGGGCTCCACTCCCATATATCCAGCTACTAGTGGACAGTACCAGCTACTAGTGGACAGACTTGAAAGCCCCAGGGGAAGGCATAATTTAACATGTCTTAAACTAACTCTTGTCTTTCCTTATCCCTGCCACCCACTTCTACTGCCCAGTCAAATCTAGCTCTTTATGTATATATAATAGCATCAGCCAAATTTTCCTATCTACAAATGTAAACTTCTTCCTTCACCCTTCCCTCTAATCTTTAAAACCAACAAGTCACCAAGTTCTTTTATGTTCATTGTTTCTATCTTGGAAGATTCTAGCTTCCTAGTTTCAGTGGCTTCTTCCTATGTATCCCCATGCAACTAATGATAGAGCACAGCACTTTGGAGCACCGGCATTGAGTTGGACCCCTTGGATCCCCGTCTGAGCTGTGCACCTCACTTGTTATGGATCTTGGAAACCTCATGCAAGGTTTCTAAGACTCAGTGTCCTCATATATACACTAGAGCTAATAATTGTACCTACCAGGGATATTGTGAGGATGAAATGAATAAATACATAAAAGTAATTAGAATTTGGAAATACCAAACACTATTTATTTTGATTGTACAAACAAACATCTCTTGCCTGGACGGCTGAAACATCCTGTAGTTGTTCTCTGGTATAGGCACTAATATATTCAAATCTCTTTCCTGAAATAAAGCTGAAGGTATCTTTAAAAATGGATAGCTGATTATGATTTTTTGGTGTGTTTTCTAAGGTAGCTATTTTATTGTATTCATGATAAAGGTAAATGTACTAACATGACCTTTACCTGAGTCCTGAGTCCTGTTTCAGCTATATGCCTGTCTACTATTTTCTCCCTGCCACTAAAGTCATACCCACACTTCTGTTCCTGTGTTATAGGTTGATGTCCTTAAACCTTGGGCCTTGAAATACTCTCTTACCTCTGATCAGTCTATCTCTTTCTTTGTTAACTTTCTTACATAGGTTAATTGCCACACCCACAGAGTATGTGGAGGTGGGGAAAAGATCTAGAAAAGCTACTAATGTGATAGGGAACAGTGAAGAAAATTCATCAGGGAAAGGGAATGGACTTTCTCAAATAATTTTATTAGGTCCAGTTTGATGAGAACTGAGTCTTGACTAATAGATTTGAGACCATTATTCACTAAAGGAGGTATCAATATTTTTAATTGAAATATTTATATACCGTGATACAATTTCAAAGCAGAAAATACACTGTTTAATTATATTTAATTTAGGAAGTTTACAATAAATGTCTATGTAACATGAATTCAAAATCCTGCACTACAATGCAGTTAAGGGTAGTCTATGCTGTGAGAAAGCCATTAGGCAGCTAACAAGCCGAAAAGGTAAGATGAGTTTCAATTAATTCACATTGCACTTGATAGAAAACAGTGCATTATTATATCTCTGCATAAACACTTCTCTGGGTTTGTTGGCAGCATCTTTTTACTTTTTTTTTAATTTTTTTAATAAAAACTTTAGAGCTGTCTGTGTGTGTATGTGTTCACTTTGTCTCCTGCAGCAAATCCAAGGACTCTCTGCCTTTAAAGAAAGAAATGTGTATTACTTAATAGTACAACATTTATTTTAAATGTTAGGCAAAGTAATAATGAAAATTCAGTCATTGCTATTAACAGAAAAATGTCCTTATAGTAGATATTTTTAAGGGAAAGAGTTATCTGTAGAGTTTATGGACAAAGAAACTAACATGGTTAATGTTTTCCTGCTTGTAATAATTCCTAATTATAAGAATATTAATGTGATGAAAAGGTCAGTTCATCAATATACCTTATTTTTTGAATAAACCAAATATAAGGCTATGTTGTAAAATAATGTTTTCCATTGCCAAGAGGAATTATTCTCTAATATGAAAGCATTGTGTGTTAACCAGTGTACTTTATTTTTTAAAAATAATTCCTCCTGTTGGCTAACAGGCCTCCCTTTGACCATAGTCTTTAATATAAGCAAATATAAGCAAATATAGTTTGACAAATCAAACTATAATAGAATTCACTGTAGTTACTTAAAAAAAATTTTTTTTCTTTCATTGTCTCAATTTGTTGGTTTTGTTTAAAAGGAGCTAATAAAAATCAGGTTAGTGGGGGAAATATGTGGCTTATTTTTAGGAATACATATATGACAGAATTTAACTATTTAAAACTTTAAGTATGGTTAAATATAATTGTGAGTAGCCCGTGTCAACAATTAATGTTGGAATGAAACTAGGACTAGATTTATGAAACTTTAGCTTTTAACTTTTCAAGAAAATAATTGTATAACTCCCCGGGTTAAAAGCTACACATTTCATCTGCACCAAGCCCCACTTTTTCTGTTGTGATTTAATTCTTTCTTTCTTGACCCTTACTCAGAAGAAGCAGATGAAATAGGAACTAACTGCTTACTGCCACTCCTACAATATCCCTGAAATATATTTGGGGTTGTGACCTTTAAATTATGGGGATAAATAAAAATGAATCACATCTCTTCTTATGTACTTGATCTGTGGGTCAAAATATGTTTGCTTTTCATCTGTATGAAAATGCTTTAGGGTCTGGTCTCCATGGAATCGGTGAGGCGGAGTGAAGTTGGGCACTTGCAGTCAAATCCAGGAGATGCAATTGATAATGTGGAATGGAAACGTTAAGAAGTGGGGGGTTCATTGTTAGAGCCATGGGATTTGCTAATTGTCATTTGTCCTTCCGTGTATGGAAGGGAGGGTGTCAGGACAAATGCTTGAAATGGAAGGGAGGAACACGCAGGGAACACTGGGAAGAGTTTACATATCAGTGACATGGCCGTGAGAAGATGGATTGAAATGAAATAAAATGCCTCAGGGGCCTCATGACATTTCATTTCCTATTAAGAAAGGATTTTCTATGAACATCATTTTAACATTGAGGGCGATTTCCCCAATAAAAAAAAATCATACACAATTTTAGAATTTCCATTTCAAACCAGTTTTTGTGTGATAGTCTCTATTTTGTGAAACGATCAGTATGTAGAGTCTGATGGTATTTACAGAGATGTGGAAGTTGCAAATCTAGCCAAGGTTACCTGGTGTTTGAAATCAAACTTCATAATATTTCCCTGTGAAATCCTGAGATCATTAGCATAGCTTTGGTCAGCATTTAATAGGAAATGCATGCCAATAAGATGAAAAGAGATGACAGTTGCATGTTTGATATCAGGAGGCACCTTGCCTGCTTGCAGTTGTGAGGAATGAACAAACATCCTCTAAACGCATTGCCTGCTGCTTCTTTTTGGCTATAGATGTTGATGAGTGTGGAACTGGGAGACACAGCTGTGCCAATGATACCATTTGCTTTAACTTGGATGGTGGATATGATTGCCGATGTCCTCACGGAAAGAATTGCACCGGGGACTGCGTCCATGATGGAAAAATTAAGCATAATGGTCAGATATGGGTGTTGGAAAATGACAGGTGCTCTGTATGTTCATGTCAGGTTGGTATAAATCTGAAAGTTTCATGGAGGTGTAATTTGCACTTATTTCAACTGTACAGCTTTGATGATTTTTCATGTATATCAATATATGCATACATTTAACCGCCATCACAGTTAATAGAACATTTTCACCTACCCAAAATATTGCCTTTGTCCTTTCTCAATCCTAGACCCTCCCCCCCAACCCCTTGGCAAGCATTTCTTCCATCATTATGGATTTGATTTTTATTTTTCTAGAACATTATATAAATGGAATAATATTTAGTGCATGCTCTGTGTGTCTAGCTGTCTTCCCTCAGAATTGTTTTTTAACATATGTAATCGCAGTAACCTATTCCTTTTTGTTGTTAAATAAAAGTCCACTGTATAGAAATCCCATGTGTTTATTCACAAGCTGATTAAAAAAAAATTATGCTTGTATATCCAGTCACAATGTCACATTTGAATGACTGCATAAATTTAGCCAAAATGGATATACCCTGCTTGCAAATGAAGAAGATCTATTTGGGCTATTTTTCAGTTCTAGAGAGGTATTCTATTTTTGGGTATTCAGTTGAGAAGAGAGATTAAATTGTAACCAAATAGATAATACTATATACCAAGGATTGTTTTGAAAGCAATTTGTTTGTACAAAAATCTTATAGGTGAAATATTCTAAAAACTTAACAATATGTAAAACCTGACTTGCTATCAAATATACATGTTCTTACACAAAAGAAAATTAAGTTAGTATTCAAATTTCTATATTCATAATGAGGTATATGTGCATTTATATATACATACACATGTAAGGGCTGCAGAGTGCTTGTGCTATTATATCTGTTGTTTCTAGAAAATTTCTTTCTGTAAAATCATTTGAAAAGTAGTAGTAAAAAGAAAATTGCAAGTTCCCTAATTGGATAATTTCTGTGCGGTAGCTACCAAACAGAATTTAAAGAAAATAGGTATATATGGGGTAAACAGTATGAATTACTTCAACTTTCCAATCAACACCTAAGACACACACATGTGATGTTAGTATATTGAGAAATGGAGAATCTTGGTAACTGCTTTTTTGGTTCTTTTCCTACAGAACGGATTTGTCATGTGCCGCCGGATGGTCTGTGACTGTGAGAATCCTACAGTTGATCTCTTTTGCTGCCCTGAATGTGATCCAAGGCTTAGCAGTCAGTGCCTCCATCAAAACGGGGAGACCTTGTACAACAGTGGAGACACCTGGGTCCAGAATTGCCAGCAGTGCCGCTGCTTGGTAAGTTTTTCCACATGAACTGAAGGGAATAGTTAAGCCTAGAATCTAAACGGGAAAGCGGTCCTGCCCTTCTCAACCCCCAGCGTTCAGTGCCAGGCCTCAGCCCTGGCAGTTAGAAACAATGTGCTAGTAAGAACGAATAAGTTGGTGGTTGTACAGTCAACACCTCAGAAGGAACATCCAGGGGTATGTGGTGGTGCACATAGTGTATGTCTTTTAGGAGTATCACCAGAGCTCAAAGGAAGAAAACTCCTGGTTTAATCCAAGCAGCGTAATCTCACTTAGAAGTAATTATGATGGGGCAAAGACCTTCATGAAAAAGATCATATTTTTCTAAGTAGACCTTTGTGAATCTATTTCTGTCAATCACATAGATTTCAAAAAACAAAAACCACTTTTCCATCTAAAAGATTGTTCTGCTGCTGCTGTTTTGTAGATATTCTTATTTATACATAATATGGCTGTGTAGTCAATGTTTATTAGAATATTAGAATTGCACGGAATTTATAAGACTTTTGGAAAACAGAAAAAAAGAGAAAATAAAGACTTGATAAAGAAAAACGTAGCCTTTTTCCATTTGACCACATTTCTTGTTTTGTGTTTGTGTTAAAATGAAAAAGAATTGGTCTATGAGTATTTACAAAAGTTTTTCAGATGCTTATAACTAGGTTCCCTTCTATTTGCGTGAGATTATTTTTAAGTCATTGCTTTCTTTTTGTACTTGCAACCCAAAAATCAATTGAAAGAGCAAGGTCAGTTTCTGACGTCTGCTTTCATCTTCAAATCCATGAGGTTAAGAATTATGAAGAAATGGGGAGCAGGTAGAAATAAATAAATTGGATATTAAAAGTATCTAATTTGGGGGCTCTCTCTGGTGGCACAGTGGGTTAAAGCTCTCTGAAGCCACTGCAGTACAAGTTTGATCCC
>NW_004567105.1:38982314-39022193 GCF_000260355.1 Condylura cristata
TTGTCTTATATCATTTTTTTCTTTCTCATTTCTATCATTTCTTTCATTCATTTCCTTGTTTGCATTCTTCAGCTCCTTAATGGCTTGCCTCATATAATTTTGTTTCTTCTCATCTTTTCGTTTGTTTATCATGATGATTATTCTGAATTCTCTATCTGGTAGGCTGAGCAGTTCTTCTATTTCTTTGGTGCTTTCTAGTGACTGATCTTTCTGTGGTGAATTTTTCCCCTGTGGACTGGCTTGGATATTTGTTTGTCTTCTTTTCCCTGTTGTGTATTTTCAAATACCTTCTATTCGCCGAGACAATATTGCTACTATTGACCAGCATTTTTTCTAAATGTTCTTTTTGGGATGCCTGAGGGACTTCTAGACACTTCAGTTGTGGAGTATATTCTGAGTTGTGCTTTATTTGAAAATCTCCTGTTTTTCCAGATTTTTTTCCATTGTGTGGAGTTGTGTCTGTCATCTCAGCCAGTAACAGTCAGGGGTCTCTTGTGGTGTTCAGCTTCTTCTAGTAACACATTGAGTCCTTATCTCTGGAAGGTGCTTGTTGATCTTTGCAGCCTTCCAATGTCCTGGGTTCCCTCTATGCTTGGATGTGTCTGTGGGGGTGTGTGGCGAGTTTGAAATATTGTAGGTTTCCCTACAACTGGGCCTATGGTTGAGCCAGTCACTGGTTTTGCTTACTTTCTGAGCACTGTGAGCCTTTATGGCTCACAAGTCTTCAGGCCTCTGCTATGGGGGCAGAGGGTGCAGGTGTGTAAGGAGTGCCAGAAGGGCTGCAAGCTGAGCAGGTTGCCAGTCCTCCCCAGTGCCTCCAGGGCTCTTTGTCCCCACTCCAAGCAGTCTCTTCCTGGGCAGTCTTTCCCCACTGCTTGGGGTCCTCTCACAGCTGAGTTGTCTCTAACTCCAGGGCTTTACCACAGGTTTTTTGCATAGGTGTGGTAAGTGGGTAGACCCATAACAAATCTCCTGGTTGATTGTTGCAGTTTTCCAGGGTTGGGCCTGTAGTTGAGTCCTGTCTAACCATTTTGGGTTTTTCCCCCTCTTTTACCTCCTGGGCTTTGTGAGTCTTGCTGACCCCACCTTAATAAATGGCACCAAGTCCTGACCACGACTTCATGGCACCTGGGTTCAGTCCTCTGCTGTGGGGGATGCAGGGAGCACTAGAAAGGCTGCAAGTCTTGCAGCTTCCCCAGTCACCAGTTCCTCCTCCCCACCTCCAAGGCTCTATGTGCCCACTCTGAGCAGTTCATCCCCACAACTTGGGTTCTACTCACCAAGCTGAGCTCTCCCTCTTCACCTCCAGGGTTTTGGCAAGGGACCAGGAGAGCAGCAAGCCTGCAGTCCATGGCCGTGGCACCTCCTGGTACCTGGGTGCTCCTGGATCGGAGCTGCAGTCTTTCCCCGCAGCCTGGGGATCTGAGCTGTCTCTGTTTTTCTGCAGGGCTTTAGCAAGGGGCTGAGGACTGTGTCACCCCTACTGCCTGGGTGCTCCCGAATCGGAGCTCCCCTATCAGAGCTCCCTAATTGCTGAGTCTTCCTCAGTTATCTTCCTTCTAGTGTGTCCAGGGTGCTCTCATTTGGGTTGAAACTCATAGTATGTAAGTCTACAGTCCATTTTTAGTCTTATATTCCTTTATGAGTTTGGGTGTAATGATTTCGGCGTCTTCACTCTGCTACCATCTTGCCAAATTATATATCACTGTTTTAAAAAATACATGAGCAAAATATTCTTTATGCAGAAGGGAAAAAATAAAAAGTTAGGGTGAAATATCAAATGAACAAAAAAAGGTATCTCAGGCAAAAAGTTAAATAAAAATATCTCCCACAGTAAATAATTCTCTTTATGGAGAGATTAGAACATGGAAATTTGATTAAGAGAAAAAAAGTTTGTTTTTGCTTTATTGTTCTTATTTGGTCCTTAAAGACTTTTAAAATGCATTTGCTTGTTGCCAAGAATCATGATTCTGAAGGTCTGAGTATAAGCATCTATCAAATAAATTGTTTGTTAAACACTGTACTTGGTAAACATTTCCTTCCTCTCCTTATGCTTTCCTTCTTCTCCCTCCACCCTCACATGTCTTCTCCCTACAGCAAGGAGAGGTGGACTGCTGGCCCCTGCCTTGCCCAGAGGTGGAGTGTGAATTCAGTGTCCTTCCTGAGAACGAGTGTTGCTCCCGCTGCGTCACCGACCCTTGCCAGGCCGACACCATCCGCAACGACATCACCAAGACCTGCCTGGATGAGATGAATGTTGTTCGCTTTACTGGGTCCTCATGGATCAAACACGGCGCCGAGTGTACTCTCTGCCAGTGCAAGGTAAAGCCTCTTACATATGACTCAGGGGCACACCCGGGGCTGGTAGTTCTTAGTGTTTATCCTGGCCGATGGTAAGCTATCTTTTTCCCACTTACCATTCAAACAAAGAGTGTCACTCAGCTTCACTGTTGCCAAGGCTGACTCCCATAAGTCTTCCCACGCTGGTTCACATAGACAGCGGCACTTATTCAGAAACACGAATGCTCAGCCATGTATGTCACCAAAAAGAACCTAAATTGCCATAAAGTATGTATACATCTGGGGGTAGAGGGGGAACACCACCACCACCAGACTTCATCTTTCTTCTTTCATGATAGAAAACAATATCATTTTATTGATTTTTATCTGGTTCTTTTATGAGCTCTGTAAGATATATGGACAGAGTAGATATATTACATTTTCCAAAGTGGAAATCAATACAGTGAAAATGGGCATATTTCTTGGTTTGTTGTGGTCAGTAACATTGAGTTGAAAAATTTAAGATCTGCTTTTTAAACCATATTTTATTCCTACAGTTGGGGGCAAAGTCACTATAAAGATTTTTTCCCTATACTCATAGGAAAATAGAATGTATTCCATTTGTTTCTGTGAACGCAAAGATACAGGTAATGTAGACAGTATACAGGGTTCAGAATTGTGATAAAGTGGAAAGCATTCTATTTTAGTTATTGTTCCTACATAAAGGTGGCTTCATGGTCATTCTAACTTCATAATTTTGGAATCAAACGCTAAAACTGTAAATAATCTGGAAGACTTACCAACAATAAAATAAAGATGTCATTTTTTTTTCCAACATAGCATAACCAGACATCTATAAATGTTCTGATTAAATAAGGATTCTATTTTTAAAATGTTTTCCATAGAGCAATTTAATTCAGATTCACTTAGACAAATTCTTACTAAAGTGGGTTGGCGTAACAGGACAAAGAAATATATAATTCTTTAGGCTTTGAGAAACTATTATTATCTCCTTCAACCCAGAATTTCCAGCTCTTTCAGTCGGCACAATTTGTCAATCAAGCAAAGCTTTTTGAGTGACTACTTAATGCTGTTATCTGAAATTGCATTAGCAAATTTGAAAGTCACTACTTCTACTAAAAGGTATATGTAGTGTGGCTTTAGTATACATTTAATATGAGGATATTTAGCAGAGCATATCTAGAAATTTCAGCATTAGTGACCAATGGAAAAATACTTTCTGACACTTAATTACCAAATAGAGTTCAGTCCCATTAAACTGTTTATCTGACTGTTAGATTATTGTTTTGAGCAGTGACAACAAAAATATATACCAGGTGATGGGATGAAAAACACACCAAGTGTGACTCAGATAGATGTTTCTACTAGGAAAGATGCACTGAGTAATAGATAGAACAATATTACAGAGTTTTCTTAAGTAAAAATCACAGATGAGCTTATTATTCACTACCTTTTAAGCACCTACCAGGATTTTTGGTTTATTGTAGGAAAAGACTCTGGACTTTTATTTCTTATCAGTTTGATGCTGATTCTCAGAAGCTGTTATTCAGTGTCATCTCCCTTTGCCTTCTTATCAAATATGCATTCTATGTATGTGCTCAATTTTTATCCCAGATACTCATTTTTACTCTATGTTATTTCCAAAATAAAATGCATGCAAAAAACAGCCACCAGATATTATATTGGAGGTGAACGTTCTTCACAGTTTGGTGCCTTTAGAGCTCTCTTCATTTATCTCCTCGTCCCATTCCCCTCTGAGTTCTTTGTTTTCACCAATAAATACAGATTGCTTTGTGCTAGCACCAGGGGTATAATGATAAGCAAAATCAGCCACAATTGTTCCTGGAAATCATTGCCTGGCAGCTTATTGTCTAGAACTCTGCTGTCCAACATGTAGTAGCCACATGCAGCTATTTAAATTAATTAAAATCAAATACAAATAAAATTTCATTCCGAGCAGTCCCACTGGCCACATTTTAACTGCTCACTAGACACGTGTGACTAGTAGCTATCACATCAGACAACACATACAGAAACCATTTTTATCATTGCAGAATGTTCTATTTGGTACTATTAGTCTAGAGGTGAAGATTGTAGTATCTCACATCAGGCTACCTGGATTCAAAGTCTAGTCAACCACATCACTGATGTGACCTCAAATAACAGTGCTGAAATGTAATACTATTACCTAGGATTAGTTTTAGTAGCTCCTTAAGAGGATTGCTGTAAGGATTGAGTGAGATGATCCATACAAAAAGTCATTAGCCAGGTTTGAAACAGATAAAGGCAATATCACAAACAGTGGTAGGTGCTCCAATGGAAAGGTGTGCTGGGCTAAAAGGTGTACATTGAGCCAGTTGCTTCCAGAAAAAATGACACTGGAGATGAGATGAGAAATATGGAGTTAGCTGGGTAAGGGTTAGATTTTTGTCTTCCTTTTAAAAAGTCTTCAAATTTAATTTGCTTAGATTAAAAATGTTTCTCTACTTAGAAGTTAAACACATGAATTATAAGAACATCTTTCTGAAATCTAGTAGAGACACACCCCTACATTGGCCAAAGACATTATGCTTTGAGCGCCTGACAATAAAGAAGGATCTATGCAGCTGAAAAATAAGGAAGGAAGAGGGACTAGAAGGTCATTTCCTTTCATAAGTAATCACTCAGCAGAATAGGACATTTTGGAAATTAGACCAGGGAGTCACTTTAAACTCCTAGGAAGACCGTAGATGTAATGCTAATTGAGGTATGGAACACTGTAGAGTTTTATAAGGTTGAAGTTCCCAACTTCCTAAACATTGCCTTCATCTGTCAACAATGTCACACTTAAAGTTTTGAAAGTGGACCTAAAGTTTTGAAAGTGTCTGACATTAGGATTACTGGGTCTACCTGTGAAAAAAAATAATCCAAAAATGGGCACCATTCTAATGCAGGCTTTGTTATGTGACTAGGAAAACTTTGCAAGAAACAGAGGAAGAAAGATAATTCCATAAATGTTGGAATGAATAGGAATCAATTTAAGGGAAATAATCTTTCATACTATTATATCTGGAAACAGATCCTACATGGAAAAAATATCAAATATTAAAGATAAATCAAAACAAAAAAAATTCAGAGTGTTCTTTTTTCCCTAGTTAAAAGGTGATAAAATATACCTCAAAGAAAATTTAAAACAAAATTAGCAAACAGAAAGTCAATCATCTAACACTGTCAATGCAGAATCAAGAAAGATGCCTGTGGTCAAAATAGAAAAAATGATTGAATAATTTACAGAAACTAGAATGTAATTTATCACATTATATAATTATTTATTTACTATATATTTGATCACATGTAATGCATAAGTATATATTATATCATTAAATTGTTTTATCATTTAAGTAATAATACTATTTTTAATAAATATTAAGATTAAAACCGTATACTTATGTATGTACTTTGATTGTAAAAAGGTTAAAAAAGGAATATGAAAATAAATTACATGAAAACATTCTGAAATATTGATGGTGGGATTTTAAAATATATATTATTATGTGTATGATAAATTGTATAGCATACACAGATTATATAATATGTGTTTTTATGAACAGATAAATATTTTAATTATATATAACTGAAAGTTATAGATTTCTGTCTTCTAATCTGGATTTTTAGAGTTTCAAATGAAAAGAACAATAATAACTTTAAGAATAAACTGTCAAATATTAGTGGGTATTAATGAGACTATGTCATATAAAAACAATTCATTTATAATTAGCTACGATAGTAGGTAGTTACTAGTGCTAGTAGCAGGTTTCAGTTTCAGATCCCCTTTTATTTCATTTTTCTCAAGGCAATATTTATTACAGTGAAATGCAAAATTATTGCTTCAATAATTTGATGAGATTGAAAAATCAAAACAGAATATTTCCAACACAAGTGAGTACCTTTGTTTTCCTTTTCAGGTAATACCTACTTCCCTTAGCAAATCTCAGTTTGACACTATTATAATAGATTTATTTTGTCACTTTTGAAATTTCACTTTTTTTTTTCATTTTTTTCTTTATTTTAAGAATTAGGTCATTTCCAGATCTTTAGATTTACTGTTTCTTCTTCGAGTTCTAATCTGCTACTAGTCCTGAAGTTTTCATTTCAGTTATTGTACTTTTCAGCTGCAGAATTTTCATTTAGTTCTATTTTAGTTTCTCAGCTGAGATATACCATGTTTTTTTTTAATTCACTATGGCCATCATTTTTTACCTCTTCACATACACACAAACACATATAATAACTATTTTCCAGTTTCTTGTTGGCTAATTATGCCATCTAAATAATCTTTGAGTCATTTCTATTCACTGTTTTCTTCTGATTAGAAGCCACATTTTCCTTTGTCTTTACATGTCTAAAATTTTGTATAGCTTATTGAATATCATGAATGATCTGTGGTATAGACCTTAAATGTTAAAATTATTATTAAGGTAATATTAGTTTACAACACTGAATATAATTCATGGGAATAGGTGCCCCCACCCCCTTCAGATGTGTGTTCCCATACCACACCCAACAAGCAGCCCCAGTTCTCCCCCAGGTATTCCATGAACTTCTTCTGAAACCATTTATTTTTGTTCTAGCCCATTGCACTTATATAGCCCCAACTTTACACTGGAGAGGTAGATTTATCCTCAGCTCTAGAATGACTGTTAATATTGAAACATTGTTTTGCTCTTCATTGTGGCCCATTTGGACTAACCCTGGAAATGCTAAATTATTTATTCATTCTTTCAAATTTGGCAGGATAAAGATTTTACACACTGCTACCCACAGTGAGCAACATCTGGAATTTCTGCTCAGTACTTCCAACCTTCAAACTGTGACTCTCTGATTGTCCCAAGTCTCCCATTCAATTTAAAGATCAACCAAGGATTTAAGAAAAGTTGTTATGCTAATCTCTCCTTCTTTTCTAGATATTCCCTTCTGAATTTCCAGCTACTTCCACAGCCCTTTAGTATAGAAGCTATCCTTTAGTATCTGTGTCCTATCAGATGGTGACTTTCTGCTTCAGCAATAGTTAGCCGAAGCTTCACAGACTAGGAAATGCCAAGGAAATGCCAAGTAAAATGGAATATAACAGTATATTTTCCTCCTTTCAAAGGTTGAAACTCCCCTAGTGACTATCCGCTTTGGTCACTCCCCACTGCTTTCAATAGTTTTTATATTTTGTACAGACTTTATACCTGATAGCTATAAAGGTTAATCATGTGTATGTGTGAGAGAGAGACAGAGAGACAGAGAGATTTAGAGAGTTAGTTTTACTGTCATTCCTACAAAAGCGAGGGCTATAAAAAAAAGGCCAAAATCCAGGAACGCTGCCGCCCATCTTTTGATCCCTGTCTTTTCCATTAGGTGACCCTGTAGAAAATTTTTTCTAACGTATTTTCACAAACAAGAAATGAATGTATTTAGATGTGCAATGTTTTTTTTTTTTTTTTGATACAGCTCTGTTAAGCAGAGGTTAACTTACTCATTTAGCAACTGCAGTGATATTAACTTCCTTTCAAGTCCTAATTGGTAAATATTTTATAATAAACAGCACATAGTTAGCTATGACCCCTCACCCATGGAAGCTACAATGAGGAGTTTAATCAAGTCATGGAAAGTTATGAGGTGTTGCTTTTGAAACAGAATAATTTCATCTATCTCTCTTCTGTGCATCCATCCTATGTATTTGGTTTTTGTTAAACATATATATTAAGTTTCATTAACATAACATTGGTGTACAATACTGTGTATTATTCAGAAACAGAAGAGTAGCCATGACAGTTCTGAATCTAAAGCCTCAAATGGATGTTTTAGAATTCTTTCATATATGAACAATGTTTCCCTAATTGAGGACTCTCCAGTGATATGAAGCATTTGACTTATTACAGCAGGACAAAATGATACAGAATAAGGAAAAACACTACAGGAATATTTTGAAAAGTGACAGTCCCTTCCTAAAACATACTCAGGGAAATCATACTAATAATTTCCTTCCCATAGAGTTCAATTCTGACTTCACATACTTAGTGGCAGAACGCTCCACAAATGTCCCTCTTTCTTTGTTTAAAGACCAGGCAGTCTGAAGAACTGGTACTGTACTAAAGGAACCAGTACATCCCTGCACATTATTGAGTAAATAGATTGGAAAGATAATGTGGCCAAGTTATGGTCAGGAACTTCAGTCTCTGTACAAGATAACAAAACTTATTATCCCAGTAGAGATCTAAGACATGTTTGCAACTGTCTTGCTGTCAAAATAAGAAGTCTGCTTAATAAGAGCTTAGAAAGGAAGTGGATTAGGTTAAATGGGTAATATTCTTCCTCATTATACATACTTCCCCTCATTTGATCTGCTTCAACAAAGACTAAAGTATCAAAATTTTTTTCTTTATAACGCTTCATCTTAAAAGCACTTTTGATTCAGCACAAGAAGGTATAACTTTCAGTCATCTATAATTAACAGAAAATATTAAAGTATGCATTTTATAGTCAAATTAGCTTGAATTTTAATCCCAGCAGTACCATGTGTTACCTCTCTGATTTTGGACATTATACTTAAGCTGATGACCAGTTTTTGAAACTAAAGTGTGACTATTAAAAGGGATCCTGCAGGAGACACTATGAGACTGAGTTTACAGTAGTCTTTAAAGCTCCTGCCAAAGTGTCTGACACAGTCTGCCCTCAGGCAGTGGGTGTTACTGTCTCAGTGATATATTTTCTTTACACTACACTAATTTATTTTGTTATTTAGTCCTGAAAGCTAATTATATATGCCTGACTCTTTCCTGCCTGTTTTTTTCTACTTTACATTGTTCTCTTCACTAACATGAAATTCTCACCCAGAGCTTTTTTCAGTTTCTTAACAACACAGAACTCTTCACTAAAAACCACTACTCATTCTGTTTTGGGGGAGTTTTGGCCTGTCTTTTCATATAATTCTCTTGATACATAACAAGTAATACAAAGAATATTAATACAAAGAATATTAAGTGCATAACCTCTAAACATAACCTCTAAAGAGAAGTTCCCCTCACTCTGACCACATCGGGACAGCCAATCTCGCTAGTCTCATGAGACCACATGGTGTGGTTTTTTTTTTTAGTTCTTTCCACAATTTTTAAATTATAATTTTGCTTGACCCTGACTAGTTTTCTTCCCCAATAAACTATACTTCACCAATATATGCTATCCATATATGCTTTTATATATATATATATATACTTGTACTTTGATGTTGCTCAGAAATTTAGTCCATCTGTTGTGAATAAATAAAAGAACAAATACAACCCACAGGATACATAGGATGGATGAAGCTAGCCTATGGTTTGCCATAAATAACTGGGCATGACTGTTCATGACAAGTGGGTGAGTGGTAAACTTTTGGGGTCATAAACAAGTCAGTGATAGAGTCGTGTGTGGCTAGCAATGAGTGTGGGTATATGCTACCAGCTTTCACATTCATACCATGCTTCTCTTTTTTCTCTAGAACGGCCACATCTGTTGTTCAGTGGATCCACAGTGCCTTCAGGAACTGTGAAGTTACCTGTCTCACAGGAGATTTCTGTTTAAAGAAGGTTCTTTCATTAAAAAGACCAAAAAAAAAAAGTTAAAACCTACAGTGGATGATTTGTGGGCATCTGAGTGCAGCTGTGTTAATAGCTGAGTGAACTTTCAATTATGAAATGTGTGGAGCTTGAGAAAATCACACAATGAAAATTCTTGGGCAAAACTGGCCCAGGATTCTGTCTCTGCTGTGTGTGATACCACCTTGTAGGAGAGTGGGTATGGGGGACACTCTGTGACATCATGACCCCCCGGGGAACTCTGGCTTCACTGGTGCAGACAATTTTCCTCTAGATCAGAATCTTCACAAATCAGTTAGGTCCTTCACTGCAAAAAAATGAAAACATAAGGCAGTGATTGAATTATATTTTCAGAAGCCAAGCAAAGAAGCTATAACGTGTTCTGTACAATATACACGCTGAAAAGAAATGTGCAACAAGTTATTGTAATGATAAAAATAATGCACAGGCATGGTTACTTAATATTTTCTAACAGGAAAAGTCATCCCTATTTCCTTGTTTTACTGCACTTACTATTATTTGTTTGAATTTGTTCAGTATAAGCTCGTTCTTGTGCAAAATTAAATAAATATTTCTCTTACCTTATAACGCATCCAAGTGTCTTGTTCCTTGTGTTCCTTTTTGTCCAGGTGCTCTGGAATTCAAACTACTTTCTAGTTCTTCTGATTAAAAAACCTTCCTGTGCTATTTTGAAATGGAAAGGTGATTGTCAGTAAATTATATGACTGGGTGGGGAATGTGGTGGTTTTACTTCTTTAGATATTTTCAGTCACCTTTTGGCCCCGCTCTGTATGCTGGGCCTGTTAATGGGTCCTGTTGTGCGAGGGATGCTGGTCTGGCTTCGCCAGTAAAGAGCAGTGCAGGGGATCAGGAGGAGAAGTGTGCATGTGTAGATTCTGCTAGTTCCCCTTGGCCAGATACCTGCTAGGATCCCTCGGTCTTTTACCGTGGACTGCATCTCCCAGCAGGGGGCGCTCTGTAAAGCTCCCGCTTAGGGTTCTGGCAACTTCTTCCAGCATCAGGATGGGAACGATTCTAGTTTTGTCCTAGGAGGTACCCTTCGTGTCTCGTCGGTGTTCCTTTTTCCTGTCACATCTTTATAAATTGTTCTTTTGTTAAAATCTCTTTCATTGGCTGACTTGAATGCGCCATCTGCTTCCCGCCAAGGCTCTGCCTGACACAGGAAGGAATATATAGGGTTGGAAATGTCTTCAGGAATTGGTATCTTTTATAGAAAAGTATATTTTGATCTAAAACATTTCGATATAAAAAGTTGGTACACTAGAATCTTGGGAAAAAAAATAAACAAGTTGTTGCCACCTACCCAAAAGTAATCCCAAATTGTCTTGCATCAGAGAAGGAAATATAAATAGAATTTAAATTTTAGTTGCATAGAGACTTTTTCTTGAAAGAAAAAAATCGAGGAGGAAATATAACCACCATCCACAGACATGGTAACTTGTCTTTTAACTGTCCCTTTTCCATTGCTATGGCGACAACCCAGTGCAAGCTGAGCTGAGGGATAATTTATAAAGTCCTAACACTTCAGCTGTGTAATATTTATTGAATGTGTGAATTGAAGTATCTCTAGATTCCCTGGATTTATCATGTGATTTTTTTCTGCAGCTTTTGTGCATTTAATTAAAAAATTTAGCAAAGCATACATTTTATTTTTGTCAACGTTTACTGTGGTAAATAGCAATTCATTCTCCAAGAAGATATTAATTTGGAGTTTTTTACATGTAAAATTTTTTTTCTTAAATATATTTGGGGTTTCATATTAAATCTGTCTATTCTCCAAATATATTTTGCTTGCTTTTATAAGGAGAATAACTTTATAGTGCAATACATCCATATACTCCACCTATATTTACCATTTAGGTATTTCATCCCTTTTGGAAGAAGAAAGACTGAAATTGCATACTTGCAGTCTTTTATGAATATTGGTAAGACTCTGACGCTATTGATGGCTTGCAGCCCCCCATTTTCTGTAGACCAAAAGAAAATTCTTAGAATGTTGAGGAGAGGAAAAAATAAGATTATACTCTTCCAAAGACCATTAAGGCAATGAATGTGTTCAGTATGAATTTTTTCCCTTCAAGGTTTATCCTATAAATAATAGATCCTCAAGAGAATGACTGTTTACCTCAGCAAGCAGAAATCAATTGCTTCTTAAGAACGTTGTTCTTTGAAAAAGATGTGGTTAATGCTCTTTCTCTTGCACTAGAGATAATTGGCAAAAAGCCGTATTTGAATTATGCCAAAGTGATAAGAAAGTGAGAACTAAAGCATGCGTGAACAGCCCATATATTTCCTTTCTTTTCCTCTGAGGAAAAAAAAAAGCATAAGAATATTTTAATATAGCTGTTTGGTAATTAATATATGGTGACATACTTTTTTACAAACTGCCCAATTTTTTTCTTGTTGGCTTACAGAGAATCTGAGTTTGTTCAGCCTCAAGGCACTGTCAGGGATACCCTCTCATCATCCCAATAACGGGGTTATCTATACAGCCAAAGTTGAGACACTCTATAATTGTTTTGACAGATGTATATCAACGCTCTAAAACTGCTCTCAACTTGCTGAGCGTTTTGAAGAGCAGAAGTTAGTCATCTGAACAAAGCTGAGGTTACTTATACTGAGTAAAAAGTCAGCTTCATTTCCGTCAGTGTTATCTCATCTGTCAAAGCACTGCGTTGCTGACACGGGAGTTCTCGAAGGTCAGCAGATCCCACCGACACCTGCGAGGTCTCAGCCCTGTTGGTCTAGCACAGAAGCCGTGATGAGACCAACTGTTTCCGGAACAAGACAAATTTTTGCTTTTGTTTTTCCAAATGGAAAGTGTCAGCCTATTGATCTCAGAGAGATTTATGGTGAAGGATGCCTGAAGGCCAGTGTAGATGCGGGTGCTCTATCCCCGCATTATTGATGGTAACCTGACCCCCCCACGTCCTCACTGGGCCACCCGTGCCCCCAGGCTCCCCAAGACCTCCCTCACAGCACTCCTGGGGAGTGCCCTACGACTCCCCAGACGCCCCCTCAGGAAGCCCCTGGATGTCCCCCCCACCCCGCCCCCACAGACGTTCTGTGGCAGTGAAGTTAGCCCCATTGTTCTTCCTGACCTTTCATTATTGATGCACTGTTCCCTCCTAGAATTCAATATCTTCCATAAAGGAATTGTCACCTCTTTGCAGAGTAATTGTTCTCACTTAATAGACCTGTGGGGAGAAAGGCAAGAGAGCCTTGAACTGTACAGCTCGGGTCTGTGGCGAAATAATTGGCCAAGAATAGACCCATTGGAGGGGTTTAGAATCAGATCATCTGAGCCAGTTTCCTGTACACCTGGAATCTGCCGAGAAGCTGGAACATCTCTAAACCTCCGTGCTGGGTATGATCACTTTTCTCGGAGAAGTTTGCACAGCAGAACCTGAAATTCTTTATTTTGCATGACAAATAGCATGGATATTACTGATATCAGAATATCCCACTTAAATCACACCCTCCTATCTATCTGCAGTGTTATTTATTTTTAAAAAAATTCTGGGATAAGAGTGTGAATGTTGTAAAAATAAAAATGATACTGAGTTTATTTTTGAGTATTTCTTTTCTTTCAAAAACCAGCTATAAGTACTGGAAAATTTAAAAGATAAGTTAAAAAAAAAAGATAAGGAATCCAGAATCAGCCTATCAGAAGAGGAATATGGAGTTATGCAGAAAATATAAAATCATATTCAACAAACATTTTCGGGGACCTAACATAGCTTAGGTGCCTACAAAATGAGCATTTTCCTAGTCTTGTTTCTGGCCCTCCCACAGTTTTAGCCAATATCCCACTATCCAGGTCTGTAGAACAGTCTGAGAGATCTGTCTTAATTGTTACATGTTTGTATGTCTATCTGAATTTTCTTATTTTGTTATTATCATGATTCTGGCCATTCATTGTTATATTGTGTTAAGTATTTAGTCATTTACCTACTTGTACTTGGTAAAATATGCATAACTTTAATGTATCATTTTAACCATTTTTGAGAGGATGTTTTTTTGAGTATGGTTTATTAGTATTAGTACATTCACTCTGTAGAGCTGGCACATCCTGACACTGTAGTGAATAAATTGTACACAGAACACAAACTTTCATTATTATCTTCTCATTCTGTTAGTATCCTAACAGGAGAAAAAGAAAATTAACATGTAGATAGAATATAGAAAATATTTGTTTAGTTTTGCACATTTAAAAATTGTATATTGAATTGTGCATATATTTGATGCATCCTAATATTTCCTAAACATTATTTCTAAGACATTGCAGCACACCAAAATATTAGCATATTACATTTTATTTATCAGCGACTTCATCACTGGACACCTGGAATCTACCAAGAAGTCTGGACAGCTTCTGAATCTTTTGTATTAGTAAATCACATAGTAGAGTTTATCTTTTAAGATTTTATTTATTTTTGAATAGAAGTGGGGTATAGACTAGAGGTGCAGGGGTGAGAGGATTCCCAAGAGACAGAGTGAGGAGCAGAACAGGCAAATCTACTGAAATCCACTGCTGAGGGGAGCAACAGGAGAATCACCTCCTTGTGTGCCCTGTGTGAATCACCTCCCTGGCCAGGGATAAAACTCAGACCTCAGGAGCGAACTGAGATTTCACCCAAAGCCCCCACAGGGAGACCTGATACATAGTAGAATTTAACTATGATTTCATAATGTAAGCTTTTTGAATCTATTTAAAATACCCTCAGCTAAAAACATTCTAGTAAACTTTGTTAATAAATTTATTTTGTTTTTTACAGCTAAGTCTTCAATCGATGTGAACTGATTTTGATAAGGATATACTTATGTTTCATAACCAGTTTCATTTAAATCACCCCTCTTCTTCACTGCCTACTTCTTCATTGTCACATCTACTACGAACATTGAGTGTTTTATAGATTTTTACTGTTTTGTATTACAGAATCTTTTCCATGTCTTGTACATATGGGGATTTCTGTAGATCACTGCTGACAAAAAGAACTTTCTACAAC
Organism: Condylura cristata; assembly: GCF_000260355.1. NCBI lineage: Eukaryota > Metazoa > Chordata > Mammalia > Eulipotyphla > Talpidae > Condylura > Condylura cristata. The sequence goes on from NW_004567105.1 coordinate 38,997,247, forward strand.
ATTGTTCCATCTCACTGAGCTTCTAGTTAGAGTGGCTAATGAGATTTTTAGTGTATTCATGCACTTGAGGAACAGAATTTTAATTTTAAAGTAGCCACAATGCCTGCTGGCTACTCTATTGCTCAGTGCAACTTTTTCACAGACTCAGGAGTCAGTCATCAGGAGGTCTGGACATCCAAGAACCTCAACTTGAGACACTGTAGAACAGCCCCCCAAAGTAGTTTGAAGATGATGCACCCACTCCTGGGAGAAGTGAAGAGTTTCTGCTTCACTTCCTCACCAATAACCAGTGCTACTCTATGCTCTCATGCTTTAATTTGTCTTTTTTTTTTTTACTTTTGTCATTGTGGTTTCAATATGAATTTACCTGATTGCCAGAGCGAGTAAGAGCAAGCAAACACTTAGGTCTTTCTACCTTGCGACATATTATGTGCGTCCTCTTCCCATTTTTCCTTTCCTTTTTTTTTTTTTTAAAGATTTATGTATTTATGCATACAGAACTGGGGTAACGGCCAGAGGTGCAGGGGCCTAGAGAGGTTTCACAAGAGTCAGAGTGGGGAGCAGAACAGGCCAACTGACAAAGTACACTGCTGAGGAGCAGCAGGCGAGACAGGAGAGGTCTGCCACGCCATGTGGATCCCCTCCAGGGCAGGGGGCCGAAAGGAACTGGCACCTATGCCAAGGCCAGCTGCGCAAAGCTGCACTTTAACCTGCTGCACCACCAGGGAGGGCCCACTTTTTCCTTTTTTAACAGTTTTAAAATTCATTTTTCAAGTCACACATCCTTAGTGACTAATACAATGTCAATGGCTTTTCATCTACCTCACATAATAGTATGTCACTATGATTTTATAATCATAGTTTTGAGGTCTATTTTAAAATATCCTCAGCCAAAAACATTGTCCTAAACTTTCTAAATAAATTTATTTGCAGACCTCCCTGGGGGCCTAGGGGTTGTCTCAGCACTATCATCCCTGAAGCATGAGTTTGATCCCCAACCCACAGGCGCAGCAGACCTCTTCTGTCTTGTCCTCTGCTCCCCACAGCAGTGGATTTTAGTCAGTAGCTTATTCTGCTCCCCACTCTGTGAATCATCTCATCCCTGCTCCTCTGATCTACACCCCAATTCTTCGACACAAAAATAAAATGAGTAAATAAATAATAAAACTAAAAATACATTTATTTTGTTTTTTTATAGTTAGATCTTCCACCCATATGAATTGATTTATGGAAGGATATAATTTTATGATTTCATAACCAGTTTCCACTGGTCTACTTCTTCACTGTTTCCATGAACCAAGTAGCCTGTTGTGCATGAAATGTTTTTGAGGTCTTAATGCTATTAAATAAAAAGAAAGCGCATATATAAGTGAATAAAGTGCATATGAAATGCCTATAATACACATTTACTATTTGTGTTGTATATGTGTACATACATGTATATCACAGACATACACACATGTATATCATATACACACACAAATACACACACACAACCCCATAGTAATGACTCTAATATTCTGTAGCAGTTACTTATTTGACACACCATTTTCTTTTCCATTTATTCATTTGTCTGTTTATTTTATATATTTTTACATCATTCTTCATTTTTATACAATATAACTGTATCATCTCAGGTGTAATCCCTGTGAAACTCCCACCACCTACTCACCTGTGCCTCATCACAATAGTCGCATGTGCTCTTCCCACCCCTGCCCTGATCCTACTCCCTCCTCCCTCCCTGCAGAGTGTCTCTGGTTTATAGTTGCCTGTTGATTTTGGATTTTACTTTTTTTTTTATTATAATTACTTTTTTTCCCTTATCCCATTTTTGTTTCCCCTACATTCCTCCTATAAGTGAAATCACCCGATATTTTTTTTTTCTTTCTGGTTTATTTCACTGAGCGTGACCCTTTACAATTCCATCCACATTTCTGCAAATGGCATGAATCTATGTTTTTGATCCAGTCATCTATTTTTGGTCATTTGGGCTGTTTCAATAGCTTACCTATTGTAAATATTGTTAGCAGTTATTCTTAATATCTATAGGCTTATATTTCTTGATACATTGTAAAACAAACCTCTCCACCCCTTGATATAATTTTCAAAATATTCTTGGCTACTTTCCAAACATTTCTTTTCTACAGCATCCCTTTAAAACATTTTTGTATTAAAACAACTGAAGAAAACAGACGTATTCTTTCCTATTCATTCAACTTTTGATCTACTGTAAATGTTCAATCTTTTTAATTCCCACTTTTTACTTTCAGGTTACCATCCTAGCCCAGACCATTGTCACTTGTTCTGAAGGATGAAAACCTATTACTGTTGAATACGCATGAGCCCAGGATGAGGTGCATAGGACAGGAAAGCAATACTAGTCTTTGAGTAGGAGGTTTCTGTAACACTTTTTGCACGCAGTTCATCTTAAAATTTTAACCAGCTAATTGGAATGCTGAAATTCCTATTATTTTTAAGATTTGTTTTTATTATGCATACAAGAATTGGAGTGAAGGCCAGCAGTACAGGGGTGAGAGGATACCCCAGAGATAAGAGTGGGGAGCAAAACAGGTGAATATACTGAAACACACTGCTGATAGGAGCAGCAGACAAAACAGGAGAGGTCTGTTGCACCTTATGTAGGTTTGCTCCCTGGCTGGGGATCAAACTCAGGCCATGGTGAGACTTGATCCCTAGGCCATCGGGGAGGCCCTGTACTGAAATTCTGCAAGATAATGTTCCTTTTGCTTTTATACTTACTCCTCACTGCTACCCCTGTCCCTCCTCCCACTCCCCTGTCTATTCTCCACGCAGGAACTAACATGGTCTCTTTAACTGTCAGTGGGATTATGCTACCGCCATGCTGGAAACTCTTAAGCCTCCAGCTCACTGGGAAACACTTCATAAATCTCTCACCATGGCCTAGGTTGGCATAGTGATGGGGTCACCAGCCACTACTTTATCTTCCATGTCTCAGCTTGTTGACACATCAATCTAGACACAGGTGGTCCCCTCCCCCACCTCCATCTGTTCACAGCTGTTCCCTCTGCTTGCAAGTTCCTCCAGGCCTGCACATGGCTTACTGCTTGACTTCCAGTGTTTGCTGTGAAGCTGCTTTATTTAGAGACACACTAAGTGCAGAGGGAGTACATGCTAGCAGCACAGAGAACAGAGTGTGTGCAGAGTACAAGCCTTCATGTCCACAAAGACTAAACCATCACCCCTTTACACTTCACTACCTCATCCTGGTTTAATTTTTCTTCACAGCATTAGTCCCCCTGGACATAGCTTCTATAAGTTTCCCACACTATCCAAAGGTAGTCTATTCCTATGAAAGCTTTTAAAAGCCAAAAATGGTATAAAACAAAGATGTAGTAGTCATTAATGTAGATGGAATTTTTTTTTTAAGATTTGTTTTTATTTATTCATACAAGAACAGAACTGTGGCAATGAGAGCACTCACCAGAGACAGAGTGGGGAGCAGAAGAGGCAGATGGACTGAAATCCACTGCTAAAGGTCTGCTGTGCCCTGTGGGTCAGCTCCCTGGCTAGGGATCAAACTCATGCCACAGTAGCTGGCAATAGCTTGATAGCGCTGAGACTTTAATCCCTGCACCACTAGGGCAGCCCTTATATGGAAATTTTTTAACTTTCCAGACCTTCAGAAATAACCAACCAAATCATAGAAAATAGCATAAACCTGAAATAACACTAACATATAGGAAAAGGAGAAATTATATAAGTACACAGTTTGCACATGTAGGGGAATATACAGCTTGCATCCTAGGGAAGGAGCTTGATGGTGCCTCTCTGACAGCCATAGCTGTCCCTAGAATAGCTGCCTCAAAGCCAATGCTGAGTGTTGTTTGTGCTTTTCATCTCTTAACATAAAAGCAAAAATTCTCTTCAGATTTTTTCAGTTAATGAAAACAGGTACCAACGAAGATCTTACTAAAAAGCAGAGAGGTATAACAGAACTTCTGCAAAGTCTCCCCCTACTATGACTCCCTCTGGATTACTAACCTCCACAGTCATAAGATAATAAATTTGTGTTGCTTTAAGTCGCCAAATTTGTGGTGTTTTGTTACAATAGCAATAGTAAGCTAATATGTCTTGATATTAATAGACGAAGCACACATTAAATTTTAAAATAGTCCCTATTGGGGCCTCTCTGGTGGTTCAGGGTTAAAGTCTCAGGGTATTGAAGCTATAGGCAGCTACTGCAACATGAGTTCAATTCCAGCCAGGGAGCTGACCAAAATGATACAATTACAGTTTGTTCAGTCTGCCTCTCACAAAAGGCACCTCTGTCTTACATCCCCAGTTCTTGTATGCATATATAAATCTTTTTTTTTTTTAAAGATTTTTATTTATTTATTCATACAGAACTGGGGTACAGGCCAGAGATGCGGAGGGTGAGAGGATTCACCAGAGACAGAGCGGGAAGCAGAACAGGCAGATCGATGAAGTACACTGCTGAGGGGAGCAGCGGGCGGGTCAGGAGGGGTCTGCCACGCCATGTGGTCACCTCTGGGGCAGGCGGGAATCGAACTCATGCGGAAGCGACTTTAGTTTCTCAGTGCAGTGCTTTAACCCGCTGCGCCACCAGGGAGGGCCCGCGTATATAAATCTTTAAAAAAAAAAAAACTTAAAATAGGGCCCTCCCTGGTGGCACAAAGGGTTAAAGCCCAGCACTGCAAAGCTGGCTTCAGTCACTTCAGTGTGAGTTCTATCCCTGGGCAGGGATGTGACCCACTTGGCATGGCAGACGTCTCCTGACCCGCCCGCTGCTGCCCTCAGCACTTCATCAAGCTGCCTGTTCTGCTCCCTACTCTGACTCTGGTGAATCCTCTCCCTGCCCTTGCATCTCTGGCCTTTTTCACCCCAGATCTATAAGCATAAATAAATAAATCTTAAAAAAAATGAAAACAGTTCCAATTGACTATTACAGGAAAATTATAAAAGTAAAGTTATCATTTTTTCAAATTTTAGAATTTCTTCACAAAGATAAAATAAAAATCAATATTACAAACTAAGTCACTTTCCAAGTGTTTTGTTACTTAAGTAAAGACAACTATTTACTTGTGGTGAGTTAGATAAACTTGGTTTGATTGCTGCAACTGACAAATACGTATCCAGAGACAATGAGTTCAAAGCTATTAACATTTTGATGAATAAGTTGCTCAAAGAAATAATGATTTGTGGGTTTTATTTTTAAGAGCAAATGTCACATATACTGCTCAATTGCTGTTAATTCTTCAAAACCACATTTAAAGTAACTCAATCATTTGTGTGGAATACAAATATGTGGACATCTTCCCCTTTTTAAATTTATTTATTTTCTTATATAATTGTTCACTTTTGTACAATATCTGATTTATTCCCTCAGGTGTAGTCCCTATAAATCTCCCATCTAGGTGAGCGTCTTTACAGAGAATATGAGAAAACATTGTCAATACAATCTGAAGTAGGACCTGCTATGATGTGCTAAAACTGATGATGTAAAAACAAATGTGGAGCAGAGAAGCATTTAGTTGGATAAAGTCACACAAAGATAGTGAAAATATAAGGCACTAAGACAGGGGTTGTTGACTGTATTATTCACCATCAGGAACTTTGCAGCAAATCTTTGATTGTATCATGTGTTGTTGAAACAGAAATGGCAACAGTGTACTTCATTTGCTCACATATTTATCCATCATAATTTTCATGAATTTTTGTCATGAATAGAAGCTGGATATCCTGAATTTCCCTGCTACACAGCAGTCTGATGACTTAGCAGCATTAGAATTTTCTGGTAAAAATAAATAGTACAGTTTTCCTTGTGCAGAAAAATGTAGATTTGATTCTAAGCAACTGTCATGTAATTCTATCTTTGGAAATCTGCTCTTTCTGTAGAATTTATAAAGTTTAGTAAATTCAACCTAAAATTTCAAGGGAAAACAACACACGTGAAATACATGCAGCATAAAATCATTTCTTTCACAATGTTGTTGGAATCATAAGTAATGTCAAACTTCATTAGATACTTTCTGTGCTGTAAATTCAAACCAAAATTAACCCCTACTTGCACACACTTTGCTATGATAGATACATATTCCTAGCTCAGACTACTGTTTCAGATGTTTTTTCAATTCCCTGCAAACACAAAAGAAATTTCCATATTTCAAACTCCACTAATTAAGTGAACAATTAGTTCAATAGAGAAGTTTCAATAGGAAGTGATTAGTCTGAAATGTAATGACAGGTCAAAAGGCAGGAGAAGACTCTAATAGAATCCTGCAAATGTCTTCTAAAAATGAATATGGTCAATTAAAATTGTAAGTTCATGGACTGATATCAGAATTGGCCAAAAATATCCATGTGAAAAGATGAAATTGAAAATACCTCATTGCAGAGCGGCATTAACTGATGAGCAGTTTCAATTATTTTAAAGATAAAGAAACTGATTTTAAACCTCAATTAAGCTAAAGTGTGTCATCCCAGTAAATTAACTCTAATTTTCTCATTAGTAGACTTGTATTATGAAGAATTATAATTACCTATTATTTTGAATATCATCAAATAATATTCACTGAGTTTTTCCCTCTTTTATATAAATATCTATCTAATACCTTTGATATCATCTATTTGGCTGACAATGTCCAAAATATTTGTTGCCTAGCCCTTCACAGAAAACTTTTTCTTTCCATCCTGTAGAAAATGGCTGTGCCTTGAGTTAAAAGACTTTAGATTCCTGGTCATAGCATTTGAAGGCTAATCTCTGAACACTCATTGGGTCACTCAGTGAAAATTTAACCTTAGTTCTGGTAAGCCACCACAAGTTACAGGTTGCTAATAGCAGCCTGATCTTACTTCCCATGACTAAAACAATCTCTTAATAATTAAGGTTGAAATCCATATTTAAGGAAACCTCAGAAAGAATTTTGAGGATTCATGTCACTTTAGGAAATGAATAAAGATGTATTATTTCAGCAAGATATCAGCATATGGAATTCATCTTTCTTTCACTTAGCCAACACTTTTTGAAAGCTCTATGAGCAAGATTATATGTAAATTTAATTTGGTGTTCCTTTTTGAACTATAAATTCCACCTATCTTTGAACTGGTAATTTAAAGCATTTAAATAAATAAATCATCAGAAGTCACACACAATCATTTGTTCAGTGTAAATCTTTGCTTAGCTGGAGAAAAAAAACATACATTTTTGCTTTCTTAAATGAAGAACTTCACTTCCCATTAGAATAATGATAAGCCATTCTTTGCTTGCAAACTAGAAAAGAACAAATTTCATGTTCTGAATGGGATATTACTTTGAAATGTCCCCAGAGAGTGCACAAGGCAAATTCCTGTAATAAAATGCAACCATCAAATTGTCAATATTTGTCATAATTGCATGAGATACTAGAGAGACCAAAACACTGAGGAGAGAAAATTTTTTCCATTTGGCATTGTGGATGAACAATTACTTGTGGTGATCGTACTGCCCTTCCAGACTCACAGTAGAATCAGGTTCATAAAATTAAATTATGTAAGTGTGACTCACCAATTCTTTTTAAAATCACATATTTAAGGAAAAAAAGGCAACTATATATACTATTGTATAACTATGCACCCCAAGTCTGATCTGGATCCTAGTCATTTATGTTTCCAAGTGTTTCTAAGCCCGAGGACCACTAAGGCTAAGTAAGTGTTAATATGTCAGTTCTTGTATCCAGAAGTTCTCATTATACCCGAGTCAGCATTAGCACAAATTCACCTGGGAGGTTAAAGTATGTGTTGGATGCTTTGGTTGTCTGGCTAATTCTGCATTTTCACTCTTACTTGACTCTCTTGCAGCTAGAAATCTGATTACAAGTGAATCCCACTTATTAGATGCACTTACTTAAAATCTGGAAGGTAAAAGCAAGGTGGCAGCACTTTTTCCCCCTGTTTGGTTGTTTTGCTCTCAACCTGGTTGTGCTTAGGGCTTTTCTCAGGAAGTGTTTCAGGATCTGTTGTCCAGTTGTTTATATGCTGAACACTGGCACGTTCAGAAGCAGTACTGGGGTCCCTTCTTTTCTGGCATAGATCCAACAATGTCCCATTGTGCTAGAACTATTCTTAGAGGCCCAGGCAAAAAAAAAAAAAAAAATCACCTTTTTCCTGTAATTTCCAACTACTTTATAAGCATTGAATTGCTTGTATTGTGTCATTCCTGCTGAAAATACCCAGAGTGAATTTTGCATAATTACTCATTCTAACCCTTCTCTGTACCTCCTGTCCACACATGCACTCACATCAGAGGACCAAGGATCACTGTAAGCTCTCTCATTACTACTTCTTCCGGTAAGACCAGGTTTAGGGTGCAACCTCAGACCTTTAATGGGAGAACTGGAAACATATGGCAGTGGGAGGAATAAAGCCATCATAATATAAACTTTCTAAAGGTGGGTAATTTTTCCAAAGCTACAATCACTACACCATTGCCTGAAAATCAACTCTAATTATATGATACAGCCATTGAATAGTGGATATTTGTTAAATAATAAATTAATCTAAAACTGTCTAAAGGAGGTACTATTCCTTATTAAGGTAAACTTCCATGTTGTGTTGCCTCAAGACAAGTATGACAAAGTATGGGTAAAACAATGAGTGTCCAGGAGCAAGCCTTGAATTTAGGTATTCTGAAATTGTGCTTACCAAAACATCCCTATATTTCGAATACTGAGATTATTCCCATTACTCTTTGCCAGACGGAGAAGACAATCTCTGAACCTGTATGGTGTGCTCCAAGTCTTTTCTGAGTTAATATTTGTCTACTCCCAGTCCCTTAATTATGCCTTAAAAACAACTCTGCTGGCCCTGCCTGGTGGCGCAGCGGGTTAAAGCACAGCACTGAGAAGCTAAAGCCTTTTCAGCATGAGTTCGATTCCCACCTGCCCCGGAGGTGACCACATGGTGGGGCAGACCTCTCCTGGCCCACCCGCTGCTCCCCTCAGCAGTGTACTTCATCGATCTGCCTGTCCGGCCCCCCACTCTGTCTCTGGTAAATCCTCTCACCCTCCGCAACTCTGGCCTGTACCCCAGTTCTGTATGAATAAATAAATAAATCTTTAAAAAAAAAAAAAAAAACTCTGCTACCCTCCAACAAAATGCTAAAACCAGACCTGCACAGATTTCATTTCCTAAAATTTCTTACAAATATCATAGCTATGTTTTAGCAATAAGAGCAAAATAAAGTCAGCAGTGCCACATCTTGGTGGAGTCACACCATCATGGCCAGGCTCTTGTTTTGTGCCCAAGAAGGTAAAAGACATGGATCTTACGGTGTGAGTTTGGAATCATGATCTGGGAGTTTAGCAAGTTTATTGAAGCCACAGGTCAGCTCCCTGAATAGAGCGGCTCTATTGGAAGGAGCCACAAAAGGGGTTGCCACTTGTGGCTAGGAGTATTTACACTGTCTGTTGGAGTGGATGGCTCTGTGAAGCTGTTATATCATGCAGTTACCTTTCTGCCCACACCCTCTGCTGCCCCTTGTCACCTTGGAGCACAGCTAGGTGGTATTCACTGAGTATGGCCAACCTAGTTTTTGCTGAGCTTTTTTCTTTTTCTTGGCAGCTTTTTACTTGTCTGTGCTGGGGTTGCTCCACCCACTCCCTGCTTTCATCAGCATCCACTTTTAGAGACAAATTAACATAAAGTAGCTTAAAAATTATTCCCAGAGTCCTGAATTAGTTTCAATATCCCATTTACTGAGGTCAGGACTGGCTCAGATGTATTGGTGGAATTGAAGCTCAAGGCCAGTGATCAAGAAGGTTATACAAATTGTGAAAGGTCTGTAAAAGGAAATTTTATTGTTTTTGTTTGAATCAGTCCCACTTGCAGGACCTGATAATCAAACATAAAATTCTGCAGTTTTATCAGAGGACAGTTGTGGGACAGGAATATTACAGATAGATTTTACCTGACTGGAATCTTTCTGGTAAGGTCCCTTCACTTCCATTATGGCTGACACTGTTGGGGCCTTCCTGGTGGCCTAGAGGTTAAGTCTCATCTTAAACACAGCTGTCACCAATATGGCCGGCTTGAGTTGACCCCCAACCAAGGAGTTGACCCACATGACACAGAAGACCTCTCCTGTCTTGACTGCTACTCCTTTCAGCAGTGTTTTTCAATATATCTGCCTGTTCTGCTCCCCAGTCTGTCTCTGCTGAATCCTCTCACTGCCCTCCCTCCAAAACTTTGGTCTGCACCCCAGTTCTTTAAGCAAAAGTAAATAAAAAAGAAAATTATTTTTAAAAGCATCATTGCCATTGTTCATTCTGTAAAACTAATTCAATTATGAAAATAAAGCCTTAACTTTATTAAATTTCCATACAACTGAAGTATATTGACATTTTAAAAAAATTCCCAGAATCTAAGATAGATAAAATTAAACAAGAGTAATATATGAACAATATGAAAATGGTCTATGTTCCTAGGAACAGGTTAAGATTCTACAGACACCCTCTTCTAGTCATTAGAAAGGCCTGGTACATTTTTATCTATCCCTAGTATGTCTTCTAGCCCTGATTCTTTTCACTTCCATGAGACATCTATCACTTTTCTTTTCATATTTGGTGAGAAATTTTCAGATCTTTTCTTTTAGGTGAAAATAACTTTCACTCTGATGAATATTGAAGGGTCTCTCACACAACTTAATTTTTTTTTCATAATCACTAGATCTAACTAACATATTCGAACTCAGAAAAAAACACTAGGTATACAAATATGATCAGCCACTGCATTTCTCTTCAAAAATCTATCTTTGGTACCATGGACAGATCCACAAAGACACGAATAGATGTAAGACATGAGATGATTTGAATTGAAAACTGAACCATCAAAGTGATTATCAAATTTGGCAGGAATTGAGAAAAATGAAAGTTGAGGTTCTTCTTACAGAGTAAAGTATTGGATACATAAAATAGCCACTGTAGACATTTACAAGAACAATTTCAGTTGGACAAGGTTGTATACTGTCTGCCAGGCACAATTTTTTCTAAGTCAGATTATATCAATTCTGAAAATGTTTTAGCTGTTAAGATGTAAGTGTTGAAATAGAGTTTTACATTACGTTTAGCTTTCAATTTTCAAATACTTACCTACTAGTTTTTTAAAAATTATTAGATTTTTAAATTATATAGAATTTTTTTCTTATTTTTTTCTTATTTTATTGATTTTTGAAAATTACATATGAATTTTTCTTAGGATAACTGAAACTATAGTTATTTTTAACTATATTGAGTGATATTTTTGTATTTAAGATGGATAATCCAGAGGAAATGTTATTCTAGATAATTTACACTTGTAAATTTTTAAAATTCTTTGATTTCTAAAAGGCTACAAAACACTTGATTAGAAGTATGAAACTATAAGAAAGTTAAATTTTAATAGAAACATAGGCTTTATTTATCTTATTCTTTCCACATATCAAGGCATGAAGAATGCAGTGCAATTACAATTTTTTATGAAATATTCTTTATATTGTTTCGTGTCCGGCTTATGTTCTATAATAGATATGCACAGTTTTGTTTCTAAAACTTATTTGAAAAACTGAATTGTCATGAATTTTCCTAGTTTGGGAGCTACATGTTTCCTCTACATTTTTCTGATCATAAAACCACTTCATTCCTACTGGACATGACAAAGGTAGAGGGTTTTGTCCAGGTCATTCTGTGAAATCCATGCAACTATTCAAATATTCTTGAAACTCCCCCTTTGGCTATCAGCAGCTACATGGTGTCACTCAAAGAAGAATCTTGGGAATTACTAGCTCCTAGTTTCTCATTTTACTGATGATACTTAGAAAAGAGAACTGATGTACCCCAGAAGCACAGATTTTCTTAGTTTATGCCAAAATAGAATTAAGTCCAGAATCCTAGGTTCCTATTTTAATACACTTTTATTATCACACAGCTGCTTCCTAAATTAGCTATAAAATAATAAAAGGTCACTTTTGAAATAAAAGTTGTGAGTAAAACATTCTTTATTATACCCTAGATATTTAAATTTAAATAAGTCTGTAATAAATGGTATGAAATTCAAATTTATAATTTGCCATATTAAGAAAATTTTACTTAAAGTCAGTATTTGACTTGAATGATAAACAAAACAGAATGTAGTTTTAAATCAACAAATACTGAAAGAATATATTATTGTAAGTCTTTTTAATTAACTAATAGTTTTTGAAGATTCCTACTGGCAATGAATTATCCTAACCCCAGGGAAAATAGTTGGGGTGATTGCAGAGGATTAAAGAGGAGTAAGACATGGTTTTATGTTTTAATAAAAGTTCAGTATAAAGTGGAGTAGAGAGAACCCATGAACAAAGAAAACAACTTTCTCATTGATTTGAAGCTTTTAAATTTTTTATTTGCCAAGATATTTTGAGAAAGAGAATCATCCTTACTTCTTTCTCCTACACACCAAATCTACTCCAGGTGTAAACCCTGCACCACTGTCTTAAAAATGTGCTAGGAGCTGATCATCTCTTTGACATCTGTACTGTTTGAATAATCTGGCTACATTTTGATTGCTGACTCCTTAAAGATTTTAATCCTTACTGTCCCTTTTTCTCTTCTTGCTTCATATCAGAAAAGTTGATGAGAAAGTGCCAGTTGGTCCTTCCTTGATTGAAACCAGTATAGGAACACTCAAATCATCCTTATTCCTTGGGAAACATAAAACCCTCAAGTCATTCTTTTACCCTGTTCTCTAGAGTGAGTTTGGAGCTACCTCGGGAGAGCTACTCTGTTTTCTAAACAACTCATTATAGGAACAATACATTTTCCCAAGCCCTCTTGGGTGTGTGAGTATACTCTTGCACACATGCATGTGTGTGTGTGTGTGAGAGAGAGAGAGAGAGAGTCATTAAATCATCAGTATCAGTGGTCACAGCACACGTTTTAAGCTACCATTACCCCTCACCTAAATTTTTATAATAGCCTTTCACATTTTTGGTCTCCTAACTTCAATTGTGTCCTAACTTTAGCTTTTACCACTTGTCCATTTTCCAAAGGGCAACCACTGTGATCATCTTAAAATGTAAATTATATCATGTAACTCCCCTATTCAAAATCTTCTAGTGGGTTCACTTAAAATAATAACCAAGTCCTCGTACTGGACAGCGAAGCATTGTGTGTTTTTCCTGCTCGTCCTATGTCTATGACATCATCTCTTGCCTTTGTCTTCTTCCTTTGCCCATTCATCTGACCACCCACAGCACCCTCCTCATTGTCTTAAACATGCCCAGCTTCTGTTGCTTCATTTTCCCTGTGCCCGTGGGGGGTTCCCTCCTCAAGGAATACCACTTACCTGCGTTCTTCATTTCTCTGCTCCATTATACCCATGCCTTGAGGGCCTTCGCTGGAATTCCCTCACTCTCTAACACGCACAATCTCAATCATCTGCCTTAGCTTTGTGTTATAGCAGTGATCATTCATATATGATCTATTATGCTGTGAAATGCTATATTATGATGTTTTGCATAATAAAACAAAGTTTCTATTTTCAGCTAGAAGTTAAACTCTGTGAGATCAGGGTTTTGTTTCATTTATTGTTACATCCTCAGCATTTATCAGTGCCTAACACAGTTTGTCCTCAGGAGTTGCCAAAGCATACTGTAGGGTAAATAGATGGATTGGAATTTTGTGTTTCTATCACCTCAGCTTTTATCCTGTTGATGCAGAAGGTGCTTGGGAGCATGAGCACACCCTGACTGTGGACATCTAGAGCACATGTGTGAGAGTACACATCTGAGCTTAGACGCCAAGTGTATAAGGATGCTGTCACTTAGAGACGAGATGGCTACAAGATGATGAGTGACTACAGAAGAGGTAAGACCACAAGAGAACATAGAGGGAGGCCAGGGAAAGAGTAGATTCACAGGGTGCGGGGAGACTCAGTTGCCTCCCAGGCTTCCTGGCTCCCTGCTTCCCTCTCTCTCCCCCCATGCCTGGTTCCTCTCACTAGACACAAATGTGCATACATGCACATACACACACACACACACACACACACACACATGGGTCAGAATCTAGTGTTTTAGAAATATCTTGCTTGGGTCACTAAGCTGGTTATTGAATCTCTCTTCTCTATAGACACACACATGAACAACATTTTCAGTCCAAATGTATCCTCCCAGAAGGGGAAGGAATGTTACACAACAGAGAGAGGGTTACCACAAAACCTCCAAACCTGCCTGCTCTAACTAGATTCTGTATCTGCCACAACAAGACAAAACATATAAGACCTTTAATGGAAAGAAGCTTTAATACAATTGGTGCTCAGTGTAGACAAAACAAAGAATATAGTCTCCAAATCAAGCACCTAAAGCTACCCAACTCCTCATGGGTAAATGTCCAGCCAAACAGGGTTGGCCCAACGCAAGGCCCGAAAGCCTGTCCCAAACCTAAAGCATGTTCTGGCGGGGACCCTAGAAAAGGTTCAGAGACCCATCACTGCAGCCTCAGTCCAGGCAGACCGTGAGCGCTGGCCAGTGCGCTCCAGACACCATTATTTGAGAAAGCTGTGCCGTGTCACTCTGAAGCTTCTAGGAAATGATAAACACATGGGACTACATCAAAAAGAAAAAACTTCTGAACAGCAAAAGAGACATTAACCAAGACAAAGAGAAACCCCTCTAACTGGGAAAAAAAATCTTTGCACTCCCTATAACAGACAAGGGACTGATCACAAAGATATACAAAGAGCTCACTTGAATCAACAAAAATAAAACAAAAACAAACAACCACATCAAGAAATGGGCAGAAGAACTGAAAAGACACCTATCCAAAGAGGACTTGCGAATGGCCAACAGGCATATGAAAAAATGCTCAACACCCCTCAGAATCATGGAAATGCAAATCAAAACCACAATGAGATTCCACCTCACACCTGTGAGAATGGCAAATAAAAAAATTAACAACAACAAATGTGAGTGAGGATGTGCTAAAAAAGGGTCTCTCCTACTTTGCTGGTGGGAATGCAAACTGGTGCAACCCCTATGGAAAACTGTATGGAGATTCCTTAGGCTACTAAAAATGGAGCTACCATACACTCAGCAATTCCACTCTAGGGATCTACCCAAAGTACACATAAACATTAATTCAAAAAGATAAATGCACCCCTATGTTTATTGCAGTACTACTCATAATAGGTAAATCCTGGAAACAACCCAACTGCCCAAAACTAGATGACTGGCTTAAGAAGATGAGGTCTATGTATGCAATGGAATACTACTCAATAATCAAAAAAGATAAACTCATGCCATTCACAGCAACAGGGGTAGAGCTGGAAGGAATTATGCTCAGTGAAATAAGTCAAAAGAAAAACCAAAAATATTGAATGGTTTCAATATTTATAGCAGGAATTTAAGAGAGCCAAGTAAGGGGGGTGAGGGGGGCAAACTATATTGTTATTACAATACAAAGCACAACAAACAATACAAAAACAAATAGACAATTATAAACCAGAGAGATCCTACAGGGGAGGGGGACAGAATAGGATCAAAAGGAGGGAGGAATGTCAGGGGGACTATGGGGATGATGGGATGGGGAGGAAGGAAGTAAACATAGTTATAAAATAAATAATAATGTAAATAGAAGTATAATAAATAAATAAATAAATAAATAAATAAATAAATAAATAAATAAATAAATAAATAAATAAATAAATAAAATGGCCATCCTAAAAAATGAAAAGTTCAGAAACAGCCAGACATGTCTAGGAGGAAAAAGCAAAATAAAAATGAATATTAAAAGCTGCCATAGTTAACCTCCCTGTGGTTCTCTCACCCACATCTGTTTTACCCAGACCAGGACCAAGAAGCAAGTGCAGCTTCTTCACCTGTCTCTGCTCCACCGGCCTCCCCAAGGTCTCCTTCTGTCCCCCCATTCTCCTGCCTTCCTCCTCAGTCTCCTCTCCAGCTCTTCCTCCTCCCTGCTCTGCTCCACCCTCCCTTGGATGGGGCAGGGACCCTCCCTGTTATAGGAGTAATTTGCAGAATTGAAGAGGGACATTCCAAAGAGTATAGTTTTGTTTCCTGATTATTCTGGATGTAACTTTCACTATCAAAGCATCTCTTGTGACTGCCCTTTCTGTGGGGAAAGGCTGTATTAAGCTGACCTGGGGCCAAGGGCTCAATTTACATTTAGGTAGGTGGAAAGGAGGGATGCTGGCTCCTGGTGGGCCTCGTTGACACCAGACACCATGGTAATTAAACAGAATAATTACATTACCAGCAGTTTTCTAAGCACCCCTGTTTTCTTTAGAGTTCTGCCCTGCAATTTTCACATTGAAAGCTTGTAGAGTGCTATCTGGGCAGCTGCAGCTCTTCTCCAATGCACTCCCCTTGTCCTGTTGAATTGGCTCAGCAGGGCCTTTCTTTGAAGGCTGTGTGAGTCCTTGTTTGCAAGGCCCTGGAGATGCTTGCTCCCCCAGGCTCAGTGGAGAAAAGGAATTCAGACTTCTCTACCAAGCAAGACAGTTTCTGTGGAAAGCTGCACCAAGGGGGTTTTCACAGGAACCTCTATACATTTTTAGTTTGAGGTGCTGCGTATTTCTTTTGATAAAGCATGATTTAAAAAAAAAATGAGACTTGAATATAAGGAGCAAAGGAATATAATGTCCTGGTCAGGAGGACCCATGGAAAGCTGTGATTGTTGCATTTTAACCTTATGATAATTCATGCACTGGATATGAAGTAAAATTCCGGGTTCATGTCCCCCTGAATTGTATGTATGTATGTATGTATGTATTTTGGCACGAGGAAGAACTGGGTGTAGGCTATAGGTGTGGGGATGAGACAGAGTGGGGAGCAGAACAGGTGGATTAACTGAAAATCCACAGTTGAGGGGAATAGCTGGCAAGACAAGAGAGGTCTGCTGCGCCATATGGGTCAGCTCCCTGACCAGGGATTGAACTCAAATCATAGCCATGACAGTACTGAGGTTCAACCCATATGCCATCAGGGAGATCCTCCCCCCATACCCCCCTCCCCGCATTTGATTTAATGACCTTTAATTCATTTTTCAGGCTTTAGTTTTGCAGTTATTTGTGCCTCTTCTTATGTTACTTAGAATCCTATACCATGAATATTTTTATTTCTTCCACTCTTATCCCATTTATTATATAATTGTATTTTCATTACTTTATAGTTTGGTCATACCCAGAGTGTAAGCTGCTTTAATGCAGCTTACATATATTTGTGTTTCTCCTTATCTGTGGTCATTTTCCACCACCTGAAGTCAGAGATGATTGCACTAAAGTGCACTGTCTGGGGAGAAAGTCAATAAAACACAATAATGGCCCTCAACCTCTGTCCAGATATCAGAATAACTCATGTTAGGGAGAGGGCCAAAGACCCTTGGCAGTAAGGTCTCATAACTTGTACTTGACCTTGGTTCCATGAGCACTTCCTAGTCAGTGGGTAAGGTCAAGTTCTCTGTAGATAGAGGCAGTAGTCTGCTCTCACCATATTATTGGTGAGAGTTAGAGTTGGTAGAATTGTTACTTATTCCTGGTAGACTGCTTTTCTAATTTTACAGTCTTATGGTGATTCCATCACTATTTTAAAAAATGTCTGTATGTAGATTTTTTTCTAATTTTTGTTTCAATCTTATGTGAATACATGTTTTTAGCAAATAGCATATACTTGCTTTTTCCTTCGATAGCCAGGGAGGAAACTTACTTAATGAAGCATCATAGAAATGATAACTTTTTCCAACTTTCCTAGCAGCGTTGCAATTTTAGAACTTTTACATTCTGTTCCCCCTATTCCTCTCAATTTTTTTTTCTGTGTTTTATTTTCCTCTTTTGTGAACTACATTAGTCCATGTCTTCTGGCTTCTATTTCTTTAGTGCTGTATTAAAACAGCTAAAAAATGATTTGGTGTCTCACTGACTTTCTCTTAGTTTTTAAGTGAGTTTCATCATCATGGATTTCTGTGTAGTTTACTGTCTAGTTATGGTTTATAGTATTTCTTGAATAAATGACTGAATATCTTTCCTTAATTTTGGAAAATTCTCCTCCCATCCATTCAAATATTGCTCCTATTCCAACCCCTTGTTCTTTCTTTACTGAAACTCCCAAACATATTTTTTTCTTAAGCCATTTAGTGTTTTTTTTAACTTTGATTTCCATTTTGAGTGATTTTTAATATTGCCATTCTCACTTGCCTTTGAGTTGCATTTGCTTTGTGTTTCTTTATCCATCTGTCTCCCTTTTTTTATTAAATGAAATCATGCATATGAAGTGTCTAACCTGGTATTGAAACTAATTTTATTTTTTGGCAGTAATTTTACAATATCAAAATCTTTTTGTTTTGTTTATCATACAGTCTGCCCATGTCTGTCTTTGAAATATAAATTTATATGTAGTTTAATGCTGATATATCTGATTTGACTTCTTCCTTTTAACTTATTGGCTATCTTATGACACAATTTTCTGCTTGCCTTTTTTTATATTTACTTCTGTTTCACTTAATTTACTATTCACTTCATCTTCCCTTACGGATCCACTCTTGTTCTTATCTAGATTCACCAACTGGAGTTCTAGGTCTTAGATTAATGCTTCTTGTGAATTTCACAGCCAGCTCACAGAAGAGGAAGTCCTGCCAGAATTCAAGGTTTCACTTCTACCTACCTGCCAGTAGTTTCTAGCGGTTGTTTAAATCTGAAGAGTGAAACTGTTGGAGCTGCTCAGAGAGGAAGGGGCCCAATCAAGTAGTGATGTTTCCAGAATTACATTTCAATCGTCATTTCTCAATTATTTTCTCAATTAGTACTCTTGCAAAACATTTTCAAAGAATTTGCTCATTTTTTCTGCCCTGCATTAGTGAAGATATCCCTTGTAACACAATAACTGAGTTGAAGTTCCAAATTAGCCTCCTACATACATTTCATGGGTGCCATTTGAAGTCTATTCATCCCTCCTAGAAAATCCTCCCTTCTACAAAATGCTGAGGTAAGAAATTGAATATCCTTTTGGTGCAAACTTCCCATATCATCTAGGTCCACATCCACAAATCAGTCACAGAGAATTGTCACCCCAAGGCATCTCCTGTTTGTTGAGACAGACAGATGAGACAATAGGATGTCCCTGGTGGCCTAGGGGTTAATCTCAGCACTGTCACCACCAAGCCTGAGTTTGGTCCCCCACCAGAGAGGTGAGCCCACATAGCACAGCAGGCCCCTCCTGTCTCTCCCTCTGCTCCCCTCAGTAGTGGATTTCAGATCTGCTTGCTCTGCTCCCCACTTTCTCGGGTGAGTCCTCTCACTCTCCGCACCTCTAGCCTGTACCTCAGTTGTTCTACGCAAAAGAAAAGAACTATGGGGACTACATTGTCCAAAAAAATAACAATTTAAGAAAGTAAATACATTAATTTTAAAAAAGACAAATGTCGCAATAATAACAATGTTAACAACAGCAGCTGCAATAATACTGGCTACTGGTTATTGATTGTTCATTTTGTAGACAGTATCAAGAAAATATTGTTAATCTCTACAGTGTTACAGAGCTCTGTGATTATCCTCTTACAATGCATGTAATGAATAAGGCTTTAGAGAACTTGAATATCTCACTGAAATTCATTCATGTCTTTGGTGAGGAGCCTGGGTACAAACCACCTGGTTCCACCATCCTTCTTTCCATTCAGATCATCAGCTGGGCTTGGAGCAGACCCTGGACTTCATAAGCGTTTCCTTAGGCCAGGCAGGATTGAAATGTACAGTTCCAGCTCTACCCCATCACCTGAGCGTTTTAACCAGAACCCTCTTACAGTGTGGCTGCAGATAGGTGAGACGTGGGATTGAAGACCACCTTTCTACCTCCTTTGTTTGAACTTAGTACTGTTCTTCCAGTACATGTCAGGCAGCATGTTAATAGCTCCACTTTCTTTCTTTCCTCTTTCTCCTTGCTTCCTCCTATTCTGAGTCCTACTCTTTATTTCAACTAAGTATTGTACAATCATTGACAAAAGTAAATTTACAGGAGATCTTAAAGATCAAAATGAGAGCAATAACTGACATCTAGGAGGTTGTGTGACTGGGGGAGGGGGCCCCTGCTCACACTTCTGCTGTACCCTACCTCTAGTGCGCAATATGCTACCTCTTTGAGAATAGGTGGAACATGGGTATAGCTCATATGGCTTAAACGAGGACCTCTTTCAAGGGTGCTTAAGAAAAATGCCTCACAGAGAACAGACTGAGTAGGGGTCTATCTTGCTCCTTGCCACTATTAAAAGGGGCTAGTCTCTGCCTTTAGGATTTAGAATTCATTTTATAGCATTCCTTTATTATACACAGTACAACAGTGTGCTCTGATAAAGATTAAGACTGTGAGGGGCCTTCCTGGTGGGGCAGGGGTTAAAGCCTCAGTGCTATCAGGCTATTGTGGCTACTGTGGCCTAAATTAGATCCCTCATCAGGAAGGTGACCCATGTAGCATAGCAGACCACTCTTGTCTCACCCGCTGCTCCCCTCAGCAGTGAATTTCAGTAGATCTGCCCATTCTGCTCCCCACTCTGTCTCTGTGGAATCCTCTCACCCTCCACAACTCTGGTCTGCACCCCAGTTCTTGTATGCATAAATAAATATAAAAAAGATTGACTGTGAAATTAAACATGCTAGCTATATGCTTATTAGTGGCTTTTATATGATTAGGTTTTCATCTTTATTCATTGTACTTTGAAATTAAATGTGCTAAACTATAAAAAAAATTTCCCGGGGAACTTTCTGAGTGTGTTTTTGTGGTAAACATTCATGTTCATGTCTTTCAAATCATCAGAACTGACATGAAAATAAACTTTCTGGTCTGGACTCACTTTCCTTTTTTCCCTTCTTGATCATTAGAACGGTTTTCTTTACCCAGTCAAGTGGATGTTCCTGAGGATACTGGAAACAGAGGACACGGGTTATTTCAGCTCTGAATACCCTGAGGTGAAGAACAAAGGGAAGACCAGTAGAATTTCAGTCGGAATTTTTGGCTGCAAGATACAGAATCAACTTTAGTTCACTCAAGCAAAAAATATTATTGGAAGGAGTTTGAGGGCTCACGGGACGCTTGGAAGGAAAGAAGAAGCTGTCTGGCAAATGCGCCAAAATCAAGAGCACTCAGCAGTAGGAAGCACACACAGCAGGACCTGCACCAGACTTTATAGCGCCCCGCCCCCCATTACTGCACACCGCACAGAATCTCTTAGGCTCGCAGTCTTGTTTCTGGAAATAAGGTATAAATTGCTCCTGTTTCATTGCCAAATCATTTCAATCTTCACAGTCCTAGGTTAGGGTATTTAATTGTTCTAGTTTAAGTTGCTTGCCCGTGAGGGGTGTCCCCAGGGAAAGGGGAGGTTCCAGTTTCTCTGTCCCAGCTAAGCAGGGAGGAGAAGCTGGAGAGGGACCCGGAAGGAAGGGAGAAGGTTAAGGAGCCAGAAGGAGGCGTGGAGGAGGCGCGTGGAGCAGAGAGACGTGAAGAAGCTGCACTTGCTCCTAGGCCCTGAACTTATACCAAAAACTTGGGGACATGGAGGAGACATTTGAAAGAAACAGAAGCATAGGTGAGAGATAATGGCAACCTTCTTTACCATTTTGGTTTTCCTCTTTTCTTCCCAGACTGTCTAGCCCTTTCTGCTCTTTTCCTGTGGGTCCCCACCAGAAGGCACCTTAGACGTGTGGCTTTGGGCCATAAAAGCGCTGCTTAGCTGGGCATTACCCACAAGGGGATAGGTAACTTTGGATGCTTCATGCAGCAGATGGCAGAACCCATTTAGAGTGGACAGATTTGAGGGTCCTGGGATGCCCCTCATTCTGCCCATGAACATAATGAGAGTAAGTAACTTGTTCTATTTCATAGAATTAATAAACACAGAGTCACCAGAACTTGGTCAATCTAGAATGAGACAAGAAATGAGATACTCCATCAATCATATGCTTTTTCCTACATTCTCAAGTGATTGTTGCTATTTTCCCCCATCTCAAACCACCTTTGAACTAAATTTAATTATTAGCATTAATATAAATAAGTAAAAATTTTAAAAATATGTAAAAGTGAGAAAGGGAGTTTTGTTACCCTACCCATAGCTATTTTCTTGTTCAGTTTATCCAGACCGCTCTTTTTTTCTCTTAATGATGCAGGGAAGGTTTAATAGGAGCCAATACTATCACCTACAGGAGAGACAGGACTTTGGGACATGATCAGGGCTTGTGATTTTAGGAAGCATGAGAAAGT
Source organism: Condylura cristata (assembly GCF_000260355.1). Lineage (NCBI taxonomy): Eukaryota > Metazoa > Chordata > Mammalia > Eulipotyphla > Talpidae > Condylura > Condylura cristata. The sequence continues at coordinate 39,019,496 of NW_004567105.1, forward strand.
AGGAAGAATCTTCCACTTTATTTACAAAGATAGGCTTTCACATATATAGAAAAATTCCTGGACTGAAACTTAATGTAGGAAAGAAGTCAAGAATCCTTGAGAGCTTAAAAAAAAAGTGGGGGGGGGGGGGGGGGAAGAAGTTGACAGTTGCTAATAGATTAATTAATGCTTAACTAAAGAGACCCAAATTTGAGCATTCCCAGATGAACAGTAAGAAAAGTAAGCAGGAAAGAAATTTAATGCACTTGGAGTGAAATGCATGAGGCTGGAAGAAGGGCAACTAGCTGACTTAACTTGCCCACCCTTTGTTGAGGTGAGTTTTCTTGAAAGGGATAGTCAGAAAATATCACTTTATTTCTACAACCCACTTTCTTACTTTTTTTTTTTTTACAGATTTATTTTTCATGTATACAAGAACTGGGGTGCAGGCCAGAGGTGAAGAATGAGAGAATTCCCCAGAGACAGAGTGGGGAGCAGAACAGGTGGATTGACTGAAATCCACTTCTGAGGAGAGCTGCAGCAAGACAGGAGAGGTCTGCTGAGGTGTGTGTGTATCCCCTGGCTGGGGATCAAACTCAGGCGTCAGTGGATGGAGACTTAACACCTGTGTCACCAGGGAAGCCCTTCTTCAATCCACTTCTATTCCCAAATCTACAAAGAATTGGAGTCTACTCCATTTCTTTCAGCATGATGTAGGGTAAGAGAAGACAATTTGGTATGGAGGCAACGTAAAACCAGAAACTGGAGGTTGGGACAGAAATGATGAACATAGTTGCTAACCAGGAATGACAACCCTTAGGCCCAACTGATGTTGGAGCGTCAGAGGCTGCAGAAGTATCAGGAGGTACAGCCCAGAGGTGGGATGTGGAGATGGTGGCCCATTGTAGAGAACCCCAGGTCCTTTCAGGTCTCCCGAGTCACACCCTAAAAACATTTTATCCAACCACAGTTAACAATGCCACTAAGGAATGAATCTTCCAAAGAGAAGAAAGACTCAATCAGAGCAACTTCTGTGCTGGCAAGGGGCAGTCTTCCTGCCTGCCTGTGATTGTGTCGGTGTTTCTTTTTACAAGCCTGTCTCTTTCAGGGACAGCTCTTTCTGCCCGCTTCCATCTGTGCAAATATCCTTTCCTTTCCCTTTCCTTATATAACAAACGTGCTCATTTGGATGTGACTAAATGTCTTACCTTGTGAGTAATCTCACCTTGCACGCTGAAAGGGGAGCCCCAGTGGGGACCAGAGGGAACACAAGGATCTAATTCTCTGAACCCAACACCCATCCAAACCAACATTTGGCAAAAAGAGTACATGTGTAATTCTTAGTATTCATTATGTGTGTTTTGTTAAGTGTCAGGCACTGTGCTAGACTCCAAGAAGGAATCAAACAGATGTGGTTTCTGCCTTTATGGAACTCATTTTGTACAGTAATTATTTCCCAGTCCTCCCCATGTGTGCTATGAAGATAAAAGAGACAACTGCTTGGGGCAAGGTGGGAGGCAAGGAAATCCAGACCCAGAAATAATCTCCCTTTTCTTCTTTTCTTCAGTTAGGGATGCCATACCTGACAATTAGGTGAGAATTGGACATGCCGGGTGTCCTAGGGTCCATGTTTGCAAAAAATAACTTTTTTACCTACCCTACGGTACAGACTCCCAGGGAAACTTTGTAAAGCGTTCCACCCAGGGTTCCTACTATAAATGTGATCCCATAGAAAAGGGAGGTTCCAAGTTTCCTGCTCTACCCCAGGGAGGTTGAAGTTGAACAAAGAGGAGAAGCTAGGAAAGACTAGGGAAAGGCTGAAAGGAGAAACAGAGATGGCGAGTGAAGGAGGCACATGGAGCAGAATCCACGCTTGCTTCTCAGACTTGAGCTTGTACCAGGGGCTTGGGGGATGTGGTACGAGCCACTTGGGAGAGACAGAGACGTGGGTGCAAGATGGTGGGGAGGCTGACAGTGGTAGCCCTTGTCTTGGGTTTTGATTTTGCTCTTTTTTTCCCCCAGACTGTGTGGTTCCTCTTGCCCCTTTCCTGTGGGTCCCCACCAGGAGGTACCTTAGACTTGTGGCCAGCTTTTGGGGCTCAGCAGTCCTGCTTTGGGCCACTGCTGCATGGCTGGGCATTTACCTATGTGGGGATGAGTGACTTTGAGAGTCTAATTGGAAACTATTTTAATAATATTTTTTTCTCCTCTCCATTGCACCCTAATTGTATTTAAGTTCCTTTCATTGACGGTCTTCCACACTTGAGAGGACTTTTGTCTTGATGGTGTGGACAGCAGAGCCCATTCAAAGCAGGCAGGTTTGTGGGGCTCCGGAGTGCCCCTCATCTTGCCCTGCAGCATTACTCAGCAGGTATGTGCTCAGCCACTTTTGATTGCCTCACTCCTGGGGAAGTTCTTGCCCAAGTGCTTTGAGCCAGCCTCTGGTTATCCTTAAAATAGCCAGCAAATGTTTGAGGGGGAGGAGGCTCTTGCTTCATTGTCCAGGATTACCACACTCACGCTTTCCCTGTCCTTAAATCTCATGGTCTGGTAGTTAAACAACTACTTTTTTTTGAGGCCCTGAGTTTTGGAGGCCTTTTATATCAGGAATATAATGTAACGTCCTGTGGATAGAATAAAGCAAGGAGACCGAAGTAAGAGAAGGGAGGGCTTTATTGCGCTCGGTCCCGGGCAGGGAGGTCCATAGGCTCTCCAGAGG